>NC_081840.1:77654797-77985422 GCF_963259705.1 Myotis daubentonii | reverse complement strand
CAGGCAGGTAGCAGGCTGTGGCACTGGGGGTGCCAAAAGCCCCACAGGGATAGTGTCCAGGTGGGCAGCTGGGGCAGTTCTCCTCATCTGTGCCATCGGCACAGTCCCATGAGCCGTCACAGCGCTGTGCCTCACTGTAGCAGCGCTCACCTAGGCCCTCACTGGCCCCCAGGCCAGAGCCTAAGCCGCAAGGTTGGTCCCAAGGTAAGCAATAGCCCTGCACGTGGTAGGTGGCATTGAAGCCCCGACCACTGCTCCAAGGAACTGTGTGGTAGGCCACAATGGCTTGGCCAGACAGCGTCTCCACGGTGACGGCCTTGCCATTGTTGAAGTGGGTGAGCCTGCGCAGCCGCCGGGAGGTCTCAGGGGGCCCAGAGCCATCATACACATGCACTGCATCTTCATAGCCCAGATCCAGGGCTGTGAAGCGCACCGCGAGGCGCCGGCCGTCGTGGGGGTCCAGCAGCCAGAGGCAGGACTGGGGGTGGGAGACTGACGCCAGGTGTGAGTATCCAGGGGAGGAGAAGACCCCATAGAAGTCTTCCAAGGTGTGATTGCAGGGTGGGGTGGGGGCAGAGGCTGGGATCAGGTCAGGGAAGGGATCTGAACTGCAACCTGCCTCATCCGAGCCATCTCCACAGCTATCGACCCCGTCGCAGCGCTGGGCCGAGGGCACACAGCGGTGGTTCAGGCACTGGAACTCTTCCTGCAGGCACATCAGCCAATCTGCAGAGGCACCATGGAGAAGGGCTCTGAAGCGCCGGAGCTGGTGGGGCCCTCCCCTCCTCCCTGGGGCTTCCACTGCCTGTGTTAACAGCCCCAGGGACACCCTGTCCAGCCTACCTTGGCTGTAGGAGAGGAGAAAGCCCTGGCCCATGGGTGCTCTGGCCCCGGCATAGCTGTAGGTGATGGTGACATTGCCCCCAGGTAGCTGCAGAGGGCTGGCAGGTGCCTCGCACAGGGAGATCTGTGGCTGGAGAGGGGAGCGCAGGATTAAGCGCTCTGAGCCACAGGCCAAGTGCAGTTTTTGGAACCTACAGGGGTAGAGAGCAGGATGTGAGATATTCTTTTTTTGTTAATCCTCACCTGAGGATACTTTATATTGATTTTAGAGACAGGAATGGAGAGAGAAAGACAAAAACATCAATGTGAGAGAGAAACATCAATTGCTTTGCCTCCTGTATGAGCCGTGACTGGGGATCAAACCCGAAACCTGGGTATGTGCCCTGACCTGGAACAGAACCCACAAACTTTTTTGTATATGGGATGATGGTGCAACTAACAGCCACACCGTCCAGGGCTGTGAGATATTCTTGATTACTACCGCTGGCTTCTTCCTCCCCAGGACTTTTCTACCCCCAAAAGCACAAGCATCTACTTATCCACAATTCAAATAGCTAAGTGAAAATTCAATCAGCTAAATTCCTTAGTAGTCAATGGCACTAGTCCTACCAGAGGCCAGTGGCACCTTGAGATTATGTGATATATCCTATATTCCCATGGAAAAACAGACTTATCTTCTGGGACTGCAATATGAACAGGGGAATTGTTTTCCAGTTGTTGCAGCACGGTCACTCAAGTACAGTGTTAGCAGTAACTGGCAGCTACCACACAGCTAGATTAGCCAGAACTTGCCATCCCCTCCAAATGCCTGGCAGTGAGACGTGGGATCACCATGGCACTTTGATCCCTCTGCTCCAAAGCCTCTCCACAGATTGCCCTCTCCCTTCACCTCCCCCTTTCTGGGTAAATTCATGAAAAGTGAATTGTGTGAAGCAAACAGCCAGGTACTTAATTAACATGGGCCCAACCCCATGGCCCAAGGTTGGAGGAGCCTGGGAGACTCAAGAGATCTGGGGAGGCTGAGGAAGGTTCTAGCTGATTAGAGGACTAGCTCTGAATCCTAGGCAAAGATGTTCAAGGATTAAGGACTTCCTCAGAGCAGCCATATAGAAAGCCAAGGATGTTTCTAGAATGACTGCTGACCTTCAGAGATGACCAGGACCTAAGCTAGATGTCCATCCCCACCCAGATCCAATTCACTGTGTCTGGTTCAGAACAAGGCAGGCTTTTAGGACAGATGAGGCCAGTGGTTCCCAATGTGGGGCGCAATCTGATTTTTAAGGAGGGCAATTCGAGAAAAAGTTAACTGAATTTTTTGCATTTCTTATGGTTCTAGGGGCCTCAGATACAGTATATAAGTATAAGTTGTGACGTATTTATGCATTTCACTTCTCTATTATATGTTTTGAAACTCTATTTCCTATTTTTTCATATCAATTTATATTATCATTTAAACAATGATTAAATGATTACTGATTGCTTCCTCAGTACTTCAACTATCCTTCTGTTTATTTTCTCTTTCATGGACGCCATGCTCTTTGGAAGCTTGTTTAGACCAAGTTAATGGCCTTTAGGCTTCCTCCACGTGAATAGGAGCTCACTTTCTGGGTAATAAAAATTATATGTCATGGTGGGGGGGCATCAGGATTTTAGAGATGCTTAGGTGGGGCATGGCCAAAAAAGGGTTGGGAACCGCTGGACGAGGCCAAATCAAATTCTACTCTTCTGCCTGTTGGCAGGGATGGGAATTCCACAAAGAAGGCTTTCCCATGATGAAGCTGGGAGGAGCCGGGGAGAGGAATAGGGTCTTGCCCTGCTTCTCACCTGACCATTACAGTCTGATCCTTGCTGCCGGGGATGAGCCAGGTGCAGTTGGCAGGGGAGCTGTGGCTGTCCCGGCTCAAGGGCCTCTGTAAGGTGCCCTGTACTTCCAAGAGCACTGCGGGAGGGTCTTCACAGGCTGGGGAGAGAGGCAGAGACGCTGGGTGAGAGCCTGTTCCCATCCCAGCCCTCCCCAGACTTGAGGCCCCCAAGGGCCTGGGCTCTTGAAGAAGGAGCACACAAACGTCCCCTCCCTCCAGGCTTGAGACAGTCATAGTCTTCAGTGGGCGCCCTTCCGCCCACAAGCGTCACAGCTTCACCCTAGGTATCAACAGTATATACAATCTGATGTCTGCTCTGAGCCAGCCCTTGGACAGGAGGAACCGAACAGACTGTCTCTAGCCTCGGGGAGACTACGTTCTGGCTAGGGAGATCAAGCATGGCGACTGGGGGACAAACAAAATAGGAGGTAAGTTCCAGGTGAGGGTTCACACTGGGTCTCAGTTTCCCCATCTGTAAAATGAAGGGTGGACAATCACCACTCAAAAACTATGTCGGCACCATAAGAAGGCAGGGAAGGGAGACTCCCTCTGCGGTGCCGCCCTCCGGTCACCGAGCCCCGAGCCCCCAGAGGCGGCATCCACTCACCAGGATTTGGGAAAAGGATCCGGTCTGGGTGGGCCAGCGCGCCCCCTAGAGGAAGAGCGGGGAAGGGCAGAGAGGGAGTCGCTCAGAAGTTTGCTCCACCTGCACAACTCCGGGGGAAGAGCGGCCACGGGGACTTCCGGGTAGTTTCTGGGGAGGGGCGCGGGGCAGGGGTGGCTGCGGGAGGCGACCCCGGGCAGCACGGCCCGAGGGCGGGGGCGGGGGTCTGGGGAGGCCCGAGGGAGGCTGCGGGCTGCGGGCGGCGGCCGAAGGCTCCCCGGGGCTGGGCCGGCGGCGCCGGGGGCAGCCGGAGGCGGGGGGCTCGGGCTGGCCGGGGCGGGCAGGGGGCCGCGGGGGAGGGCGGGAGCGTCTGGGGGTGACGGCCCGGGGCGGGGTGGGGGCGGAGAGGAGTTTCGTTTCTGTTTCTCACCCAGGAGGAGGAAGAGGAGGGTGACGGGCGGCATCCTGAGCGGCCCGGCGGGGCACAGGTCCGGCAGCTTCCGTCGCCTACCCAGCGGGGAGGAGGCGCCGCTCCGCGCGCCCGGGCCCCGCAGGGCCGCCTCCCCGAGCGGGGTCCATGGCTCGGGCCGCTCGGCCGGGGCTCGGGGTGCCAGGGCTGGGGGCGGGGCGGCGGCCCGGGGCAGGGGCGGTGCCTCTCGCCAACTTCGGAGTTGTCTTCCGGGCGCCGCGCGCGCGCTCTCCCCTCTCCCCTCTCCCGCTCGAAGCCGGCTCCGCCGCCCGGCGGTCAGCTCCAGGCCCCGTCCGGGCGCACCCTCGCCCGGAGCCCGCCCGCAGGCCGCGAGCGCCGGGGTCCAGGCCCGGCCGCCACCTGCCGGAGCCGGAGGCCACTTCCTCTTCCAGCCGAACTTTGCGGCCCGTCGCCTGCACGGCCGGCCCGGGGGCGGCTCACCTTCCCCCGCGCGTCGGGTCTGCGGGACGCGGCGGGAGAGCGCGGACGGGGACGGGGACGGGGACGGGGACGCGCCGCGGCCCAACTCCCGGCCCTCGCCCGGGCGGCACCCCAGCCGGCCCCGGGGTTGGAGGAGCCGCGGCCGGGGCGGAGGCAGGGGGCGGGCCGAGCCGGGCCCCACCTCTGCTCCGGCGCGCGCCCCGCCCCCGGCGCGCCTTAACGCGTCTCGGCCCTGCCCCGCCGGTCAGACCGGCTTCGGACCGAGCGCTCGGGCTCGGACCTCGACGCGGCTTGGTTTACCCCTTTGGGTTTGACACGCTCGTTTCAGGACGCGTTTGTCCACAGACAACTGCTGATTCCGGAGCTGCCGCGCCCTTCTTTCCTTTGGGCCCTTCAGTCTGAGGACTTGCCTCGTCCGAGGGTCCGGGCCCGCGGCCCTGGGGGAGTGCGCCTCTATTACAGACATTACCGCGCGGCGCGGTGACTATTTGTTTACTCGCCGCCCCCGCCCCCGCCCCGCCTCTTCTTTGGAAACGGAAACTTCCTGTTTACCTTTGTCCCACGGGGCTTCTGTCCTGCTTCGACACCGTGAGGACTCAATAAATGGTAAATAAAGGAATAAACGTGCCTTTCCCACTTGCTGGCCTGGTGATCTGGAGAAAATTACTTAACCTTCCGGTTGAAAATGGAGATAATAGTGCCTCTCCCTCGTGAGGATGTTGTCAATCCTTTAGGGAGATTATTCGAGGTGAGCATAGAGGAAGTGTTCCGTACCTGGTAATAATATTATTATTAGTCACAGGAGGTATTTCTAATTTATGTGGGCTTGAGGCTACCGATGTTCTGTGGCACTGTTGGTAGTATTAATAATACCAATAGCAAATACCTTTTGAGCTTTTTTTTTTCACATTTCAGGTACAAATCTAAGCACTTTTCAAATGTTTGCTCTTTCATTTCTCTCAACAATCTTGTGAGGTATGATACTATTGTTACTCCCCTTTTACACATAAGGAAACTCCGGGTACAGAAAGGTTAAGTATATTGCCCAACATCATGGACCTAGTAAATACTGAAACAAAGGTTTGAACCTAGGTGATCTGCTTTTGGATAGAACATACACTTGGGTCCTTACTACTCTCACCCCTTTACAAATGATACAAAACAGTTAAATGTTGATGTGTTCAAAACTGGGACCTCAGCAAGGCCTGAAGCCATAGCGTTGGTCATAAAAAGACCCTTCCACTTGATCCCATGCCCTTGGTCCCATGTCCTCTCTCTCCCTGGTCGCTACTGCAGCCCTTGGGATTAATGAGGGGTGAAACAGAATCCTGAATGTGGGAGCGGGATGTTGAGCAAAGGGAAGAAGGGCAAAGAGGTTGGGGAAATTTAAATTATGTAAGTCCTAAAAGTGATTATGGAGCTTTTAGTAGATAGCTTGCCTGTGTTCTCTATGCTGGATACTTGGCATATGCCTGGAACTCTTTTTTTTTTTTTAAATATATTTTATTGATTTTTTACAGAGAAGAAGGGAGAGGGATAGAGAGTCAGAAACATCGATGAGAGAGAAACATCGATTAGCTGCCTCCTGCACGCCCCCCACTGGGGATGTGCCTGCAACCAAGGTACATGCCCTTGACCGGGATTGAACCCGGACCCCTGAGTCCGCAGGCTGACGCTCTATCCACTGAGCCAAACCGGTTCGGCGCCTGGAACTCTTAAAGACTTCACTTTAGCTTCAAGGAGATTTCAGTCTAGGAAAGAGAGGTCAATAAAATAAAATAAAAAGAAAGAGAGGTCAGATGCCTAAATTAAAAAGCCAGCACTAGCTCGTTTTGCTCAGTGGTTAGACTGTCGGCCCACAGACCTAAAGGTCACGGGTCCTGTTCCCAGTCAAGGACACATACTTTGGTTGTAGGCTCCATCCCGTCAGGGTCAGGGCTTGTAAGGGAGGCAACCAATGGATCTTTGTGTCTCTCTCTTCCCCTCCTCTCTCCCTTCCTTTCTTTCTATAAATCAATGGAAAAATATCCTGGGGTGGCCCGGCTGGTGTGGCTCAGAGGCTGAGTGTCAACCCAGGAACCAAAAGGTCGCTGGTTAGATTCCCGGTCAGGACACATGCTTGGGTTTCAGGCTGGATCCCCAGTTGGGGATGGGGGGTGGGGAGGGGGGCGTGCAGGAGGCAGCTGATCTATCGATGATGTTCCTCTCTCATCAATGTTTCTGTCTCTCTATTCCTTGCCCTTCCTTTCTCTAAAAATAAATAAATAAAACATATTAAAAAATATCCTGGGGTGAAGATTAAAAAAATAAGCAAAAAGCCAGAGAGCCATGGGGAATACCCATGGGAGCCAGTATGTGGGTGGTTGAAAAATGTGGAAAGGAAGCAGGACAGATGATGGTGAGACTGGAAGAGTTGTTGGGGGCAGGGAAAGAAGGAAGAGAGCCCATGGTCTGAGGTGCTGAATAAACAGAAAATTTCAGAAAATAAAATCAAGATCTATGCTGTTAAGAGCAATCATCATCATTACCACCACCACCATCATCAAGAAACTGCACCAGGGTAGAACAAACTTTCATTCTATAAATATTTACTACACTAACTTACAAATGCAAGACACTGTGCTAGACATTTTTAAGAGTGAATTAAAAAAAAATGGCAGCAGAGTAGGAGGAGGATGCATGGACATGCTCCCAGGAACAAGCTGGAATTACAACTGAAATACAGAAAGGCTTCCTAAATAATCAACGGAAAACTCACAGGAGAGAACCCTGCTACCCAAGGACCAAAGGTGGAGACCGCGTAGAGACTGGTAGGAGGAAAAGAGGTGTGAAAGGGCTGGCCGGGCACCCACAGATGGCAACTGAAGTCCTGGAGAGAGATCTCAGCCCGGGGGGAGGGGTGCCACTGAGAACCCTGGGACCTAATCCTGAAGCTGGGCTTCCCAGCAGAGAGCACCAAACTGAGGAGGATACCCTCATAACATCTATCTGTGAAAAGCAGTGGGGTGCTGTCTGCCAGGGGTGGCAGCTGGAAGTTCAGGCACCCTCTTAAAGGGCCAACACACAAAAATTCCCTGTGAAGCCATCCACCTTGTGCTCTGGCAGAGGGAGGGTGAAGTGGACTGGAGCTGTGGGAACAGAACCCAGGACTGGGGACTCGGGGGATAGAACTCAGGAGGCAGATACCCCAAGTTTCCTGGGCTGAGTCACTCCCTCACACAGAGGACATCTTTCCCACATAGACATCTGCCTTGCCTGGGGGGAAGACAGTTGACACACCCTATTGGAAAACACCTTACCCTGAGACCACTTAAGACAGTGGTTGGCAAACTGCGGCTCGAGAGCCACATGCGGCTCTTTGGCCCCTTGAGTGTGGCTCTTCCACAAAATACCGACTTCTGCACATGGGCCACTAAGTTTCAATCGCACTGTACATGTGCACCTGCACATGGTATTTTGTGGAAGAGCCACACTCAAGGGGCCAAAGAGCCGCAGTTTGGCAACCACTGACTTAAGAAATTAAAAGTAACAATTAGCCTCCAGGCAGAAGCAACTGCACCATCCTGTTGAAAAACTCTCTCCATACCTGAGGACGATTGCCTGGGGGCAATTCAAGTTGGAATCCTATTAATCTGTAGACAGAGGCCATCTCTGGAGGCTTTGAGTCTTTGCCTGATCCAATTAGTCAGAAACAGCCTTTAACACTGTTCTGCACTAGAGATTGAGAGGTGTAGAGGATCTACCTAATACATAGTCATAAACCCAAACAGACAACCAAAATGAGGAAACAAAGAAACAACCCCCAAATGAAAGAACTAGTGAATTCTCCAGAAGAAGAGAGAAATGAAGCAGAGATAAGAAATTTATCTGAAACAGAGTAATGATGTTAAAAATACTCAGCAGTAGGAAAAAAGATATAGTAACTATGAAAAAAGAACAGTCTGAGATAAAGAATGACATAACACAAATAAAGAACACATGTTGGAGAGAAACCAAGATGGCGGCATAGGTTAATGCCGGAGATTGCTGCCTCGAACAACCACTTCAAAAAACAACTAAAAGATGGAACGGACATCATCCAGAACCACAGGAAGGCTGGCTGAGTGGAAATTCTACAACTAGGAGGAAAGAGAATATCATACCCAGACTCAGAGGAGGCGCAGTGCTGAAGAGAAATACTCAGGTGCGGAGTGCGCGCTTGGAGCGGGCTGGCGGCGGAGGGCGCGGTTGTTGTTTTCAATTGGGAGGGAGTTTCAGACTCCGGAGAAGTGGGACTGTGTGGCTTCAGTCGGAACTCGAAGGCAGCTTTCTCTCTGAGGTTTGCAGCGGTTGCTGGGACTCTGTGAGGCAGAGCACCTAGGGATGGAACTGAGAGCAGCCATAACAGCTTGCTCCACCCGCCCTGTTTGATCCAGTGCAACCCGCCCCGCCCAAGCCCTGCACAGAGCCATTTGCCAGATAGCCTCAGGCAAAGGCTAGATTAGCACCTCCCCAGAGGACAGAAGTTTTCCCACTGCAGACACAGCTGACTCTCATAGCCAGTTGGCCTGGAGGTCAAATCCCCCCAGTATTAACTACAACAATCAAGGCTTAACTACAACAAGACTGCACACAAAGACCACTAGGGGGTGCACCAAGAAAGCATAAAAAAAAAATTCAGAGACAAAGAAACAGGACAAAATTGTCAATGGAAGATAAAGAGTTCAGAACCACACTTTTAAGGTCTCTCAAGAACTGTCTAGAAGCCGCCGATAAATGTAGTGAGATCTACAAGAAATCTAATGAGACCCTCGATGTTATGATAAAGAACCAACTAGAAATTAAGCATACACTGACTGAAATAAAGAATACAGACTCCCAACAGCAGACCAGAGGAGTGCAAGAATCAAGGCAAAGATTTGAAATGCGAAGAAGCAAAAATCACCCAACCAGAAAAGCAAAATGAAAAAAGAATCCGAAAATACGAAGATAGTGTAAGGAGCCTCTGGGACAGCTTCAAGCGTACCAACATCAGAATTATAGGGGTGCCAGAAGATGAGAGAGAGCAATATATTGAAAACCTATTTGAAGAAATAATGACAGAAAACTTCCCCCACCTGGTGAAAGAAATAGACTTACAGGTCCAGGAAGCGCAGAGAACCCCAAACAAAAGGAATCCAAAGAGGACCACACCAAGACACATCATAATTAAAATGCCAAGAGCAAAAGACAAAGAGAAAATCCTAAAAGCAGCAAGAGAAAGAAACTCAGTTACCTACAAGGGAATACCCATATGACTGTCAGCTGATTTCTCAACAGAAACTTTGCAGGCCAGAAGGGAATGGCAAGAAATATTCAAAGTGATGAATACCAAGAACCTACAACCACGATTACTTTATCCAGCAAAGCTATCATTCAGAACTGAAGGTCAGATAAAGAGCTTCACAGATAAGGAAAAGCTAAAGGAGTTCATCACCACCAAACCAGGATTATATGAAATGCTGAAAGGTATCCTTTAAGAAGAGGAGGAAGAAGAAAAAGGTAAAGATACAAATTATGAACAACAAACATGCATCTATCAACAAGTGAATCTAAGAATCAAGTGAACAAATAATCTGGTGATCATATTAGAATCAGGGACATGGAAAGGGAATGGACTGACTATTCTTGGGGGGCAAAGGGGTGTGGGAGATGCGGGAAGAGACTGGACAAAAATCGAGCACCTATGGATGAGGACAGTGGGTGGGGAGTGAGGGTGGAGGGTGGGGCAGGAACTGGGAGGAGGGGAGTTTATGGGGGGAAAAAAGAGGAACAAATGTAATAATCTGAACAATAAAGATTTAATTAAAAAAAAAAGAACACACATTGGAAGGAATACACAGCAGATTAGGGGAAGCTGAGGATCAAATCAGTGAATTAGAAGACAGAGTTGAAAATATCACTCAATCAGAGAACCAAAAAGAAAAAACCAATTAAAAAACAGGAGGACAGCTTAAGGGAGCCGTGGGACAATGTGAAATGTAACAATATTAGAATAGTAGGTGTGCCAGAAGAGGCAGAAAGGGAAAAAGGAACAGAGAAGGTGTTTGAAGAAATATGGTAGAAAACTTCCCTAACCTGGTAAAAGAAAAAGTCACACAAGTTCATGAGGCACAGAGAACCCCAAACAAGAAGAACCCCAAACAGACCCTTGCCCAGACACATCATAGTTAAAATGCCAAAAATTAAAGACAGAGAATCTTAAAGGCAGCAAGAGAAAAGAAAACTGTTACCTACAAAGGAGTCCCCATAAGGCTGACATCTGATTTCTCATCAGGAACTCTACAGGCCAGAAGGGAATGGCATGAAGTACTCAAGGTAATGGAAAGCAAGGATCTGAGACCAAGATTACTATATCCAGCAAGGCTATCATTCAAAATAGACGGTCAAATAAAGAGCTTCCCAGACAAAAAAAAGACTAAAGAAGTTCATTACCACCAAGCCCGCATTACAAGAAATGATAAAGGGATTGCTTAAGGGATTGCTGAGAAGATGAAACAGAGAGAGAAACCTAGCCAAACAGAATTAAAATGGCTATAAATAAGTACTTCTCAATAATAACCCTAAATGTAAATATATTAAATGCTCCAATCAAAAGGTGTTGGGTAGCTGAATGGATACAAAAACATGACCCAACTATATACAAGAGATCCACCTCAAAACAAAAGACACACAGAGGATGAAAGTAAAGGGATAGAAAAAAATTTTTTTCCATGCAAATGGAAAAGAAAAAAAGCTGGAGTGGCAATACTCATATCCAACAAAATAGACCTTAAAAGCCTCATGCTAAGCAAAATAAGTCAATTGGAGAAAGATAAATATCATACAAGCTCACTCATTTGTGGAATATAACGAACAATGTAAACTGATGAACAAAAATAGAGCCAGAGAGCCCTAACTGGTTTGGCTCAGTGGATAGAGCATAGACCTGCGGATTGAAGGTTCCCAGGTTCGATTCCAGTCAAGGGCATGTACCTTGGTTGCCAGCACATCCCCAGTAGGGGGTGTGCAGGAGGCAGCTGATCAATGTTTCTTTCTCATCAATGTTTCTAACTCTCTATTCTTCTCCCTTCCTCTCTGTAAAAAAATCAATAAAATATATTTTAAATAATAGAGCGGGGGGGGGGAGATGTTCTAGAATATCATAGAAGTAATCCTGTTATTTGCAGAATTTTAATATTTCCTACAACTTTTGTGGTATCATACTATGTGAGTACAGTTTTGATAATATTATTATACTTAAAATCCTTTTATTCTTGAAATATTAATGTTTATTGCATGTAATATTATTATATGTAAGATAATTTTTCTTGAATAATTGGTGTTTATTGCATGTAACACTATCATAGTTAGTGCAGGAGCCAAGGTTCTATGGTCTGAATGTTTGTCTCCCCAAAGTACTTTAAAAAAATATGTTTTGTTGATTCTTTTAGAGAGGAGGAAGGGAGAGGGATAGTGAAATAGAAACATTCATCAACTGCCTCCTGCACGCCCCTTACTGGGGATTGAGCTTGAAACCCCAGGCATGTGCCCCAACCAGGAATCAAACCAGTGACATTTTGGTTTATGGGTCAATGCTCAACCACTGAGCCACACCGGTTAGGCTCTTTAAGAAAAAACCAACTATATCAATAAAAATACCAGGTTTAGGCCCTGGTCCGGTAGCTCAGTTGGTTGGAGCAGCAGCCTGATGTGCCAAGGTTGTGGCTTTGATCCCATCCCTAGTCAGGGCACATACAAGAATCAACCAATGCTGGTAGTCGTGGCAGGAAGCAGGCTACCCGAGGGCCAGGCCTCCGCACAGGTGAATCCAACGGGAATCGGAGCCATCAGAGCACCACCATGACTGTGGGCAAGAGCAGCAAGATGCTTCCGCACATCGACTACAGGATGAGGCGCATCCTGCAAGATGGTCGTATCTTCACTGGCACCTTCAAGGCTTTCGGCAAGCATATGAATTTGATCCTATGTGATTGTGATGAATTCAGGAAGATCAAGCCAAAAAACTCAAAACAAGCTGAAAGAGAAGAGAAGTGAGTCCTCAGGCTGGTGCTACTTCAAGAGGAGAACCTGGTCTCAATGACAGTAGAAGGACCTCCTCCCAAAGATACTGGCATTGCCCTGAGTGCCACTTGCTGGAGCTGCTGGAGGCCCGGCTGCTGGCAGAGGAATCCCAGCTGGTGTTCCCATGCCCCAGGCCCCTGCAGGACTTGCTGGGCCAGTTCATGGGGTTGGTGGACCACCTCAACAGGTGATGACCCCACAAGCAAGAGGCACTGTTGCAGGTGCTGCAGCTGCTGCCATAGCTGGTATTGCAGGGGCCCCAATCCAGTACCCACCTATGGGCCCCCATCTATGGGCCAAGGGGCACCCCCTCCAGGCATGATGGGCCCACCTCCTGGTATGAGGCCTCCCATGGGTCCGCCAATAGGGATCCCCCCTGGATGAGGAACTCCAGTGGGCATGTCCCTTCCAGGAATGCGGCCCCCTCCACTAGGAATGCGAGGGCCCCCTCCCCCAGGAATGCACCCACCAAGGCCCTATCTTGACCCTCCTCAGCTCCATGCTTGTTTCCTGAAAGCCCGTCCATAGTCCTTTTATTTCTGTATGGCCTGTGAAACAAAATTTCTTAATAAACTCTTAATAGGATATAAAAAAAAGAATGAACAATAAATGCATAAATAAGTGGAACAACAAATCGATGTGTCCCTCTACTCAAAATCAGTTAAAAAACACACACCAGGTTTAACATGCACGAAGCTACGAAAACCAATGATGCCAGATACTAAATTTATATCGCACTGTCCTTTGAACACTGTCCCTCCAAATTCTTTTTTAAATCTTTATTGTTGAGATTGTTACAGATGTTCCTCTTTTTTACCCCCAATGCCCCCTCCACCCAGTTTCCGCCCTGCCCCAGGCCTTTGCCTCCCTATTGTCAGTGTCCATAGGTAATGCATATATGCATATAAAATCTTTGTTTAATCTCTTCCCGCCTCCCCCCACCCCCTTCCAGCTGAGAATCATCAGTCTGTTCCATTTCCATGCCTCTGATTCTATGTTATTCACCAGTTTATTCTGTTCATTAGATTTCTTATTCTTTTATTTTGATTTTTAGATTCAGTTGTTGATAGGTATGTAATTGTTGCCATTTTGTTGTTCACATATTTTTTAAAAATATATTTTTATAGATTTCAGAAAGAGGAAGGGGGAGAGAGAGAGAAATTGAACCATCAGTGATGAGCAGGAATCATCAATCAGCTGCTTCCTGCACACCCCCCACTGAGGATTGAGCCTGCAACCCGGGCATGTGCCCTTGACCGTAATCAAACCTAGAACCCTTCAGTCCGCAGGCCAACACTCTATCCATTAAGCCAAACTGGATAGGGCTTGTTCATATTTTTTATCTTTTTCTTTATCTTCATCCTCTTCTTAAAAAATATCCTTTAACATTTTATATAATACTGGTTTGGTGGTGATGAACTCCTTTTCTTGTCTGTGAAGCTCTTTATTTGACCTTCAATTCTAAATGATAGCTTTGCTGGGTAGAGTAATCTTGGTTGTAGGTCCTTGCTGTTTATCACTTGGAATATTTCTTGCCACTCTCTCTGGCCTGCATAGTGTCTGTTGAGAAATCAGCTGACAGTCATATGGGTACTCCCTTGTAGGTAACTAACTGTTTTTTCTCTTGCTGCTTTTAAGATTCTCTCTTTGTCTTTTGCCCTTGGCATTTTCATTATGATGTCTCTTGGTGTGGTCCTCTTTGGGTTCCTTTCGTTTGGGGTTCTCTGCACTTCTTGGACTTTTAAGTCTATTTCTTTCACCAGGTAGGGGATGTTTTTTGTCATTATTTCTTCAAATAGGTTTTTTTTTTTAAAAAATATATTTTATTGATTTTTTACAGAGAGGAAGGGAGAGGGATAGAGAGTTAGAAACATCGATGAGAGAGAAACATTGATCAGCTGCCTCTTGCACACCCCTTACTGGGGATGTGCCTGCAACCAAGGTACATGCCCTTGACCGGAATCGAACCTGGGACCTTTGAGTCCGCAGGCTGATGCTCTATCCACTGAGCCAAACCGGTTAGGGCCAAATAGGTTTTCAATATCTTGCTCTCTTTCTCTACTCTGGCACCCCCATAATGTGAATGTTTGTATGCTTGAAGTTGTCCCAGAGGCTCCTTACACTATCTTCATATTTTTGGATTCTTTTTTCTTTTTGCTCTTCTGGTTGGGTGTTTTTTGCTCCCTTGTATTTCAAATCGTTGATTTGATTCTGAGACTCCTCTAATATACTGTTGAATCCCTGTATGATATTCTTTATTTCAGTCAGTGTATGCATAATTTCTTGGTCCTTTTCCATTTTTTTGGAGGTTTCTAGAAGATTCTTTTTTTTTTTTTTTAGAAGATTCTTGACTAACCTTATAACTGTGGTTTTGAACTCTATATCCAGTAGTTTGCTTTCTTCCATTTATTTCATTTGTAGCATGTTTCTTTGTCTCTGCATTTAGGCTGCTTCCCTGTGTTTGTTTCTATATGCTGGGTAGAGCTGCTATATCTCCTTGAGTTGGTAGAGTGGCCTTGTGTAGTGGGTGTTCTATAGGGCCCAGTGGTTTAGCCTCCCCAGTCACCTGAGCTGGGAGCTCTATGTGCGCCCCTGTGTGGACTGTGTGCACAGTCTTGTAGTTGAGACTTGATCGCTGTTGGTGTCACTGGGAGAAATTGAGCTCCAGGCCAATTGGCTGTGAGGACCAGCTGCAAGTACAGTGGGAGAGCTGCTGTGCAGGAGACACCTTTATGGAGCAGGACTTGCTTCAGTGGGGCTTTAGTGCTCACTGAGTCTGCCCCTTGAGTGTGTCACTTGTGGATAGGTAGAATTGTAATCTGGTCTTGTCTGACACTGACCACTGGGTACACTGGCTCTTGGGTCTCCAGAGAGGTGCAAAGTCAGCTACTGCCTGGGGCCACCTAGCAGGAGCTACAGAGAGACCTGCAGATTCCTCCTCTTTGTATAAAGTTTGAAAGTACCCAGATGAGGCCCAGCTATGAAGCAAGGCAGGCTGGTGCTGGTGCCGGGTCTTGGGCCTTTTATTGATAGGTTTGGGGCTCCCTGACCCAGCTAAAGCTTGTTTGAGAGATTTTAGCCTGAGCAAGGACAGGCCATTCATATGCAAAAGCTGCTGCACACAGCTTGGGTGGTGTTGTAAATTGGGTGAGGTGGGGTCTTAGGGAATAACCAGGGCAGAGCAAACAGAAATGGCTGCCAGTCAGCCCTGGGACCGGGGAGGTCCGAGCATAGGAACAATGATCCATCCCTTTGAGCACTTCTGTCTGGGAGAAAGCTGCCCCTGAATTCCTGCCCCAATGCCAGACAATCTAGTTTCTCCTCCTATGTGTCTGTGTTCCCCAGAGCCTGGCCCTGGTGCTAGAGCTCAGAGGAAGTAGGACCTTGTAAGTTCAGTTTGTGGTGTCGGCTTTTTAACACATTGTTTGCGGGTAGTTTTTATAGCACGCTAACAGGTGGTGTGGGCCATTTTTGCTAATTTTTTGCACAAATGGCAATGTTCAGTAAAATTACGATAACTTTAGTTTACATATTTATACGTTACCTGCATTCTACCGCTAGTCTATAAAAAACGTATTAATACGTGTCCTGTGCTCTACTACCAGTCAATGTAAAACGTATAAGTAAAATGTATAAATACGTTTCCCGCATACAATGTGTTAAGAGGAACAGCTGGGTCTCTAGCATCCTCTGTGTCACTGACCCCAATCCACACTGGTTTTTACAGCCCATAGTTCTTTCTTTAAAAAAATATATTTTTATTGATTTCAGAGAGGAAGGGAGAGGGAGAGAGAGATAGAAACATCAATGATGAGTGAGAATCATTGATCGGCTGTCTCCTGCACGCCCCCTACTGGGGATCAAGTCTGAAACCCAGGAATGTGCCCTTGACCGGAATCGGAGTCCAACCTGGGAGTCTTCAGTCTTCAGGCCAACACTGTATCCACTGAGCCAAACCGGCTAGGGCTGTTGTTTTCAGTCCTCCACCCAAGGATATGTTTTTAGTGATTTTTAGAGAGAAAGGAAGGGCATAGAGAGAGATAGAAACATCAGGTTGACTATTCACAATTCGGTAAGTGCCCTAACTGGGAGGAGAACCCACAACATTTTGCACGGGACAATGCTCCAACCAACTGAGCCCCCTCCCAGGGCTGGAGGATATAGTTTTCATTATAACAAATGGTGCAGGTAACTCTTTCAAAAAATATTACAGCAGGTCACATTCCTGTAAGTTTGAAAGTATTACTTTCCTATTATTCTCACCAGCATTGGATATTACTGCCTTCATATTCTTTGATACTCTAAATAAACAAATTATGATTGTTTTCTTTAATTCCCATATCCCAGACTACAGTGGGGTTGATCATCCTATATTTATTAGCCATGTGACTTGCCTAGTAACTAATATCCTTTAGGCATTCTCCTTCTGGGTTATGATTTTCTTATCAATTTGTAGCCTCTCTTCTTGTTTTCTTTTAGATGTTTGCTCTTCAGTTTACAAACATAATCTATGTCTTTTCAGATTTATTATCTTTTTCCATTAAAATTTCAAATTTTATATAAAAAATAAAGAAAGTGAAAGGAAGAAAAAGGCCTGGGGCTTTTTCTCAATGGATTTGCCGCCAGAACACAAGTATCATGAAAACCACCATTTACTCAAACCCAAGATGGTAAAGGAAAAGACTCACATCAACATCTTTGTCATTGGACACGTAGATTCCGACAAGTCTACCGCTACTGGCCATCTGATCTACAAATGTGGTGGGGTCAACAAAAGAACCATCGAGAAATTTGAGAAGGAGGCTACTGAGATGGGGAAGGGCTCCTTCAAGTATGCCTGGGTCTTGGATAAACTGAAAGCTGAACGGGAGTGAGGTATCACCATTGACATCTCCCTGTGGAAATTCGAGACCAGCAAGTATTATGTGACCATCACTGATGCCCCAGGGCACAGAGACTTCATCAAAAACATGATTACAGGCACATCTCAGGCTGATTGTGCTGTCCTGATTGTTGCTGCTGGTGTTGGTGAATTTGAAGCAGGTATCTCCAAGAATGGACAGGTATCTCCTTCTGGCCTACACACTGGGTGTGAAACAGCTGATTGTTGGTGTTAGCAAAATGGATTCCACTGAGCCACCCTACAGCCAGAAAAGATACGAGGAAATTGTGAAAGAAGTCAGCACCTACATTAAGAAAATTGGCTACAACCCTGACATAGTAGCATTTGTGCCAATTTCAGGTTGGAATGGTGAGAACATGCTGGAGCCAAGTGCTAACATGCCTTGGTTCAAGGGATGGAAGGTCACCCGTAAAGATGGCAATGCCAGTGGAACCACGCTGCTTGAAGCTCTGGATTGCATCCTGCCACCACCTCGTCCAACTGACAAGCCCCTGCGTCTGCCCCTCCAGGATGTCTCCAAAATTGGTGGTATGGGTCCTGTCCCTGTGGGCCGAGTGGAGAGTGGTGTTCTCAAGCCCGGCGTGGTGGTCCCCTTTGCTCCAGCCAACGTTACAACTGAAATAAAGTCTGTTGATGCACCATGAAGCTTTGAGTGAAGCTCTTCCTGGGGACAATGTGGGCTTCAGTGTCAAGACCGTGTCTGTCAAAGATGTTCGCCGTGGCAGTGTGGCTGGTGACAGCAAAAATGACCCACCAATGGAAGCAGCTGGCTTCACAGCTCAGGTGATTATCCTGAACCACCCAGGCCAGATCAGTGCTGGATATGCACCTGTGCTGGGTTGTCACACAGCTCACATTGCTGGTAGATTTGCCGAGCTGAAGGAGATTGATCGTCGTTCTGGGAAAAAGCTGGAAGATGGCCCTAAGTTTTTGAAATCTGGTGATGCTGCTATCGTCGATATGATTCCGGGCAAGCCCATGTGTGTTGAGAGCTTCTCTGACTACCCTCCTCTGGGCCATTTCGCTGTTCATGACATGAGACAAGCAGTTGCTGTGGGTGTCATCAAAGCCGTCGACAAGAAGGCAGCTGGCGATGCAAAGTCACCAGGTCTTCCCAGAAAGCCAAATGAATATTATTCCCAACACCTGCCACCCCCGTCTTAATCAGTGGTGGAAGAATGGTCTCAGAACTGTGTCTCAATTGGCCATTTAAGTTTAATAGTAAAGGACTGGTTAATGATTACAATGCATCGCAAAACCTTCAGAAGGAAAGGAGGATGTTTTGTGGACCGTTTGGTTCTTTTGTGTGTGTGGCACTTTTTAAGTTATTAGTTTTTTAAATCAGTACTTTTTAATGGAAACAACATGACCAAAAATCTGTCACAGAATTTTGAGACCCATTAAAATAACAAAGTTTAATGAGAAACCTGTGTGTTCTTTTGGTCAACACTGCAACTTTCTGTTATACTAGTTAGGTAAAAGACTTCAGAGTTGCCCATGACCTATTTCCAGTGTTATATCTGCTGATACTTTACAATTGGATAGTTCTGTTAACATTTTCTTTCTGGGTGGGAACTTTTTTGTGAGTGTGTGCGTTTGTTTTTTTTCCTACTTAAAGGGAGGAATCACCTGTCTCTTCATGGTAAAAGCTATGGGAAAGGGAGTCTGTTGGCGTAACACTAAATAGGTTAGGACAGGTAAGCAAAGAGTAACTTTGTGTTGTAAGCTAGTTTCTAAAGGCCCAAATCTGTAAAGGCGACGTGTTAACATATAAAATTTTGTAGTTACATCAACATTGAGTAAATTTGTTGGTATGTCGAATTTTGGTTTCCCAGTTTTACTGGAATGTGAATTCACATTTACAAATGCTGAGGTAGTTTAAGAACCTAAAGTGAGGGTTGAATAGTATTGAGCACTGTGTTGCTGCAGCTATTGTATCCAAATTCTAGGAAAAATAAATTGATGCTGGGGAAAAAAAGAAAGGAAAAGTCCTGGGGTGGGAAGAAAAAGGGTCAGGAAGGCCTTTTAAGGAGCAGTTTCAGTAAATTTCTGAGTATCCTGGGTTGGGATACAGATGTTGATTGGATTAAAAAGAGCTGGCTGGGAAAGGAATGCAGACAGCTTTTGAATATCCTTGGCTTGAGAGAAAAGGGGGAAATCATTCGAGACTGCAGCAGTATCCAGGAGAGAGCTTTTCAAGATGGGGAAACCTCTATGTTTGAAGGGAATGGGGGAGTTGAAGACTCCACCATATGGTTGCCTTGTGCTTTGGAAGAGAATGAGATGTGAGGCTGGGGACACCTCTTGGAGGGTTGAGAGCCACCTCAGTCATGTCCATTGTTGGAGCCCCTGGTATATTACAAAATTAATACTAAGATGGTTTTGAAAATACTTGGTATATTTTAAATGTTTACATTTAACAAATGAAACTTTTAGCACAGAGCAATAATATAGATGTTATTATTGGAGAATCTTTTAATCCCATCTTCACAGAATACCTACAGGCATTTTTTAAAAATATATTTTATTGATTTTTTACAGAGAGGAAGGGAGAGAGATAGAGAGTTAGAAACATCGATGAGAGAGAAACATCGATCAGCTGCCTCCTGCACACCTCCTACTGGGGATGTGCCCGCAACCAAGGTACATGCCCTTGACCGGAATCGAACCCGGGACCTTTCAGTCCGCTGGCCGACGCTCTATCCACTGAGCCAAACCGGTTTCGGCTGCAGGCATTTTTTAAACTACAAAATGTAAGAACCTTTTAAGTGTGAAGATGGGATTAAAAGATTCTCCTGGCCCCAGGGCGAGGATGAATTTAGGAGGATGTGTGCAGGTTAGAGCCACCCCCCTCCCCACTCTTCCCGGAGAGGCTTGGGCATGCTCTCCAAAGGCCTCCGAGAAGTGTTACAACAATGCCCCACCCTTAGGAGAGGAGTTACAGAAGCCTGCTTGCCTTGGCCTAGAGGGAGTTCTGTCACAGCATTCTGAGGTTCAGGAATACAGAGCCACCTGGACCCCCACCCAGGAGCCTATGGGCCAGGCACCCTGGAGTGATCAGTGCTGAGGTATCCACAGGGGGGCAGTGTGACAACTCAGAGACCCCTGAAGTTCCAAAGTGTTTCCCTCACTTCCTCCCGCAGACCCTCTGTCCCATACCCGGTCAAGTCCCTTGAGTGCCCCCCACCTACTTCTAAATACAGGTGTCTGGGGGGGTACACCGAAAGCGGAAAGGGGGCAGGGGTAGGTGGTGGTATCTGTGGTCCTGGGGTGGGAGGGGGAGGTTGGCTTCGCCTCTGTGTCTTTCTTCAGGCTTGGCTTGCAGTACCATTACCCATCACAAGGGGGAGCTACCACCTTGCAAAACTTGCCCAGCGGTTCTCGGCTGCAGAGAGGGTGCGCCTCCTGCCAAGAAAGGGCTGGGTTTCTGGGCGCCTTCTCCAGCTTTCCTCCACCCAGAACTTACATGCAGGCCAGTAGAGTGGAGGAGAGACTGGGGAGTAGAATGGAGCTTACAGGGGTGTAGCAGAGACCCTGCTGCTGGGACAGGCTGAACTTGGTGTGTAATCGGAAGAATTGATATTTTCAGAAGAGCTAGGCTGACACAACACAGCACTGACCACTCCCAGCTTAAGGGAAGGCTGGTGGGGAGGGTCAGCACATAAGGAGGAGCCTTATAGGGTCAAAGTAGTGGTTCTGGAGTTATGAATCTCTTTACCTCAAAATATTTTTCTTTTAAAAATATTTTATTTTTTAAAAAGATTTTTTAAAAATTGATTTTTGGAGAGAGAGGAACAGAGAGGGAGTGAAAGAGAGAAACATCGATATGAGAGTGGAACATGGATTGGCTGCCTCCTGCACACCTGCCACCAGGGACCACAACTCAGGCATATGAACCAGCAACCTTTCCGTGTACAGGACGATGCCCAACCAACTGAGCCACACTGGCCGGGGCGTTTTCCTTTAGTTTTTTAACCTTTTAAAGATTGAGGTGAAATATAGCAACATTGCAGAAATAGGGTTTACAGAAATGAAATAAGTTTAACCTACAGCTCAATTGTTTTTTAACTTATGTATTCACTAGTTATTATGCATAATATTATGTGCATATGTATACAATACTTACATATTCACAAGTACCACTGTTTACTTCTGCATGTCACAGCTCTTATTGGCAATCCAAGTCAGCAAATTTTCATTAAATTAAGGGGCTTCTGTCTGCCTAACACCATCCTACTCTTCTGTAAGGAAAGTAAGGACAGTCCTGGCTGGTCTGGCTCACTGGATAGAGCATTGGCCTGCAGACTGAAGGGTCCCAGGTTCGATTCAGGTCAAGGGCATATGCTTGGGGTTGCGAGCTTGATCCCCAGGGGAGGGTGTGCAGGAGGCAGCAGATCAATGATTCTCTCTCATCATTGATGTTTCTAGCTCTCTCTCCCTCTCCATTCCTCTCTGAAATCAATAAAAATATATTTAAAAAAGAAAGAAAAAGAGAAAAGTAAGGACAGCCCAGCTGGTGTGGCTCAACAGTTGAGTGTTGACCCAGGAAACAAGAGCTGGTTGATTTCCAGTCAGGGCACAGGCCTGGGTTGCAGGCTCAATCCTCAGTGTCGGGGCCATGCAGGAGGTAGCCAATCGATGACTTCTCTCTCATCGATGTTTCTATCTTTGTATCCCTCTCCGTTCCTCTCTCTAAAGATCAATAAAAATATATTTAAAAAAGAAAAGTAAGGAAGGACAGTACATGTTTGTACAGTGGCTGTGATGAGGTCAGTATTACTATAAATTGTAGTCATTCCTTGACAGAAAGATACTGTTAGGGCCTTGAGGGCAATGGCCGGGTGTGTCATCACTTGCAGTGGCCGTATTTTTGGAATCCAAAGTGAGACAAATTGTCATGTCTGAATATACTAACTCACAGAACCTCAGAAGATATTATTGGATCCAGGACTATGGTCAGAGCAGCCACGCTCCTAGCACAGAGCCAGGCACTGAGTGGCTAAGGAGAGCATTTTTGGAAATTGATCCTGCTCTCTGGCCTGGTGCTACATGTCTCTGGAAGCTGTACAAAGGGTGATGTCTTTGACCGCAGGCGGGATCAAAATGAGTTGGAGCCTGTTGTGTGTGTGTGTGTGTGTGTGTGTGTGTGTGTGTGTGAGAGAGAGAGAGAGAGAGAGAGAGAGAGAGAGAGAGAGAGAGGGAGGCGGGGGAGAGAATCCCTTAGGCCTGTGGTCGGCAAACTGGGGCTCGAGAGCCACATGCGGCTCTTTGGCCCCTTGAGTGTGGCTCTTCCTAAGCCTTAGGAGTACCCTAATTAAGTTAATAACAATGTACCTACCTATATAGTTTAAGTTTAAAAAATTTGGCTCTCAAAAGAAATTTCAATCGTCGTACTGTTGATATTTGGCTCTGTTGACTAATGAGTTTGCCGACCACTGCCTTAGGCCTTCAGTGGCCCTGGTGTCCCATCACCCTCCCTCTGCATCTGTGCCTTGTGGTCAGCCGGGCCTTGTCTCACCCAGACCCCATGACCCCATCTTGCCCCAGACCAGGGAAGTGCCCCTATCGGGAAATCAAGTGAGTGAGCAGGATGTGACCCATGGTGAGGCAGCTTCCAGATCTGGCCTGATCCCTGAGTCAATAGCTACTTGAGATACTTAAAAGGAACTCCTTCTGCCCTTCTCTATAGTGTTGACACCTCTTCTGTCCCCTCTACGGCCCCTCCTTACCCAGGTGTGGGTCTTTAGAGACAGGAAGGAAATTTCCTCCTCTAAGCCCCAGAGGGCCCCTTGGAGGAATAAGGGATTGAGGGGGGGGGCTTTGGGGGGGGGGGTGGTGAGTTAGCTGGCCTCAGCATGGAAGCAGAAGAAGCTTCTCTCCTACAACGTGGTGACAGCTCTGGTTTGGGGTGCCCCAGCCTGTTGTGGAACCCCTGGGGCCAGGACTGGTGAGGGACAGGGGAGGCCAGAGGGGGTTGGGCCTGACTGGGGAAGGCTGGCCTGGAAGGCGCTCAGCCATCGGCCCTGGGCCAGGGTGGAAAGTATGTGTGTGAGCTCATCTGGAAGGTGGCTTCTGGCCAGTCAGTCAGGCCTGCCTCCCTTTCAGGCCTCCTCTGCCAGCCTCCTTGCAGGCTGCCTGTAGGTCTCCCCCTTGTCTCTGGGTCTCCCCTGTCTCTGACTGAGGGAGGGATGCAGAAACCCCAAGGCTGGGTGTGCAGGAATTGATCTTTTAAAGAGGTGAATTCAGATTTGGGGGGCAGATAAGAAGGGGGAACAGGGACTTTAGGACAATGGAGCATCCTTGACTGGGGTTTTCTTGGGGTTTGGGGGAATGGGAACTGCCCCTGAAGGCCTCCCTCTCCCTCCTAAGTCCTTGCCATTACCATTTAGCACCCCCATCCCTCCCCTACCTGCTGCCATTGTCCTACTTAGAGCCTTTGGCTTCTGAGTCCTGCTGCCTCCTTTCTTCCCCCACTAATGCCTGTTCCTGCCCTCAAGAAGGGAGGTGACTGCTCTGCTGGCAAAGTAGATTCCTGAGGAAGAGCCCTTTCCCCCTGACCCCCAATCCCCATGCTGATGTGAAGCACCTCAGGGCCCAGTGGGCAAGCACGTGATCCCCTACCATGTAGATACCGGCTAGATGGGGTCCATACACATGGTCAGAATCTGCCTGTACAGGGAAAAAATCAGACTGACCTGAGTTTTAATTTTGGACTAATGAGCTGTGACCTCAAGCAAGTCTTATCTGGGCCTCAGTTATGGCAGCTGTAAAATGGAGGCAGTGTTAGTGCTTGTGCCAACTGGGTGTTGTGAAGGTCTCTGTTGGTTTACCACCTCCCCTTAGCCGGAAAGGGAAATGGGGATACAGAGGGGAGAGGACTGGGAAGTCCATCAGATTGTGGGGGGAAGGGGCCCTTGGGGAGAGACTGTGAAAGGCCAGCAGAGCTTGCCAGGCGCGCGGCGCGCGCGTGTGTGTGTGTGTGTGTGTGTGTGTGTGTGTGCGCGCGCGCGCGCGAGCGCCTGGGGGTCACTCTGCTTAGTCCTCTCTCCTCTACAGCGCTCAGCTCCACTTAGATCTTCCCTTCTCATCCTGCTGACCCACTGCCTGGCTGGCAGCCTTGGAGGCATGGGCCCAGCTGGTGGCCAGAGCCCTGGAGAAGAGAGGTGATGACAAGGGAGTCCATGGCTCCCCACTCCAAACGCGTGGGGTGTAGCGGTGGGCAGGGCACTGCCTCGCCTCAGTGCTTGCCCCAGTGCAGTCTCCTCAGAGCTGGTTTCTCTGGGTTCTGCCCAAACCTCCTTGCAGAGTCCCCTTGGCTCCCCCCTGGCTGCTCTAATTCACATGTGCTGCTTTCGAATAAAGGAACTTGGAACCATGGACATTGGGTCGGGCCCAGTGGACAAAGGGGGTAGGGCCAGTGAAAGTGCATTTGCAGGCCTCTCAGGAGCCACAGGGCCCTCTGCTCTCCTCTCACCCCAGCCTGACCAGGAGTTTACTCAGCTGGGGCCTGGAGAGCATCAAGTCATTTCCTAGGGTAGCCAGGAGCCTCACTGGGTTGGATTCCTCAGGCCCAGGGCAGCACGAGGCCAGCAGCCTCCACCCGGCGATTTTCCCTGCTTGCGAAGCCTCTTCCACCCCTTCCCCCTTTGTCTCTGGTTCTCCAGTCCCATCTCTCCCCCTTGGCTTCAGAGAGCATCTTGTGATTCCAGAATCAGGGCCAAACAATTTCCTCGTGATGGGGAAACCGCACTTAGCCTCGGGAGCCCTAGGCCCCCCTTCTCTTCCCTCTGGCAGCCTTTCCTCCTCAGGCTCCTCCACTGGTTCCAGCTGTGTTTTGCAGAACTCCCACTGGATAACATCTGTAATTGCCTCCAGATGTGGGCCACAAAAACACAAAGGGACCATGAGCTCATCTGTGAGCTCCTTGCCACACGCATGGGCCCCACCATACCGGACACCCCTGACTTCCTCCTGCCGGCTTCTCGTGGGTCCCTATCCCCTCTGGTGAGGGTGGCAGGGAGGTGGTGTCCAACTCCACGGAGACACACAGGCTGTGCCAAACAGCTGTTGGCAAGAGAGGCACAGGAGGCCGGGCACAGGGTCAGGGTTCCTGGCTGGAAGGTGGGGTACCCCTTCTGCCAAAGCAATCACACCAAGCAGCCCTGAATAGCAGCTGGATAGAAGGACTGGCCTAGGTGGGGCCAGGACTCTTGGAGGCAGGCTGTGGAGGGGGCCTGGGCTAAAGCCCAGGGTGGGCTGGGCTGAGGCAGGAAGGGAAAGGGGCGGGGAGGACTTGCTCCCTCCAGCTGAGCTGACTCAGCAACTGAGCCAGTCCTCCCTTCAGGCTGGTTTCAGAGGAAGGGTGGGTCGGCGGCCTGGGAACCCTGTCTGGGCTGCAGTCTCTAAGGAAAGAGGGAACAAAGCCTTGCTATTCTGTTCTGCCCTTCCAACCTGACCATCCTGCCTCTCTCGGGCAATGGGGGTGCGAAGCCTGTTTTGTCAGGCTGCTCCTAGTTGGCCATGGGGCAGCCTCTTTCCCCTCTGTTATCTCTGCCCCAGGAGCTGAGCCCCAGGCCTGGAAGAAACATAGATCCTGAGGGCTGGGAAGGCAGGCCTGCCACAGAGCTGGGGCTGAAGATGATCGTGGGAATCTCCCCGCAGCAGGCAGAGGAGTGAGGAAACAGGGTCTGTGGCCAGATCACAGGACGGGGTATGCAGTGTAGAAAGATTTTCCAAGTGGCCTCAGCGTGACCACTTCCTCTTGCCTTTGTAGTCCGGGCCTCTTTGTAGCCCCTTAGGCCAGGTTGGCAGAGAGCAGCTGGGGTCTGCGGACTCTCCCCTGCCCCATGGAGTATGTATGCCCTCCTCCCCAACTCTGGCCTCTGAATCCCTTTGTCCACCAAGAATAAACATATTCCTTTATGAAAAATAGCAAAACCCCGTCTCCTATAAAGCATTGCTCATGAGCATGCTTCCCCTTTTTATTTTGCTAATCCTCACCTGAGGATTTTTTTCCCATTGATTTTTACTTATTTTTTTGTTTATTGTTTTTATTTATTTTTTAAAAATCTTTTTTTTAAAAAAAAATATATTCTATTGATTTTTTACAGAGAGGAAGGGAGAGAGATAGAGAGTTAGAAACATCGATGGGAGAGAAACATCGATCAGCCACCTCCTGCACATCTCCCACTGGGGATGTGCCCGCAGCCCAGGTACATGCCCTTGACCAGAATTGAACCTGGGACCCTTCAGTCCACAGGCCGACGCTCTATCCACTGAGCCAAACCGGTTTCGGCTAAAAATCTTTTTTTTAATTAAATCTTTATTGTTCAGATTATTACAGTTGTTCCTCTTTTTCCCCCATAGCTCCCCTCCACCTGTTTCCCACCCCACCCTCCGCCCTCCCCTCTCCCCCACTGTCCTCATCCATAGGTGTACGATTTTTGTTCAGTCTCTTCCTGCATCCCCCCCCCTTCCCCCCCCCAAGAATAGTCAGTCCACTCCCTTTCTATGCCCCTGATTCTATTATAATCACCAGTTTATTCTGTTCATCAGATTATTTATTCACTTGATTTTTAGATTTACTTCTTGATAGATGTGTATTTGTTGTTCATAGTTTGTATCTTTACCATTTTCTTCTTCTTCCTCTTCTTAAAGGATACCTTTCAGCATTTCATATAATACTGGTTTGGTGGTGATGAACTCCTTTAGCTTTTCCTTATCTGTGAAGCTCTTTATCTGACCTTCCATTCTGAATGATAGCTTTGCTGGGTAAAGTAATCTTGGTTGTAGGTTCTTGGCATTCATCACTTTGAATATTTCTTGCCATTCCCTTCTGGCCTGCAAAGTTTCTGTTGAGAAATCAGCTGACAGTCGTATGGGTATTCCCTTGTAGGTAACTGAGTTTCTTTCTCTTGCTGCTTTTAAGATTCTCTCTTTGTCTTTTGCTCTTGGCATTTTAATTATGATGTGTCTTGGTGTGGTCCTCTTTGGATTCCTTTTGTTTGGGGTTCTCTGTGCTTCCTGGACTTGTAAGTCTATTTCTTTCACCAGGTAGGGGAAGTTTTCTGTCATTATTTCTTCAAGAAGGTTTTCAATATCTTGCTCTCTCTCTTCTTCTGGCACCCCTATAATTCGAACGTTGGTACGCTTGAAGCTGTCCCAGAGGCTCCTTACACTATCTTCATAGTTTTGGATTCTTTTTTCATTTTGCTTTTCCAGTTGGGTGTTTTTTGCTTCTTCGCATTTCAAATCTTTGACCTGATTCTTGCGATCCTCTAGTCTGCTGTTGGGGGTCTGTATAATATTCTTTATTTCAGTCAGTGTATGCTTAATTTCTAGTTGGTCCTTTATCACAACCTCGATGTTCTCATTAGATTTCTTGAGGGTCTCATTAAGTTTATTGGCGGTTTCTAGAAAATTCTTGAAAAACCTTAAAAGTGTGGTTTTGAACTCTATACCCAGTAGTTTGCTTTCCTCCATTTCTGTCATTTGTGTCCTGTTTCTTTGTCTCCGCATTTTTTTATGCTTCCCTGTGTCGATAGAGTGGCTTTCTGTGTTAGATGTCCTATAGGGCCCAGTGGATCAGGCTCCCCAATTACCTGAGGTAGACACTCTTGGTGCACCCCCTTGTGGGCTTTGTGCCCAGTCTTGTTGTAGTTAAGCCTTGATTGTTGTAGGTACCTCTGGGAGGGATTGATCTCCAGGCCAATTGGCTGTGAGAATCAGCTGTGTCTGCAGTGGGAGAACTTCTGTGCTGGAGACACCCTTCTGGGGCAAGACTTGCATCAGTGGGGCTTTGGTGCTCACTGAGTCTGCCCCCTGAGTGTGTCCTTTATGAATACGAGGAGCTGCAATCTGGATGGTCCCACTCTGACCACCAGGCACACTGGCTCTTGTATCTCTAAGGAGGTGCTAATCTAGCCTCTGCCTGAGGCTATCTAGCAGGAGCCAGCTATGACACAATGCAAGTTGCCCTGGGGCCTTGGGCCAGCTGCAGTTTGTTAGGTAATTATCAGATTGCAAAGGGCCAGGCCTTTCATATGCAAAAGCCTCGTGGCTTGGGTGGGGTGGGGTCCTAGGGGATCAACAGGGCGGAGGGAGCAGTTATGACTGCTCTCAGTCCTGCCCTCAGAGGCCCTGCTTCTCAGTGTCCCGGCAATCGCTGCAAGCACCCCCGAGAGAAAGCTGCCCTCGAGTTCCGACCAATGCCAGACAGCCCAGTTTCTCCCATATGAGTCTGGGTCCCCAGAGACTCGCCCGGAACTGGAGCTCAGAGCTTGAGACTCCCTCCCGATTGAAAAAGACAACTGTGTCCTCAGCTGCCAACCCTCTCTGCATGCGCCTCTGTACCTCTGTATTTTACTTCCGCACCGCACCTCCTCTGAGTCTCAGTATGCTTTTGTCTTTCCTTCTAGTTGTAGAATTTCCACTCAGCCAGCCTTCCTGTGGTTCTGGATGATGTCCGTTCCGTCTTTTTTTTAAAATATATTTTATTGATTTTTTACAGAGAGGAAGGGAGAGGGATAGAGAGTTAGAAACATCGATGAGAGAGAAACATCAATCAGCTGCCTCTTGCACACCCCCTACTGGGGATGTGCCTGCAACCAAGGTACATGCCCCTGACCAGAATCAAACCTGGGACCCTTCAGTCTGCAGGCTGACACTCTGTCCACTGAGCCAAACCAGTTAGGGCTGTTCCGTCTTTTAGTTGTATTTTTGAAGTGGTTGTGTGAGGCAGCAATCTCCAGTGTTTACCTATGCTGCCATCCTATTTTTAAAAAATCTTTGTTGAAAGTATTACATATGTTCCCTTTTTCCCCTATTAACTTCTCCCAGCCTTCCCCCTCCCACCCTCCAGCCCACCCAGGCCTTCACCCCCCTATTGTCTGTGTCCATTGGTTATGCATATATGCATACAAGTTCATCAGTTGATCTCTTCCCACCACCCACCCGCCCCTGACTTCCCTCTGAGGTTTGATAGTCTGTTTGATGCTTCTGTGTCTCTGGATCTATTTTTGTTCATCAGTTTATATTTTTCATTATGTTTCACACTAGTGGCCCAGTGCACGGATTTGTGCACATTGAAAGGAAATTAATTAGAAGAAGTATTTTAATATTGCTATTCGCCCTTTCTCTATAATAGAAGTGTCAACCAAATTCACGATTGACAATGACCGATCAAAACACTCACCTGCGATTGGCAGCAGTGAGAGCTTTATATGTATAGCATATGCGCGAGTCAACATTTATTTTTAAATTGCCAGTGCGCATCATATGTACTGGCAGGTTGGTCAGTCGGACAGATGGACAGAAGGTCAGTCACTTAGGCTTTTATAGATACAGATATGAGTGAGATCATGTGATACTTATCTTTCTCTGACTGGCTTATTTCACTTAGCATAATGCTCTCCAGGTCCATCCATGCTCTTGCAAATGGTTTGAGTTCTTCCTTTTTTATAGCTGCATAGAATTCCATTGTGTAGATGTACCACAGTTTTTAATCCACTCATCTGCTGATGGGCACTTAGGCTGTTTCCAAATCTTAGCTATTGTAAATTGTGCTGCTATGAACATAGGGTTGCATATATTCTTTCTGATTGGTGTTTCAGATTTCTTGGGATACATTCCTAGAAGTGGGACTACTGGGTCAAATGGGAGTTCCAGTTTTTGTCTTGAGGATTTTTTTTGTTAATTCTCACCCGAGGATATTTTACCATTGATTTTTAAAAATATATTTTATTGATTTTTTTACAGAGAGGAAGGGAGAGGAATAGAGAGTTAGAAACATCGATGAGAGAGAAACATCGATCAGCTGCCTCCTGCACATCCCCTACTGGGGATGTGCCTGCAACCAAGGTATATGCCCTTGACTGGAATCGAGCTTGGGACCCTTCAGTCCACAGGCCGACGCTCTATCCACTGAGCCAAACCAGCTAGGGCAGGATTTCCATTTTTAATGTTTGAGGAAACTCCATACTATTTTCCTTAATGGCTGTACCAGTCTGCATTCCCACCAGCAGTCTGCATTCCCACCAGCAGTTTACACATCCTTACCAGCCCTTGTTGTTTGTTGATTTTTTTAATTAAATCTTTATTGTTCAGATTATTACATTTGTTCCTCTTTTTTTCCCCCCATAGCTCCCCTCCACCCAGTTCCCACCCCACCCTCTGCCCTTACCCCCCCACTGTCCTCATCCATAGGTGCACAATTTTTGTCCAGTCTCTTCCCGCATCTCCCACACCCCTTTCCCCCCCAAGAATAGTGAGTCCATTCCCTTTCTATGTCCCTGATTCTATTATAATCACCAGTTCATTCTGTTCATCAGATTATTTATTCACTTGATTCTTAGATTCACTTGTTGATAGATGCATATTTGTTGTTCATAATTAGTATCTTTACCTTTTTCTTCTTCCTCCTCTTCTTAAAGGATACCTTTCAGCATTTCATATAATACTGGTTTGGTGGTGATGAACTCCTTTAGCTTTTCCTTATCTGTGAAGCTCTTTATCTGACCTTCCATTCTGAATGATAGCTTTGCTGGGTAAAGTAATCTTGGTTGTAGGTTCTTGGCATTCATCACTTTGAATATTTCTTGCCATTCCCTTCTGGCCTGCAAAGTTTCTGTTGAGAAATCAGCTGACAGTCGTATGGGTATTCCCTTGTAGGTAACTGAGTTTCTTTCTCTTGCTGCTTTTAAGATTCTCTCTTTGTCTTTTGCTCTTGGCATTTTAATTATGATGTGTCTTGGTGTGGTCCTCTTTGGATTCCTTTTGTTTGGGGTTCTCTGTGCTTCCTGGACTTGTAAGTCTATTTCTTTCACCAGGTAGGGGAAGTTTTCTGTCATTATTTCTTCAAATAGGTTTTTAATATCTTGCTCTCTCTCTTCTTCTGGCACCCCTATAATTCTGATGTTGGTATGCTTGAAGCTGTCCCAGAGGCTCCTTACACTATCTTCATATTTTCGGATTCTTTTTTCATTTTGCTTTTCTGGTTGGGTGTTTTTTGCTTCTTTGCATTTCAAATTTTTGCCTTGATTCTTGCACTCCTCTAGTCTGCTGTTGGGAGTCTGTATAATATTTGTTATTTCAGTCCGCGTATGCTTAATTTCTAGTTGGTTCTTTATCACAACATCCAGGGTCTCATTAGATTTCTTGAGGATCTCGTTAACTTTATCGGCGGCTTCTAGACAGTTCTTGAGAGACCTTAAAAGTGTGGTTCTGAACTCAATATCCTCCATTGACAGTTTTGTCCTGTTTCTTTGTCTCCGCATTTTTTATGCTTTCTTGGTGCACCCTCTAGTGGTCTTTGTGCGCAGTCTTGTTGTAGTTAAGCCTTGATTGTTGTAGTTAATACTAGGGGGATTTGACCTCCAGGCCAACTCTGTTTGTTGATTTGTTGATGATAGCCATTTGGACAGGTGTGAGGTGGTACCTCATTATCATTTTGACTTGCTTCTCTTGGATGATTAGTGACTTTTAGCATTTTTTCATATGCCTCTTGGCCTTCTGTATGTCCACTTTGGATTTAGGTCCTTTGCCCATTTTTTAATTGGATTGTTTATCTTCCTTTTGTTAAATTGTATGAGTTCCCTATACATTTGGAGATTAATCCCTTATCAAATGTATCATTGGCAAGTATGTTCTCCCATGTAGTGGGCTCTCCTGTTGTTTTGTTTATGGTTTCTTTTGCAGTGCAGGAGTTTTTTTATTTTTATAGCCCCATTTGTTTATTTTCTCCTTCATTTCCATTATCCTATCAGTAAACATATTGCTATGACATGTTATTAAACAATGAATGGGTTACTAATGAGATCAAGAAAGAAATAAAAAAAACTTTCTGGATAGATAGAAATGAAAATGAACAGACAATAACCCAAAATCTCTGGGACACAGCAAAAGCAGTCCTGAGAGGAAAGTTCATAGCACTACAGGCCTACCTCAGAAAACAAGAAAATTAATAATAAACTATTTAACACTACAACTTAAAGAATTAGAAAGAGAACAACAAGAAAAGCCCAGAGTAAGTAGAAGGAAGGAAATAATAAAGAGTAGAGCAAAAATAAATGACATAGAGAGTAAAAAAAAAATTACAAAATAATCAATGAAACTAAGAGCTGGTTCTTTTAAAGGATAAACAAGATTGATGAACCATTAGCTAGACTCATCAAGAAACAAAGAGAGAGGACCCAAATAAATAAAATCAGAAACAAAACCATAGAAGTAACTACTGACACCACAGAAATACAAAGGATTGTAAGAAAATACTATTAAAAAGTATATGCCAACAAGCTATACAACGTGAATGAAATGGACAAATTCCTAGAAAAATACAACGTCCCAAAACTCAATCAGGAAGAATCAGAAACCTGAATAGGCCAATAACTACTTATGAAATTGAAGCAGTAATAAAAACCTCCCAGCAAACAAAACAAAAGCCCTGGTCCGTACAGCTTCACAGGGGAGTTTTACCAAACATTCAAAGACAAACTAACACCTATACTCCTCAAACTATTCCAAAAAATCCAAGAGGAAGGAACAAGTCTAAGCTGTTTTTATGAGGCCAGCATTATCCTAATTCCAAAACCAGATAAAGAGACTACAAAAAAAGAGAATTACAGGCCAACATTCCTAATGAACAAAATCCTTAACAAAATATTAGCAAATTGGATCCAGCAATACATTAAAAAGATCATACACCATGACCAAGTGGGATTTATTTATTATTTTTTTAAATATATTTTTATTGATTTTTTACAAAGAGGAAGGGAGAGGGATAGAGAGAAACATCGATGGGAGAGAAACATCGATCAGCCGCCTCCTGCACACCTCCCACTGGGGATGCGCCCGCAACCCAGGTACATGCCCTTGACCGGAATCGAACCCAGGACCCCTCAGTCCGCAGGCCGACGCTCTATCCACTGAGCCAAACTGGTTTCGGCAACCAAGTGGGATTTATTCCAGGGATGCAAGGCTGGTACAATATCTGCAAATCAATAAACATATAAAGAATTTGAAAGACAAAAACAATAGATGCAGAAAAGGCATTCGACAAAATCCAACACCCTTTTTTGATAAAAACTCTCAGCAAAGTGGGAATAGAGGGATTATACCTCAACATGATAAAGGCCATATGTGAAAAATTTACAGCGAACATCATATTCGATTGGCAAAAACTAAAACCATTTCCCCTAAGAACAGGAACAAGACAGGGATGTCTGCTTTCGCCACTCTTATTCAACATAGTACTGGAATTCCTAGCCACAGCAATCAGAAAAGAAGAAGAAATAAAAGGCATTCAAATTGGAAAGGAGGAAGTAAAACTCTCATTATTTGCAGATGACATGGTATTGTACATGGAAAAACCCTAAAGATTACCAGGTTTAATAAGTCAACTTGGCAATGTAGCAGGATACAAAAAATCAACACCTAAAAATAGATGGCTTTTTTTTTAGGATCAAATATTGTTTTTATTAAAAACTTCCACATAGAGTATGTTTTTAGACTAGATGGCTTTTTTATACACCAATAATGAAGTCTCAGAAAGAGAAACTAAAAATACTCATTTACCATTGCAACATAAACATTAAGATACTTAGGAATAAACTTAACCAAGGAGGTAAAAGACCTGTACTCAAAAAACTACAGGATGTTGTAAAAAGAGATAGAAGAAGATATAAACAAATGGAAGAATATACCGTGTTCATGGATTGGTAGAATCAACATCATTAAAGTGTCCATACTACCCAAGGCAATGTACAGATTCAATGCAATCTCTGTTAAAATACCAAGAGCATATTTCACAGACTTAGAACAAATACTCCAAAATGTATATGGAACCAAAAAAGACCCCGAATAGCCACAGCAATATTGAGAAAGAAGAACAAGTTTGGAGGAATCACAATACCAGACATCAAGTTATACTACAAAGCCATCATAATCAAAACATCCTGGTACTGGCACAAGGACAGGCATATAGATTAATGGAACAGAATAGAGACCCCAGAAATCGATTCACGCCATTATGCTCAATTAATATTTGACAAAGGAGGCAAGAGCATATCATGATGTCAAGACCGTCTCTTCAATAAATGATGTTGGGAAAATTGGACAGATACATGCAAAAAAATGAAACTAGACCACCAACTCACACTATACACAAGAATAAACTCAAAATGAACAAAAGACTTAAATGGAAGTCATGAAATAATAAGAATCCTAGAAGAAACCATAAGCAGCAAAATCTCAGACATCTCTCGTAACAATATGTTTATGGATACATTTCCTAGAGCAAAGGAAACTAAGGAGAAACTAAACAAATGGGCCTACATAAAAATAAAAAGCTTCTGCATAGTAAAAGAAACCATCAACAAAATGAAAAGGGGGCCCACTGTATGGGAGAACATATTTGGCAATGATATATCTGATAGAGTTAATATCCAAAATATAAAAGGAACTCATGCAACTTAACAAAAAGAAGACAAACAATCCAATTTAAAAATGGGCAAAGGACCTAAATAGACACTACTTCAAAGTGGACATACTGATGGCCAAGAGACATACGAAAAAATCTCAAAGTCACTGATCATCAGAGAGATGCAAATTAAAACGACAACGAGGTATCACCTCACATCTGTCAGAATGGCTACCTTCAACAAAGCAATAAATGACAAGTGCTGGCAAGGATGTGGCGAAAGGGAACCCTTGTACACTGCTGGTGGAAATGCAGACTGGTGCAGCCACTGTGGGAAACAGTATGGAGTTTCCTCAAAAAATTAAATATGGAACTGCCATTTGACCCAGTGATCCCACTTCTAGGAATATATCCTATGAAACCTGAAACAGAAAGAATGGATGCACCCTATGTTCATAGCAGCACAATTTACAATAGCTAAGATCTGGAAACAGCCCAGGTACCCATCAGTAGATGAGTGGATAAAAAAGCTGTGATACATTAATACCACGGAATACTATGCAGCAGTAAAAAAGAAGAATTTCTTACCCTTTGAGACAGCATGGAGGGACCTGGAGAATATAAAGCTAAGTGAAATAAGTCAGAGAAAGATAAGTATCACATGATCTCACACATATGTGGAATCTAATTAACAAAATAAACTGATGAATGGAGTGGATTCAGAAATATGGAAGCATGGAACAGAGTCCAGAATCTCAGCAGGAAGGTGGGTGGGTGGGAGGTAATTAACCAAAGACCTTGTGTGCATATTTGCATAAGCCATGGACACAGATAATAGGGTGGTGAAGGCCTGGGGTGTGAGGCAGGGGTAGGTTGGAGGGGGTCAATAAGGGAAGAAAGGGGACATATATAATACTTTTAACAATAAAGAATTACTTAAAAACAAAAAACAAAGATTGAAAAGAACCATATTGCTATGAAAGATGTTTGAGATTTTGCTGCCTATGGATTCTTCTAAGATTTTTATGGTTTCACATCTTACATCTAAGTCTTTTATTCATTTTGAGTTTATTCTTGTGTATAGTTGATGGTGAAGTTTCATTTTTTTTTTGCATGTATCTGTCCAATTTTCCCAACACTGTTTATTGAAGAGACTGTCTTAACACCATTGTATACTCTTGCCTCCTCTGTCAAATATTAATTGAGCATAATGGCTTGGGTCGATTTCTGTGTTCTCTGTTCTATTCCATTGGTCTATATGCCTGTTCTTATACCAATACCTAGCTGTTTTGATTACGATGGCTTTGTAGTGTAACTTGATGTCTGGTATTGTGATTCCTCTAACTTTGTTCTTCTTTCCCCAGATTGCTGCGGCTATTTGGGGTCTTTTTTTTGTTCCATATAAATTTTTGGAGAGTTTGTTCTAGGTCTGTGAAATATGCTCTTGGTATTTTAACAGGGATTGCATTGAATCTATAGATTGTTTTGGGTAGTATGGACATTTTAATGTTGATTCTACCAATCCATGAACATGGTATATTCTTCCACTTATTTATTTCTTACTCTGTTTTTTCAATGTCCTGTAGTTTTCCAAGTATAGGTCTTTTGCCTCCTTGGTTAAGTTTATTCCTAGGTATCTAAATTTTTTTGTTGCAATGGTACATGGAATTGTTTTTTTAGTTTCTCTTTCTGTGAATTCATTATTGGTTTATAAAAATGCCATAGATTTCTGGGTGTTAATTTTGTATCCTGCTATGTTGCCAAAATCACTTATTAAACCTAGTAGGTTTTTGAAATCTTTAGGGTTTTCTATGTATAATATCATGTCATCTGTGAATAATGACAGTTTTAGTTTCTTTTTTCCAATTTGGATGCCTTTTATTTCTTCTTGTCTAATTTACTATGGCTAGCACTTCAGTACTATGTCCAACATGAGTGGTGAAAGAGGGCATCCTGTTCTTATGGTTTTAGTTTCTGCCCTTTGAATATGATGTAGTTGTAGGTTTATCATATACAATTTTTATCATGTTGAGGTATGATCCCTCTATTCCCACTTTGCTGAGTTTTTATCAAAAAAGGGTGTTGGAGCCCTAACCGGTTTTGGCTCAGTGGATAGAGCGTCGGCCTGCGGACTGAAGGGTCCCAGGTTTGATTCCGGCCAGGGGCATGTACCTTGGTTGCGGGCACATCCCCAGTGGGGAGTGTGCAGGAGGCAGCTGATAGATGTTTTTCTCTCATCGATGTTTCTAACTCTCTATCCCTCTCCTTTCCCTCTCCCTTCTTCTCTGTAAAAAATCAATAAAATATATATTTTTTTTTAAAAAAGGGTGTTGGATAGGAGAAACCAAGATGGTGGCATAGGTAAACACCAGAAATTGCTGCGTCGCACAACCACTTCAAAAATACAACTAAAGCCGAACCGGTTTGGCTCAGTGGATAGAGCATCGGCCTGCGGACTCAAGGGTCCCAGGTTCGATTCTGGTCAGGGGCATGTACCTTGGTTGCGGGCACACCCCCACTGGGGGGCGTGTAGGAGGCAGCTGACCGATGTTTCTCTCTCATCGATGTTTCTAACTCTCTATCCCTCTCCCTTCTTCTCTGTAAAAAGTCAATAAGATATATTAAAAAAAAAAATACAACTAAAAGACAAAACAGACATCACCCAGAACCACAGGAAGGCTGGCTGAGTGGAAATTCTACAACTAGAAGGAAAGAGAAAAGACTCAGAGGAGGTGCGGAAGTAAAGTGCAGAGGTACGGAGGCGCATGTGGAAAGGGCTGGCAACTGAGGATGTGGTTGTCTTTTTCAATCAGGAGGGAGTCTCAAGATCCAGACTGCTCTGAACTCCAGTTCTGGGTGAGTCTCCGGGGACCCAGACTCATACTGGGAGAAACTGGACTGTCTGGCATCAGTCGGAATTCGAGGGCGGCTTTCTCTCAAAGGTGCTTGCAGCGATTACCGGGACACTGAGACTCGGGGCCTCTTAGGGTAGGACTGAGGAGCAGCCATAGCTGCTTGCTCCGCCCTGTTTATCTCCTGAGACCCCGCCCCACCCAAGCTGTGCTCAGAGGCTTTTGCATATGAATGCTCTGGCCCTTTGCAATCTGAAAATTACCTAACAAACTGCAGCTGAAACAGAGAGACCCAGAACTTCCAAAAGAAGGCCCAAGGCCCCACAGCAGTGTGCATTGCTTCACAGCTGGGCCTCATCTGGGCACCTCCAAACCCCAAACAAAGAAGATGAATCTGCAGATCTCTCCATAGATCCTGCTAGGTAGCCTCAGGCAGAGGCTAATTAGCACCTCCTTAGAGATACAAGAGCCAGTGTACCCAATGGTCAGAGTGGGACCATCCATATTACAACTCCTCAGATCCATAAGGGACACACTCAGGGGGCAGACTCAGTGAGCACCAAAGCCCCATTGATGCAAGTCTTGCCCCAGAAGGGTGTCTCCAGCACAGAAGTTCTCCCACTGCAGACACGGCTGATTCTCACAGCCAATTGGCCTGGAGGTCAATCCCTCCCAGAGGTACCTACAACAATCAAGGCTTAACTACAACAAGACTGGGCACAAAGCCCACAAGGGGGTGCACCAAGAGTGTCTACCTCAGGTAATTGGGGAGCCTGATCCACTGGGCCCTATAGGACATCTAACACAGAAAGCCACTCTATCGACACAGGGAAGCATAAAAAAATGCGGAGACAAAGAAACAGGACACAAATGACAGAAATGGAGGAAAGCAAACTACTGGGTATAGAGTTCAAAACCACACTTTTAAGGTTTTTCAAGAATTTTCTAGAAACCGCCAATAAACTTAATGAGACCCTCAAGAAATCTAATGAGAACATCGAGGTTGTGATAAAGGACCAACTAGAAATTAAGCATACACTGACTGAAATAAAGAATATTATACAGACCCCCAACAGCAGACTAGAGGATCGCAAGAATCAAGTCAAAGATTTGAAATGCGAAGAAGCAAAAAACACCCAACCGGAAAAGCAAAATGAAAAAAGAATCCAAAACTATGAAGATAGTGTAAGGAGCCTCTGGGACAACTTCAAGCGTACCAACAGCCGAATTATGGGGGTGCTAGAAGAAGAGCGAGAGCAAGATATTAAAAACCTATTTGAAGAAATAATGACAGAAAACTTCCCCTACCTGGTGAAAGAAATAGACTTACAAGTCCAGGAAGCACAGAGAACCCCAAACAAAAGGAATCCAAAGAGGACCACACCAAGACACATCATAATTAAAATGCCAAGAGCAAAAGACAAAGAGAGAATCTTAAAAGCAGCAAGAGAAAGTAACTCAGTTACCTACAAGGGAATACCCATATGACTGTCAGCTGATTTCTCAACAGAAACTATGCAGGCCAGAAGGGAGTGGCAAGAAATATTCAAAGTGATGAATAGCAAGAACCTACAACCAAGATTACTTTACCCAGCAAAGCTATCATTCAGAATGGAAGGTCAGATAAAGAGCTTCACAGATAAGGAAAAGCTAAAGGAGTTCATCACCACCAAACCAGTATTATATGAAATGCTGAAAGGTATCCTTTAAGAAAGGAAGAAGAAAAAGGTAAAGATACAAATTATGAACAACAAATACACTTCTATCACCATGTGAATCTAAGAATCAAGTGAATAAATAATCTGATGAACAGAATAAACTGGTGAATATACTAGAATCAGAGGCATAGAAAGGGAGTGGACTGACAATTCTCGGGGGGAAAGGGGTGTAGGGGGTTCGGGAAGAGACTGGACAAAAATCATACACCTATGGATGAAGACAGTGGGGGCGGGGTAAGGGCAGAGAGTGGGGTGGGAACCTGGTGGAGGGGAGCTATGGGGCGAAAAAAGAGGAACAACTGTAATAATCTGAACAATAAATATTTGATTAAAAAAAAGGGTGTTGGATTTTGTTGAATGCTTTTTCTGTATCAATTGATATGATCATGTGATTTTTGTCTTGCAATTTGTTTATGTGATGTATCACATTTATTGATTTGCAGATATTGTATCGGCTTTGCATCCCTGGGATAAATCCCACTTGGTCATGGTGTATGATCTTTTTAATGTATTGCTGGATCCGATTTGCTAATATTTTGTTGAGGATTTTAGCATAAATGTTCATCCGGGATATTGCCTGTAATTCTCTTTCTTTGTAGTCTCTTTATCTGGTTTTGGAATTAGGATAATGCTAGCCTCTTAGAAAGAGCTTAGACTTGTTCCTTCCTCTTGGATTTTTTGGAATAGTTTGAGGAGTATAGGTGTTAGTTCGTCTTTGAATGTTTGGTAAAACTCCCCCGTGAAGCTGTCCGGACCAGGGCTTTTGTTTGCTGGAAGTTTTTAAAAATTTTTATTACTGCTTCAATTTTATAAGTAGTTATTGGCCTATTAAGGTTTTCTGATTCTTCCTGATTTTTAGAAGATTGTATTTTTCTAGGAACATGTCTATTTCATAAACAAGATTTATGAACCTCCAGCCAGACTCACCAAGAAACAGAGAGAGGACCCAAATAAACAAAATCAGAAATGAAAGAGGTGAAGTAACAACTGACCCCACATAAATACAAGGGATCGTAAAAAAATACTATAAAGAACTGTATTCCTACAAATTGGACAACCTTGATGAAATGGACATATTTCTAGAAAAATACAATCTTCCAAAACTCACTGAGGAAGAGTCCATTGATTTTTAGAGAGTGTGGAAGGGAGCGGGAGACAGAAACATTGATGTGATAGAAATACATCATTTGGCCGAAACCGGTTTGGCTCAGTGGATAGAGCGTCGGCCTGCGGACTGAAGGGTCCCGGGTTCGATTCCGGTCGGGGGCGTGTACCTTGGTTGCAGACACATCCCCAGTGGGGGGTGTGCAGGAGGCAGCTGGTTGATGTTTCTCTCTCATCGATGTTTCTAGCTCTCTATCTCTCTCCTTTCCTCTCTGTAAAGACTCAATAAAATATATTTAAAAAAAAAAAAAAAAAGAAATACATCATTTGGTTGCTTCCTGCATGCACCCTGACTGGGCCGGGGATCGAGCCTGCAACTGAGGTATGTGCCCTAGACTGGTATCGAACCTGGGACCCTTCAGTCCATGGGCCGATGCTCTAACTGAGTCAAACTGGTTAGGACTCTCCTTTTCTCTTGCCCTCATAGCCAATCCCGTTCACCCTATGAGAGAACTGAAGCCACACAAGGAATGTGAAACACCATTTATTTTTTGTGGAAAGGTTGAACAAGGTCAAAAATATCCTTAGAGGGCACTGACCCAGCCCCGCCCTGCAGGTTCCTGGGGTCAATGCCTCTGCCCCCCCACCCCCATCCCTCCCCATGCCCCTTGTTAACAAAAAGGAACGATTTGAAGGGAATTCATATATAATAATTATAATAAAAATATACATTAAACAAAACAAAAAACCCAAACAAGACAAATTTAGCTGAACTGCCAGCACCGTTCACCCCATTTTCCCCCAACCCCCCCAATGCCCTACCCCTGACATCCCTCTCTTTTCACTCCCAGAAGGGTCTCTCACTTTCCCAAGTCCCCAGTACCATGACCACCTTAGGTGGCTGAAGGAGACTTCAAATGGATGGGCTGGGTGGGGATGAGGGGAGGGCAGGACACAGATAGGATGGGCTGAGGGATGGGGGCATCAGGAAGTGAGGAGGTAACCTGACCAAGAAACAAGAAATGCACAGGCACCTGCCCTCTCTGAGGCTTGCTGACTCGGTGCTGCCTGCTGCTGGGAGCTTTCTGCTCTCTAACTAGGTAGCTACTCTCATTAAGGGCCAGTTGCCAGTCCTCACATGTGCCATCTTTGCTCCTTTTCCTGGGCTCCTTCCCCTTTCCCTCCATGCTATCTGGTCAGAGGGAAGGCACTAAGCGAGCAGGTGTGCCTTTCTTGGGCTCTTCCTCTAGCGCCAATAAAATGTGCCTTCCCCCAGGTACCAGTCCACCCTGTGCATCCCTGATGGCCTGCTCAACCTCCAGCTGTCCACTCCTGCTGAACCTCCTTTTGGTGCCATGCTATCCCCTCTGACTGCTCTGCCCCTGGCACTTGCCCCAGCTGCCTGCATTTAAGCAAGCTTCTTTCTCTGTGGCCTTGAGGCTCACCCCCAGGGCTCCGGACTGAGTCTCTTCCTATAGAGACTCACCCCAGTCACTGCACTCCCTGGCCTCAGCTCTTCCAACTTGACATCCGCATCCAAGGCTAACATTTGGGAGAGTAGGGCTGTCAAGGGTTTCTGCAGCCTCAGTTCACTCCATAATGGCTCAGGCTCCTTCCATGAAGTTCTTGGGGGCAGAAGGAGGGGAGGGGGAGAGGCAGATCTTTGTGGAAAAGGCTGACCCTCTCTGAACTTCCCTCCCTAGGTCTTACGGTGGCTATGCAGCCCCACCCCTTCACCTTCTCTCAGGTTCTCCCCCGACAAAAGGTTAGATTCCTTTTAGCCAGAAAGAGTGGTGGGAGGCTGCCAATTGGGTACACCTGGGGGCCTGCCGGGGCTGGAGTGCCCAGAGCCTCCTGAGGTCAGAGTTCAGAGGTTAAAGGTATGTCAGGGAATGGAAAAGGAGCAGATGACCCCATTTGACCTTTACCAGTGAGGTCTGAGGGTCCTGCCTTCAAGTGCAGAGCCAAGACATTCAGATGGGGCTAGACATACACCAAGCTACAGGGGCCCTTGAGGGGCAGGGACTGGAAGGGGTGGCCCCTGTTCAGCCCCCAGGGGACCCATCTAGGGAAGAAGCAATGCCAGGGTTGAGGTGGGAGGGGCCAGTCATGGAACAGAGAAGGGAGGCGGGGTGGGGAGAGAGCTTGGATGGGGTGGGAGCAGCCCACCCACCACCATCTGCTGCCACTGGCCTTCAGAGGCAAAGTCCATGTGGTAGGAGTGGGCGGGCAGCGATGGGGGTCAGACCTTGTCCAGCAGGGACCGCTGGCAATAGAGCAGTCGCTTGGGGGTCCCGTGGCGTCTGAAGAAGAAGACTGCGAGGCCCACTGCCAGCACCAGCAGCAGCAGCAGCACAGGCAGCACCACAGCGGCTGCGCTCACTGCCCCGCTGCCTTCCTCGTCCACCTCGATGATGATCACCTCCGTTTCCTCCTCAGTCCCCCCATCTGGCCGGCCCTCCGAAGGGCAGCCCATCCAGTCCCGCAGGGCTGACTTGGGGTAGCCTGGCTCTACTTTCAGCTTCTGGTTGTTGAATTTCCAGTATCTGTTCCCCTTGTAGAAGTATGTGAAGACTGCAGGCGTCAGCAAGAAGGCGGCAGAGAAGACACAGGCGGGCGGCATCCAGGAGACCCAGAGAGAAGAGCAGAAAGAAAATCTGTCAGTGTGTGGCTGGCTGAGTTAACCTCTCCTAACAGCATTTCCTCAGCTGTAAACGGGGTAATTCTAGGACCAGGTTGGAGGAGTGGTGGGGTCTACGGGGTCTGACACATGGAAAGCACTAGCCCAGTGACTGACCCATGGGAAAGGCTCCACCTTATTATCATTGTCATTATTTTCCCACAATACTCTCCATCTTTCTTCTTCCTCTCTCTTAACTATTTGTTCCGATCCTCCCCTCATAGACACTTCCCAGGCCCTTCTCACCTTCATCACTGCCCATGAATGACCCTCTGGGAGACTCAGGAATTCCTTCCCAGATCTTGATGTTTTGGGGGTAGTCATTCTCCACCATCCTGAGCTCCTCGTTGAAACGGTAGTACCTGGTGGAGAGGAGAGGAAGGAAGTGGTTGGACACTGGGCACTTCCTCCGAGGGTAGCAGGACCCGGGACTGAAGTCACCAGTAAGGTAAGGACAGCTGTGGACAGGGGTTTTGAGTAATGAGGGCCTGCAGCTGAGAGCAGCGGAAGGTGGGAGGGAGCGCCAGGCTGTAAGGAGCCACCAGCAGCCCTTAATGACAGTGCTAGGCTGCTGGAGCGGAGGCACGGTGCCGGGGCAGGAGGCGTCAAATGACCAGGTCTGAAATGGTGACCCGGTCACATCCCACTCACTCAGCACCCAATGGAGGCTGCTCGTTGCTAGGCAACAACAGAGGCTCAGCCAACTCCTTCTCCAGGGAAACAACCCAGGCATACAGTGGGTCTTCCTCAGAATTGAGGGACTCTGGTAGCTGAGGAGGCAGGCCTGGGGTCAAGGGGTTAAGGCAGCCGTGGGCAAACTACGGCCCGCGGGCCGGATCCGGCCCGTTTGAAATGAATAAAACTAAAAAAAAAAAAAAAAAAAAAAAAAAAAAAAAAAAAAAAAAAGACCGTACCCTTTTATGTAATGATGTTTACTTTGAATTTATATTAGTTCACACAAACACTCCATCCATGCTTTTGTTCCGGCCCTCCGGTCCAGTTTAAGAACCCATTGTGGCCCTCAAGTCAAAAAGTTTGCCCACCCCTGGGTTAAGGTCTTACTTGTTTCCCCGGAAGAAGTAGGTCTTTCCATTGGGTACCCAAAAGATGGCGGCGTCAATCCTGTCAGTAGGCAGGCCTCGGCCCAGCTCCTTAATGTGCTTGGGGTAGCCAGGCTCCAGGGAAGCTTCGTCAAACACCCAGTGCCTATCTCCTGGGGAGACAGAAGGGCAGGATGGAGGGTCCCCTTGGGTTCTAGGGTCTTTGGAGGAGTCAGGTGGAATCTGCTCATCCAGGGAGACTCCCCAGACCCAAAGACTAAGGCCTGGTTACCTTTGAAGAAGACAAATTTGCCATCCTTCCTCTCGTAGGCAGTGTTGATGGATGCAGGCAGGCCCCGCCAGAACTGGCCGATGGGCATTGGGTAGCCATCCATCACTTGGTTATTCCTCACCCGCCAGAACCAGCGCTCCTGGGAGGCAGTCGACGTAAGAGTACATTATGTCTTGTCACTTAGTCCTCAGATTCGGTTCCCGAAGCTCCCCCACTGCCTCCGTTTTCATTTTTAGTCCTCATGCTGCTGTTGCCACCCTGCCTCCCGGGCATGGAGCCCTTTTGCCCTCCAAACCAGCCCACTTCTTCCTCTCACCTTGAAGACAAACATCTCCCCTCGAAGCACAGCCACAGTGTCAAAGTTCCCGTCACAGATGTTGGGCCCATATGTGGGGTTTTTGGGCTTATCAGGGATAGAGGGCCTGGAGGTGGTCCTGGGCTGAGGGGGCGTCTTGGTGGGGCCTGACTTACTCCCTGGGGCAGAGAACATGGGAGCACTTCAGACTTGGTGGCAGAGGGAGAGGAAAGGACAGGCATATGGGCAGACCACGCCCTTGGAAAGGGAAGAGAGAGGCCGAAGCAATCAGCTAGGAAAGAACAGAAGAGGTGGACTGAAAAGTGGGAGCAGATAGAGGCAGAGTCAGGAGGGGGGTGTGGGGCGGCGGGAAGAAACAGGAAGGCCAAGACGACACAGGCAAGGAGCAGAGAGAAAGGAGCAGATGCGGGCATGGACTGCTTGCCATAAAGTTGCTGGATGCCCCGGCGGTCATCATCGGGCAGCACAAAGTTCTCTGTGTCCATCCACTGGTAAAAGGGCGCCATGATGGCCGAGGGATCACTGGAATGCTCGAGGCCCAGGGCGTGGCCCAGCTCATGCACGGCCACCAGAAAGATGTCATTCCCTGGAGGGAGGAGAGAGACTATGATGGCGGCCGGATCCCTTCCCTCAGGCTCCCAGCTTTCCTATCAGAGGCTTTAGTTTCACACCCAAGCCTGCCTGCTGTTTTCCACTCAAAAAAGCCACCAAACCACCGTGCTCTTCTGGGAGGAGGTGAGCGTGCTCTGGGACTAGATCCCAAGCCCAGGAGACTGTGTTGAGGGAAGCTGAGGGCTCTCTCTGGGCCTCTTTCTCCCAGGATGAATTTGTCTGGATAAGCGGGTGATGGGGAGGCTTTGAAGCCTTTGAGGAGTCAGTTATTGGGCGAGAGAAGGAACCACATATAAATAGTTTAAAACTGGATTCCTGCTTTGTGGGAGATCTTTGTGGTCCCGGGTAGCCCTGAGATTTGGGGGTATAAGGTTTTGGGAGGAGGCAGGAGAACCCTGTACAAATGATCTTTGACTCTCCCCAGGGCTCACCATTCAGATCCTGATTTTCAACAGTCCAGGGCTCAGCAGAGTCAAAGTGGGTGTCGCCTCCGATGTGGGGGCCTGGGAAGTAGGCGTGTGCGAGGAAGCCACCCTCGCCATCGAAGGGTGTGCTGTCGCCATGGAAGCCCTCAGCAAACATGATCATGATGTCGGCATGCTCATGGCCATTCTCGATGTAGGAATAGGGTATCTCTCGGAAACGCAGCGGTGTGTGACTCTCCCACACGCGGAAGGCCTTGCGGATGGCCTCATAGGTGCGATACTCGCCTACCTTGGGGGTGTAATTCTGGATGCTGAGGTCCAGCCACGTGGGGAGAGGATTAGAGTATGTTAGGATCACAAGGGAAAAAACTCTCCTTCCCTGTACTCTCCCAAGTCTGACTGAGCTGCTCAGCCACCTTTGCCACCTCCAGATGCCTTTGCCTCAAGTACTGAGAGCTCAGGGACCCTCAGGCTTTGGCTTTCTGGCCCTGGGGCGTACCCCTTTTCCCTTACAGGCGGTATCCCTCTCAGGGTTACAGCCATCTTCCTCCCCACTCCCAAGGATGCATCCCAGGAAGAGGTGAGTATGGCAAGGTGCCTCTGAGCCTCTGTAAGCACAACTGATAGGGAAGGGTAACCTGATGTGAGGCCACTTGCCTGTTAGACTCACCAGAAAGTAATCTCGTTATGCTGCCATTTGGGGCCCTGGATGGCATAGCGCTTCCTTCGAACGTTGGCCTTGATCTCAGCCCCAAACTTGTCCGGAACACCACAGCGGGGGCGCTTCATGGCCCTGAGGTAGTTGAAGTGTGAAGACGGGTCAGTATAGTGTATGAAAGAGGAAGGTTTTTGGAGGACAGGGGGACTATCTGGGCCCAGGGTCAGTGTGAGGAAGGTTAGGGTAAATGAAAAGGCTCGGGATCAGCATGTGGCGATGAGGTACAGGGACAGGCGTCAGGCATTCACGTAGCAGCTTCTATGGTGCTCAGCGTTTTGTCAGTGTGTGCTGGGCAGAATCCCTGCCAGGGTCCAGCACTTACTTCATGGTGTCTGTATCCATCTTGCCCGTCACTCGCAGACCGTAGAACCTCTGCATGGCAGCGATGGCAGCTGAGAGTGACTGAGGTAAGCGCTGTGTGTGGGTACGCAGGTCCCCAGGGGGCAGGTAGCCATATTGCTGCAGCCAGGCCTGTAGGGAAAGGGATGAGGCTTAGAGCATCCCCACCTGGCCCAAGGGAAGCCTCCGCCTCCTCACGTTACCTGGCATGCACCCTCCACTTGCTGAGGAAAGGGCAATGAGCCTCCAGCCTGGCTCTGGCAGTGGGTCTGGAGGAACTCCAGGGCTGGACCTGAATTCTGGCCCCAGCCCCAGTATGCCTTGTCCTCTTGGAGCCTCAGCTCTGGACTTTGGCTACAGCTGTCTTCATGGGAACCGAGTTTAACTGAGTTCTCAGATGTCTTCTCAGGGTAGAGAGGGGAGAGGCTGAGGCCCTCCTGGGAGGGGGATGCCAAGCCTCCAGGAACCTCAGAGCTGAGATTTTTTAAAGAAAGGAGGGCAGAAAAGGAGCTAGGGCTGAGGCTGGCTGCTGATAGGGGAAGTTGGGGCTTCTGCAGGTGGTGAGAAGTGTGATGCAGCCAGAGCCAGGATCCTGCCACTGTTTCCATCCAAACGGCATCTGACCCAGGGCCTGGGACCTGCACTGTCCATTTAAGGATCGCAGTAGGGGGAGTGGGAGCTGGGAGTGAGGTGGATACTCGGTGACGGTATTTTTTTTATTTTGGGTACGTTGTGAATGGTGTAATATAATGCTGACATGTAAAAGCAGGGGTGGGGAACATTTTCCTGCCAAGGGCCATTTGAATACTTATAACATCATTCTCGGGCCATACAAAATTATCAACTTAAAAATTAGCCTGCTATATTTGACCAAACATTTAATTAACTCACCCCTAATGCCCTGGCAGGGCCAGACCAAATGAATCCACAGGCCTTTGTAATCCTCCCCCCTGCTCCTTAAAGTAAAGTTTAGGTTTTTGGTGTTTGATTGAAAGGGCAGCCCTAGCTGGTTTTGCTCAGTGGATAGAGCGTCGCCTCGGACTGAAGTGCCTGGGTTCGATTCTGATTCCGGGCCCTAATCCCTGGTCCTGCATTTGGGAGGCAACCAATTAATGTGTCTCTCTCACATGGATGTTTCTCTCTGTCTCTCCCACTCCCTTCCACTCTCTCTTAAAAAAAAAACAAAAAAAAACAAAAAAAAAAAAAAAAAAAAAAAACCCAAAAAACAAAACAAAAAAAAAATGGAAAAAAATCCTTGGGTGGGGATTAACAAAACAAAACAAACCTGTAAAACCTCATTGAGAAAAAAAAAAAATTAACCTTTATTGTAACAGCAATGGAATATTTTCCTAAAGCCTAAAAAGTAAAACGAACCAAATTATATATGGGATATGAAAATATTTGGATTTTCCTACAGGGAGACGCTACCCCGACAGCTGGTCCCTGATCCAGTGTTGCTTTCCTAAGCAGTCCAGAGGGGCTGCACGTTGCCTGGGATGGGAGCTTGAGGTGCGGAGGGGTTGAGGCTACTGGTGTTAGGTGCTGTGCCCTCCACCCTAGGTTATTAGGATAAATCTCCATGTGGCCCTTCACCTCTAGGCACACGCCCCAGTGATGAAACAGTACTCTTGCATAGGGGCTAGAGGTGATTCAGGAGCAGCTGATTGGGGACCTGAGCCTGCAGGGGCAAGAACTGCAATAATGGGCCCTGCCGGTGTGGCTCAGTGGTTGAGCATCGACCTATGAACCAGGAGATCATGGTTCAATTCCAGGTCAGGGCACATGCCCAGGTTGTGGGCTCAATCCTCAGTAGGGGGTGTGCAGGAGGCATCATTGATGTTTCTATTTCTCCCCCGCTCCCTGCCTCTCTGAAACAAAAAAAACAAAAACAAAAAAAAACAATTAAAAAAAATAGAGAATTGCAACATGGTTTTGGGAAGTGATCCCCCAAGGATGATGGAGGTAGGGCCTGAGATGTAAACAACCCAGCCCTTCCCCAGCCAACAGGCCTGGCCAGAGTCACCCTAGCACCACCTGCTCCAGGGCCCCACCTCAAGGGTAGAAGAAGAAGGCGTGAAGTTTAACCCCTGGTACACCAGAGGGGAGCAGAGAAGGGTGCTGCCGGCATGGGCCGCTCTCCAACAGATGAATGCTTGCCTTGACCTGTGCTGGCTGACGCTTCAGCTTAGTGCCTGCAGGAAGCCTGCTGTGGCATATGCCTGAGTACTCAGGAAGCTCTCTGTGCCCCTAGTCTCACCTGGACGGTATACACCCCAGGCTTATGACCTGGGTAGGAGTTCAGCTTTGGGGAAGGAGTAGTGACCTAAGCGGAACCGGAAGTCAGGAGGACTGAGGTCAGGCCTCCTCAACCCTCAGGAAGCAAACCTGAGGGGAATTCTAGGACAGGATGACAGAAGGGTGCGTGGCAGACAGGTGGGGAGAATCCACAGCCAAGAGCTCTGGGATAAATCCCTCTCCCTGATGAGTCTTTCAGGAAGGCAGGCAGATGAAAACATTCACACCCACGACCTCCACCCCACACCCAGTAGTTAAAAGCAGAGACTTAGGCAAAAAAGGGACATCCCTGGAGTCAAGGGAACGGCAAAGCTTGGAAAGGAGGTGCCCCTGCCCCACTCCTCCACGCCTCGGCTTTCTCCCCTCACAGGGGCCAGCTCTGAGCAAAGCAAGAACCACAGAGACTGGGGCTGGAACCACAGAAGAGAGGACTCCTGTGTCTGCGGCTGGGCGGGGGCAGGGCGGAGTGCCCGGCAGGGAGGAGAGGGCTGTTCTGAAGCTGGTGCAGGACTACGGAGCCTGGTGGAAGGAACCGGCTGCCTGAGGCCTGGGCCACCCCAGCTCGGCCTGGAGAGGGAGCAACTATGTTGGGTCAGAGAACTTTATTGGTTGGCTTTGTCTTGAAAACCGAGTGGTGGAAGGTATTCCCCTAGGACCGAGGCCGGCAAACTGCAGCTCTTTGGCCCCTCCAGTGTGGCTCTTCCTAAGCTTTAGGAGTACCCTAATTAAGTTAATAACAATGTACCTACCTATATAGTTTAAGTTTAAAAAATTTGGCTCAAAAGAAATCTCATTCGTTGTACTGTTGATATTTGGCTCTGTTGACTAATGAGTTTGCCGACCACTGCCCTAGGGCAGCGATTTTCAACCTTTCCCATCTCATGACACACATAAACGAATTACTAAAATTCTGTGGCCCACCACAAAATATATTTTTTGCCGATCCGACAAATAGGTATAATTTTGATACCTTCACACTGGACGGCTATTGTTGTGTTGGCTGTTGTCATTTGTTATTTGACAATCAAAGGGAAAAGAGGTCAATGGCCCTGACTAAACAGTCAGGTATTGCGCGAGTTTTAACATTCTTGCGGCACAGGCACAACAGTGAGCCGCAGCATGCTGCAGGCCAGCTGAAAATTGCTGCCCTAAGGGAAAGTCAAGGGAACCCATCCCACCTTTGGCCCAAGAGTAGAGGGGGTGTGGGGGGCGATCTCTGGCTCTCCAGCAGGCCCGGATGGGAGCCTCTGGGCCTGCTCCTCCCTCTCTCTGCCTCCCACCCCTCCAGAGCCCAGAAGCAAAGGGTGGTTCTGACACTGGGACTGCCCATGACCCACTTAAAGCAGAGACAGGGCTGCTGCCCCTCCCTTAGGGGGCCTACCGGGGCAGGGGCAGGGAGAAGGCAGGGCAGGCCATGATGGCAGTGGGCTGCCCCCAGATGCCCAGGCTCCTACTGTTGAGAGCTCTCCTTTCAGGCCTCAGTGCACACTTCATGCCTGGAAAGAGGACGCCTCCTCCTCCGGGCCAGTGCCAGGATTGGCCACAGGGCAGATTTTCACACTTCCTGGTCACCCCCATTCCTAGGGCCACCTTTTCCTTTCAGCCTCAGAGCCCTTCAGGACAGAGAGTGTGTTCTTTCTGGAGAGATGGTTCCTTGGGGATGGAACCAGGGCGCCGAAGGGGTCGGAGGGAGCCAAGTCCAGATCCCCTCCCCCTTCTCGGGCACTTCCCAGCCCCTCCAGACCGCGCCCAGGCACCCAGGCAGGGCCGAGTGGGTTGGGATGTCCCAAAATAAGACGCTGATCAAATCCGTCTCCCACCTTCACCCCAAAATAAAAGGGAGAGAGAGGAAAAACCTCCTCAGACAACTCCCACGCGACTTCCTCCTGGCCGGGTGGGCCAACGTCGGCGAATGGGTGGGGGGCACCGGAGTCGGTCAAGACCTGTGTGGGCGCCCGGGGCCAGGCCCTCTCCCCACTCCCCCTATGCGACGTCCCCAGTCTCCATGCAATTAACGCAGAAAAACAATGAACAAAAACAACAAAAAAAGGCCTAAAGGCGCGGAGGGGCGGGGGGCAGGGGAGGAGGCGGCGGCCCCGGCGAGCCCCCGCTCACAAGGAGAGCTTTGTGTGGACGGAAGGGCGGCCAGGGCGCCAGCGCCGGGACCCTCGACGCCAGGGCTCGGGGGCCGGGACCCAGAGATCCGCTCGGGAGGCGGGGGCGGGTGGGGGCCGGGGCCGCTCCGCCGTCCACCCGCGGCCCCACCTGGGCGCTGATGCGCGGGTGGAGGGCGCGCCAGCGGGCAGCGGGGAGCGGGGAGCGGGCAGCGGCCGCAGCGTGGGGGGCCGGGGCCACGGTCCTCCCGAGCCCTCCTGGCCTCCCCGGCGCCGGTCAGCGCGGGCGGGCGGGCTGGAAAGTTGCAGAAACTGCAAACTCTCGCACATGACAAGAAACCAAGACAGCGCGGGATCTGAGCGGAGTCCAAATAGGTCTCAGGCTCCCAACTGGTTCCAGAGCTGAGCGCGGAGCGCGGAGCGCAGGGCGCAGAGCGGGGACTGGGGCAGTGGGGTCCGGGGCGGTGGGCGAGGGTCTGGCCGGCTGTAAAGTTCTTTCCAGGAAAGCAGTGGGAAGGAAGGCGGCGGCGGCGGGGGTGGGGGAGGAGGCAAAAGTTGGATCGCCTGGGAAGTTTGGAGATGAGGAGGGGAAGGGAAAGGAGGGGGTCCTGCAGGCCGGAGCCAACGAGACCTGGAGAGCCCTCCTCCCCGAAGGGGGCTGTCCCCCGGGGGACCCCGGGCTCGCCTCCGCGGCCGCGCGGCTCCGGGCCGGGCCGGCGGAGCTCACTTACTTCGGGGCTGAAGCTGCTTTGGGCCGAGCTGAGGGGGGCGAGCGCGGCGGCGAGCGCGAGCAGAGGGAGCAGCGGGCTGCGGGCGGGCCGTGCGGCGGGAGACATGGTCCGCGGCCGTCCGGGCAGACCGGCGTGCGGCTCCGCGGCGGGGCCCAGCCTGGGGGTCGCGCCGCCCCTCCCTCGGACGCCTTTGTCTCCCGGAGGCACCGAGCTGGGATTCTTGGAGAGCTGTCCGCTGGGAGAGGAGGCGCTGGTTCCCGAGCGCGCTGTCTGCTCGTCGCCTCCCCTCCGTTCTCTGGTCTTTCTTCTGCTTAGTCGGCGAACTAGATGGCGAGCCCTCTCTTGCTCTCTCCTCTGGTCCCTCCCTTTATCCCACAGCCTCTCCTCCCGCCCACGCCCCAATGCCCTCCTTTCCCGGTGCGGACGTGGTTGTTCAAGCCTGAATCCAATTACAGCCAAGAGCCCGGTAAAAAAAAACCAAAAAAAGGAAAAACCAAACCTAAGTTGACTTTCTGTGGTAAAGGCTGCCATCTCCAGGGGTTGAGGCCATAGCCGAGAGCAAGAAACTGTGAGTGGTGTGTGTGTGTGTGTGTGTGTGTGTGTGTGTGTGTGTGTGTGTGTGTGTGGCGGGGGAGTCCAAGGGGACGGGATGTGGGAAACTTTTCCCCCCTAGGCATATTTTGGATGGCTCGATTCCTCTGGTATTCAGCGTTTGCCTCACCTCAGTTGGGAAGTACTGGGAGGCTCAGTGGCTGGGGCAAACAAGTTCAGAGTCTGGGACGTGTTGGGGGGTCTTCCATGTCCTGAGACCTGGGTTAGGGGATTGTCTGTTGGGACCTGTGACTAAACCAAATTGAACCTTTGTCTCTTATTCTTGACAACCACCTCTGTCCCTGTTGCAAACAAACAAACAAAAACAATATCAGCCCTAGCCAGTTTTGCTCAGTGGATAGAGCATTGGCTTGTGAACTGAAGGGTCCTGAGTTCGATTCCAGGGCACGTGCCTGGGTTGCCAGCCTCAGAGCAGGGTGTGCAGGAGGCAGCTGATCAATGATTCTCTCTCATCATTGATGTTTCTCTCTCTCTCCCTCTCTGAAATCAATAGAAAAAAACCCAACCAACCAACCAAACAAAAACACACACACAACAATATCAAAACCCAACTACTCATCAACAAACCCCACAACCACACTGGATGGGGGGGAGGGTCCTATCCTTGTAGAAAAACAAATGTGCTTCCCTTACTATGCCACTTGCAATCTGATCCTTAAATTAGAACTGGTTGGGGAGGAGAGGGGTGCAAGGCCATGGACTCTGGGTAAAGGCAAATCGAGTTTGGTGCAATTGTTAGAAGGGCGATTGGAAGTTGGAACTTCAGGGTTTAATTCCTTACCCTGGAAAAGGAGGCAGTTCCTTCAAGGGTAAAATCTCCTTCAAGGACAGACTAGTCTCTGAGAACAAAAGGTGGAGGTATGCAGGGAAGGGGGAGGGCAGGCTAAAGCTGAGAAAGGGAGACAGATAAGAGGTTGAGAACTAGATCTGGAAAGGCAGAACAACAAGCAGGAAAAGTGTGGGAGACAGAAAACTCAGCCATCAGCGAAATCTAAGACCCAAGAATTACATTGGTCAGAGAGAGGGGAAGGGAAGGAGGTATTGGGGGGAAGAAGGGAGGGAAAGAAAGCAAGGGAAGGAATAACTGGGAGGCTGGACAGAAATTAGGTCCGGTAAGAAACTCCAGAAATCCTAGAGATCCAGAACTAACACAAGTTTGTGACATGAAAATGGGAAATAAAGTCCAGTGTTCTGTATTGTAATGAGAGCAAAGGTTTTTCCACACAGAATCCACGAGCAATGAGAGTTTTGCCCAGCCAGTGTGGCTCAGTTGATTGAGTTGTCCTGTGCACCAAGAAGCGGTCCCGCGTTTGATTCCCTTCAGAGCACATGCCTGGGTTTCAGGCTTGATCCCCAATAGGGGGCGTACAGGAGGCAGCCCATTGATGCTCCTCTCTCTAAAAGGTTTCCTGGGCCTTGGGGGGCAGCTAACAGGGTTGTGGGAGGTATATGGGGTATCCCTAACCCACAAGGCTGTTTTTGGGGTTGAGTATCTCCAGGGCCCCCTACGTAAATTGGGGCCAGGAGGACAGTCCTCTCTCCAATTTCTAGGATTCAATCAGAACCAGGGAAACCCCAAGATCCAAATCTTTAGAACATGCAACACCCAAGTCTGGTTCTTCCCATGTCAGCCTTCCCAGTGTCGGTATCCTCTTGGGCCATGTATCTGGTTTAGAAAAACTGACATCAGTTGCTAGCCAAGAAATGGACCTCAGCTGGAAAGTCTTTTTCATCGAAACATTTATTAAATGTGTAACTCTATGCAGACTGAGCTGTGTATAGATTTTTCAAAGCTTGAATGGTGGCTAAGACCAAGTAAACCGCGGCCCCCTTTTCATATTTGCAGAGCAGTAACTGCTCAAAGTTGGGCCAGTCCTAAGACCTGCAAAGGAGGGGGTAACTATCCCAGAGCAAGATACCCCTGAACTGGAAGGGAGCCAGGGGTGAGGGCCTGTAGCCAGTCCTTCCAGGCAGTGCCCTTATAGCCTGTTCTTCCTGGGGCCCAAGCTCTTTTGCTCTGAAGATGGATGGGGAACAACAACAACAAATGCTGGGAAAATGAGATGAGTTGCTTTTTATTAACGTGGTAGTGGGCTCTTCAGAGCAGCCCCTTTAGGTTTAAGAGCATTTTTCTTCTTCTGTTCTTCTTCCTGCAACTTCTCCTGCTGCCTGAGCTGCCATGCCTGTAATCCAGCATCCATTTCCTGTGACAGCAGTACAACTCGTCTCTGAAACAGACAGGAAACAGTGTGAAGAACATCTGGGGCTTGAGCTCTGCACCATATATCCTTTCATTCACAGATCAAAGTCCGAGGTTTCAGCTGGAAAATGACACTGCTGACTGGGGAAGGGGTGGGGCCAGGTCCTGGGATGGGAAGTGGGGAAGACAGTAAAACGTGTGGCAGAATGTCTACTACTGGTTCCTGCCCTAGGAGTGCCCCCTCTATTCCTTCCTTCTCACAGTACTGTTAAAACAGTGTGAGGGGTACATGTTAGCTTAGGTGTCAACACAGCTCAAGACAAATTACAGTTTAAACTTTGTCCCTCAGATTACATGCAGGTTGCCCTGGATGGGGCTCTAGCAACTCACTGCAAATTTTTCTCTTTGGGCTTGTCTTCGAAGCTGGCCTTTCATTGGAGGAGCAGGGCGGCCATCTGGAGATAGAAGTGAGAGAAAAGGCAAATGTTAGGGATGGCGTGTAGCACCTTGCGAAAGCAGACAGAAATGAGGGAAAAACCAGTTTTTAGCTCCTCACCTCCATTTCACACCCACTGTAAAATTTCCCTAAAACAAGTTCCTCATCTTCAAGGGTGAAGTATGCCAGAACCACCAAGAATAAGCTCCTGGGCATGTTCCTATTGTATTTCACTCAGCCCTCATCAGCCTGGAGTTCAAGGTTCTTTGCAATGCTGAATCACCTGTTTTATCTTCATAAAGCCCCCATTCAAGCAAACTGATCACTGTTCTACTCACCTCAAATCTCTGCTAAGTTCCATCTAACTCCATAACAAACACCTCTTGCCTTTCCTTCCAGCCAAATTCTCACCCTTAGGCCCACCTCAAGCCCCATCTGTCCCAGAAACCCTTCTCTAACCTCTTAAAACTCTCTTCTGAAAGACATGCATATTACAATTTACAATAGCTAAGATTTGGAAACAGCCTAAGTGCCCATCAGCAAAGAAATGGATTAAAAAACTGTGGTACATCTACAGAATGGAATACTACGCTGCTGTAAAAAAGAAGGAACTCTTACCATTTGCAAGAGCATGGATGGAACTGGAGAGCATTATGCTAGGCGAAATAAGCCAGTCGGAGAAAGGTAAATATCACATGATCTCACTCATTTGTGAAATATAGTGAACAACATAAACTAATGAACCAAAAGATCCAGAGACAGAGAAGCACTGAACTGACTGTCAAACCTCAGAGGGAAGGTGGGGTTAGGAGATCAAACAAAGGACTTGTATGCATGTATATAAGCATAACCAATGGACACAGACACTAGGGGGGGTGAGGGCATGTGCTGGGGGGTGGGAGTGACTGGGGAGAGGTAAATGGGAGAAAAAATAATATTTTAATAGTAATAGCTATGTACGGGCGGGGGGGGGGGGTACTTGAAATATCAGGGGGACCACTCTATAAAGGAAAATTGTATATGTTTCTCATCACAATAAAAAAGAAAAAAAAGAAGTGTATGTCACTCATTTAATACTCATCTATTTGCCTTGGGACAGTTATTGTACTGTTGTTTTTAACCTTATTTAGCCATCTCAAATCGTTTTGGAAAGGAGCAGAGCACTAAAGTGTTATCATTCAATTTTTAAAATGTCCATGCTTTGTTTTCCCAGCTAGACTTTAAGTTCCTTGGGGATCAGGGACCGGATTGCTAAGCTTTCACTATAGTGTAGGCACATAATAAAAATTCCATAAATATCTGCAGACTCGCTATAAACTATCTCAATGGTTTATAATGGAGTTAATAAGGGCATTTTCAACAAAGAAATAAACAGAGTGAACTCTCTGCCCAAACGTTTGAAGACAAGACAGGAAAGAGATATTATTTACCAGTAAAGGGAACCAATGTTGTGTATGCCAGGTGTTTACATTGGTCATTTCATTTTATCCTTCCAAGAACCATATGAGATAGGTATTTTTTACAGATGTGGAAACTGAGAGATACAATTAAGTAACTTGACCAAGACCCACAATGTTAGCAAGTAGAGAAGCCTAGATTAAGAATCAATTCCAGCCGAAACCGGTTTGGCTCAGTGGATAGAGTGTCGGCCTGTGGACTGAAAGGTCCCGGGTTCGATTCCGGTCAAGGGCATGTACCTGGGTTGCGGGCACATCCCCAGTAGGAGGTGTGCAGGAGGCGGCTGATCGATGTTTCTCTCTCATCGATGTTTCTATCTCTCTCCCTTCCTCTCTGTAAAAAATCAATAAAATATATTTAAGAAAAAAAAAAAAAAAAAGAATCAATTCCAGTTTGGCTCAGTGGATACAGCATCGGCCCCCGTAGACTGAAAGTTCCTGGGTTTGATTCTGATTCCGATTCCGGTGAAGGGAACGTACCTTGGTTGTAGGCTCAATCCCCAGCCCTGGTTGGGTATGTCCAGGAGGCAACCAATCAATGTATCTCTCTTACATAGATGTTTCTCTCTATCTCTCTCTCCCCTTCCCTTTCACTATCTCTAAAAAATCAATGGAGCCAAAACCGGTTTGGCTCAGTGGATAGAGCGTCGGCCTGTGGACTGAAGGGTCCCAGGTTCGGTTCCGGTCAAGGGCATGTACCTGGGTTGCGGGCACATCCCCAGTAGGAGATGTGCAGGAGGCGGCTGATCGATGTTCCTCTCTCATCGATGTTTCTAACTCTCTATCTCTCTCCCTTCCTCTCTGTAAAAAATCAATAAAATATATTAAAAAAAAATCAATGGAAAAATATGCTCAGGTGAGGATTAACAACCAAAAAAGAATCAATTCCAGAGTCTTTCCAATATTCCATAGTACTTCAAGAAGATCCTAGGCTTCCTACAGTAAATAAATAACAAGTAGAAAAAAACCTTCACCATCCTCCTCAGGCAGCAACTCTCCGATTAAGCAAAATCATACTCGTGTAAAATCCAATAGGGTATTAATACTCAGGCCTCTGTGCTGTTGAAGGGGGCCTGGCCTCTGCCCTGTTCTACTCCTGGCTTTGCTCTTACCTGGTGGGTGATCACATTTCTAGGCCTCAATTTTCCTATCTGTAAACTGGAGTCCTATATGGGGCATGAGGCGTGGCTTCAACTTTTCTAAGGTTCTCCCACCTAGGGTTAATATTTCTTTTATTTTAATTTTACATTTTTGTTTTTTCTTTTTTTAAGTAAAGGGAAGAGCCCGGCCTGTGTGGTTCAGTAGTTGAGCATCGACCTATGAACCAGAAGGCTGGATTCCGGGGAGGCTGGATTCCTGGTCTTCAGGGCACATGCCGCGTTGGGCTGGGTCCTCAGTGGGGGGTGCGCAGGAGGCAGCCAATCAATTATTCTCTCTCATCACTGATGTTACTATCTCTCTCTCCCTCTCCTTTCATCTCTGAAATCATAAAAAAGTATCTTTTTTTTTTTTAAATAATAAAGGGAAGAGACCTTTCTGAAGGGCGGCCACCATCCTCACTATTCACTTTTCTACTCCTCTCTCTGTGATGCTCATTTTGGCAGCCTTTCCAGGAGCTCTCCCTGCATTTGGTACCAAATTTTCAATAATGCACTCAGCACGGAGAACTTTCTAAGACCCATCCTTTGAGAAACAGGAAAGTCTTTTCACTCTCTCCCCTGGCGGGGCGGGGCGCCCCCAATCAGAACTGTCTTCTGCTGCTCTGCACAAGCCTCAAGGAGCCGGTCTAGCTTTATTTCCCACCGGCCCAGTTTAATTTACAAAATAAACAACAGGGCTTCTTCCCCCTGTAAAGTTCAATACCTTGTTCACTCGGACACACCGCCACCCTGACACCCCCGGCCCCACCCGCTCCCCGCAGGGGCGTTCTCTCCCGGGGGCACGGTCCGAGGCAGAGTTAACTCTCCGAGGAGATCCGCGCTCACCCGCGTACGACCAGTCTGGGAGCTCCGTCAGGGGCCCGTAGCCCGAGGGGTTGGCAGCCATGCCCTGCCTGGGAGGAGAAAACCGTTCGGTTAGGACTCAGCACAGCTTCTGGACCCCCATCCTCCCCAAACCCACACTCACTGGAGTCTCCACTGGCCACCCGCCCGAGCCGCCGCGCTGCCGTGCAGCCTCCGGACACCTGCGGGGAAAGCAGGGCAGAGGTGAGAGAGGGGCCGCGCTGCCAGCCCGGGTCCGAGACCCCCCGCCCCGCGCCGGCTCCCCAGCCCACTTACTAAAGAGCAGAGCACCTAGAGCCGCCATGCTGCGGGCCAGGGACCGGAAGTGGGCGTGGCATCGCCGAGTGGGCGTGGCCTCAGTGGCCACGCGCTACTCCTCGGGGGAAGTAGGAGCCGCCATCTTGAACCTGGTTTTCAATCACGGGCCCCGCCATCTTGGGTCGTTGTACGGAAGGGAAGGACGAAATTGCGGCTGGGACTTTGGAGCAGATCGGTGGATCATCGTATGCATCCTCGGTGGGGGAGACTCCCCCAGTGGGAGTTGTGTCCTCTGAACTGTTTCTACGACTTCCCTGCAGCGGTTCTTTGAAATTTATATTTTATATCTCAGCGGGGTACCATACACGTTACTGTATACCGGCGGTTCTCAACCTGTGGGTCGCGACCCCTTTGGCGATCGAATGACCCTTTCACAGGGGTCGCCTAAGACCATCCTGCAGATCAGATATTTACATTACGATTCATAACAGTAGCAACACTACAGTTATGAAGTAGCAACGAAAATAATTACGTGGTTGGGTCACAACATGAGGAACTGTATTTAAAGGGCCAGAAGGTTGAGAACCATTGCTTATACTACCTCTCATCACTGTAACATATTTTTCCCAGCCTAAGAGTCAAACCTAGAGAGAATTAGAAAGTTCAGGCTCCAGTTTTCACTCATTTATCCAGAAGAGACAGTTTTTTAAAAAAAAATATATTTCTTTATTGCTTTCAGAGAGGAAGGGAGAGGAGAGAGAGAGAAACATCAATGATGAGAGGGAATCATTGATCAGCTGCCTCCCGCAAGCCCCACACTGGGGACCGAGCCTGCAACCCAGGCCTGTGCCTTTGGCCGGAATCAAATCTGGGACCCCTCCATCCACAGGCTGATGCTCCATCCACTGAGCCAAGCCGGCCAGGGCTAGCAGAGACAGTTTTTAAAGTATGCTTTATTGAATTTTTAGAGAGAGAGGAAGGGAGGGAGAGACATGATGGCTGCCTCCTGTATGCATCCCAACCATGTGTGCCCTGGCGGGGGTCGAACCGGTGACCTTTGGGGGCACCCCGCTTATGCCCAGCCAAGGAACCACACAGGCCAGGGCCTCCGACAAAACCGAGGAGGCCTGTGGCCAGCACCGTATTCAGTGCAGGAGAGTCTATGGAGAACAAGACATCGCCATTCTGCGGGAGCTCCCAGTCTACAGAGAGAAGGCATCAAATAATCACACGTCGCTGTGGTATTAATTCTGAGATGAGTGCTGGAAGGGAAGCGTGTGGTGCTGGTGGAAACTTGGTCTGCAGTAGGTGGCCAAGGCAGTAGGTGGTACTTCTTCTTTCTTGGGGAAGAAGTACCAAGCTGGGGTCTGATTCACTTTTCATAAAAGCAGTCAGCACACCCGGCCACAACCTTGTGAGTGAGGTGGGTGCTAGTCAGTGGCAAATCCACATCCGTAGCTCCTTCCTCTTAACCACTTACTTGCCTTGGGTAAGTCATTCTTAATTTCTTCATTTAAACAACTTTAGCCCTAGCTGGGTTGGCTCAGTGGCTAGAGCATCAGCCTGTGGACTGAAGGGTCCTGAGTTGGATTCTGGTCAAGGGCTCCATCCAGGTTGCAGGCTCGATCCCTAATGTGGGTTGTGCAGGAGGCAGCTGATCAATGATTCTCTCTCATCATTGATGTTTCTCTCTCTCTCTCTCTCTCTCCCTTCCTCAATGACATCAATAAAAATATATTTTAAAAAATTTTAATATATCACATTTGTGCAAACATTTAAAAAATTTTAATTGATCTTTTTAAAGAGAAGGGGGCCGAGGCCGGTTTGGCTCAGTGGATGGAGCGTCGGCCTGCGGACTGAAGGGTCCCGGGTTCGATTCCGGTCAAGGGCATGTACCTGGGTTGCGGGCATATCCCCAGTGGGAGATGTGCAGGAGGCGGCTGATCGATGTTTCTCTCTCATCGATGTTTCTGACTCTCTGTCTCTCTCCCTTCCTCTCTGTAAAAAATCAATAAAATATATTTAAAAAAAAAAAAAGAGAAGGGGGGAGTGAGAGAGAGAAAAAAACATTGATTTCTTGTTCCACTTATGCATTCATTGGTTGATTCTTTTTTTAAAAAAATTATCATTTCCTTCTGCAAGACTGGGAACTTTTTCCACAGGAGGTGCCTCTGAACTGTGCTTTGAAAGAGGGGAAGGGTGGATCCTCGTTTAAGAAGTAAAAGAAGCTATTTTGATAACAATATGAATAGTATAGGCTAGGGCTGAACCAGAAAAAGGGACAGGGACAAAAGAAACTTGGTTATAAAACACCAGATGGATCCAAAAAACTAAGCAAGGGAAATAAGGCAATAGAGTACCATTGTTATCTTACATTCATACACTCAGTTTTCACTTATCAAAAACACTGTATACAAATGGTTTCTACAGTTTTCATAATAAACCTGTAAAGTAGGTAAGACAGTCCAGGAAGTAATCATTATACAGACTGTAGTTTTCAGAGATCAGGAAATTGAACCAAAATATGGCTGTGGATTTATTGTTTTACAGTTGCAATAACTACTGAGTGACACCTTTCCTAAGCTGGGCTCCATGTGCCTTTGGCAGGGTCTGAGACAGACAACTGAGGCAGACAGCACCGGAATCCCATCACATAGTTTATAGTTGGGGAATCAAGCACTGGAAAAATAACCTCAGTGTCCACATTTAAGATTGGCGAGAAAGGTGACAGGCTGGCACTACCACCAATGCTATATCTTTTTAAAAAAAATATATATTTTATTGATTTTTTACAGAGAGGAAGGGAGAGGGATAGAGAGCTAGAAACATCGGGACCCCTCAGTCCGCAGGCCGACGCTTTATCCACTGAGCCAAACTGGTCAGGGCCAATGCTATATCTTTATAATGTTTATAGAACTGAACCAGCAACATCCCTCTATTCTAGTAGCTCACACAGTAGTGGGATACCACTGATTTGTAAAATAAAAAATAGGGTACATGCATGAAAGTGCACAAATAGGGCGGACACCGTGAACTCCACCTGTAGAAGTGAACACGTGTAATACTTCAATAGCTATGGGAATAAAGGAGCTAGAGCTGGAGAACTCTGGGAGCAGGATAGGAAGTTTGACTAGGAAAACTGGGAAATCTGGAAGGGAAAAGGTCTTGGGAAGGAAGACAAGTTCAGCCTTTGACGTGGTTATTTTGATGTGGCAGGGTGACAACCCATGGGTTGTAAATAGCAGGAAATATGAGTGAGGAGAGAGAGAGAGAGAGAGAGAGAGAGAGAGAGAGCGAGCTAGTACTGACAGCTAACATTGTCCAGGCAAGTTAGGTGCTTTTTTAACCATTGTGATGAATAATGATGATGTTGGAGAAAGAGCATACATAAAGCTGCCTCATTTTGTACTCTTCCCCTTTTTGCTTGCTTGTGACCAAATTCTAAGGTTTGGGAAATGTCTTATTTCACATCCCTTCCTTATCTTCCTTCTTAGGTCAGCTCAAGATCAAATCACTGTCACGCTCAGCACGAAGTGTGGAAATTGCCCTCCCCAGTGTTCTTAGTGGTTAAAGAGTTGCCCCGAGCACTGAAGGGTCATGGATTTGATTTCCGGTCAAGGTCATGTACCTGGGTTGCAGGTTTGATCCCTGCCATGGCTGGGGCAACGGATATGTGTGTGTGTGTGTGTGTCTCTGTCCCTCCCTCCCTTCCTTCCTCCCTTTCACTCTCTCTAAAAAGCAGTGGAAAAAAATATCCTCGGATGAGGATTAAGAAACAAACAAAAAAGTGTGGGAATTGATGGCTAGAAAGCACCGACTCACACAATACATTGCTTTGCATATTATTTTATTATTTACATAATTTATTGTACCATATTCCTTTTCTTTTCTCATGGCTGTCAAATCTCTGCTAAATCAGTATGACCTCGGACTCCACTACTTTTAAAAGAAATATCTTTTCATTGATATCAGAGAGGAAGGGAGAGAGAGACAGAAACATCAATGATGAGAGAGAATCAATGATTGGCTGCCTCCTACAGGCCCCTAGCCCACAACCCACAACCCCAGCATGGGGCCTTGACTGGAATCGAACCCGGATCCTCGAGACCGCAGGCCGATGCTCTATCCACTGAGCCAAACCCGCCAGGGCTACACTACTTTTCCTTGCCTGATAGCTTTGAAGTCTCTTGAGCAGTGTGCCTTTTCCCCAGACTGGTCTTGAAGGAGGGTGGCTCTGTGAATCTCCGCAGAGTAGCAATGTTGGCTTTAAAACTGCAAAGCGAGTGTGCCCAAAAGGTATACAAAAGGTAACTATTATTTATAAGTCATCCTTTAGCCTTAAAACATGTGGAAGCATTTCCAAGTGCCTTTTTTTGAACCAACCCAGCAAATCCCTCTATTGTGGCGTCCACGCTGCTTCTAAGACGCTTCAGATGAAACGTGATTTGGTGACTCGGCCTCCCGGGCACCCTCAGCCCGAACATTTTTTGTTCAGTGCTGCCTCCTGGCGGCGGCTCTGCTGCCCCACGCCCATCTGGCCGGTGGAGACCACTTTCCTTAGTTTGGGATCTCGAAGCTGACGCAACAGCTCCCCCGAGGGGGCGGGGAGTGGAGGACCAGGCGGGAGCCGCCCTTCCGGGACCTCCCCGGCTCCGAGCGCGCGGCTCCCTCTGCCCTCCGCACGGGCCTGGCAGTCCTGAGTCCCTCCCAGTTGCAGCCGCTCGTCTGGGGGCCGGAGGCGGGGTTGCCAGGGTTTGGGGCTCTCGCCCAGACCCCCGTCTGGCCGCCCGCTCGAGCAGGATTGGGGCGGCGGGCAGAGGCAGCTGAGCGCTCCCGGGCGGAGGGCGCGCCGAGGGGCGCCCGCGGTCATTTTCCTTTCCGGGGACCGCGCAGCTGTGCCTGGGCCGGGAGGAGGCGGGGGGCGGGTTAGGGGTACCCAGCACAACCCCCTCTTGTAGCTCCATGGAGCCTGGGAGGGAACTGAAGGGACTCCGGTGGTGGGGCCAGGGCCCCCCCAGGCAGAACCGGTTCGGCTCCCGCAGCTAGACCTGTGCGTCCGGGGGCACCGAGCTCTCGATGGGCAGTGAGGGCGGGCGCGGCAGGTTCGGGTATGGGAAGGCGCGATCCCGGGGCCGCGGGCATCGAGCGAAAGAGGCGGCGGGCTGACCTGCAGTGGCCGGGCGGGGAGTGTGGCCGGGTGAGGGGAGCGGGGCAAAGGGGCAAAGGTGGAAGCGGCCCGCCGGCCGGGCGGGGGCGGAGGGGCGTGGGACGGGGCGAGGGCCGCCCGGAAAGGCAGAGAGAGCCGAGGGCGGGGGTGGGGGCCGGGAGCGGGGTCTGGGAAGAGTTCGTGCTTAAGGGGGGCGGGGGGGCTCCACTCTCTGGAACCCACCGGCTGCATTCGCGTGGACTGAGCCTCCGCGCCCTGCCGTCTCCTCTGCCCTTTCACCGCGTCGCGGCCACCGCACTTTGTTCTCCCGGCATCCGGAGGCGTCACCGAGCCTGGGTGTGCGACCGAGCGCAGAGCTTTCCGGACCTGCGGGAGCGCATGAGAGGAGCGCCTTTTTGTTTTCCTATTAATGAAACCAGAGATTCCGTTTCAGATCATCCTAGGCCTCCCCGCAAACCTGAACATTATACCTGCCCCTTCCTTTCACCCCACGACTATAAAGAAGTACCAACACTTCCAAATATTCCTTGCTTAGGAACCAGAGCAGCAGCAGCTTCTTCAGGTGGGCCAGAAGGGCAAGTTCAAGGGCATCCCCAGAGCCGGGCGGGCTAGGAAATCAGTGTGTGTGTGTGAGGGAGGACAACATTGTTCATGCCTTCATTTATTCTTCCAGCAAACATGTCTTGGTCTACATGTGCCCTGTACTGGGCACAAAGCTCTGCTGCTGCTTGCATTCTAGTGAGGGAGTCACTCGACAACCAATGAACTCCCAACTCCGGAGTGGTAGTGAGTGCCCTGGAAGAAAAGTCGAGCATGTAGCTTCTTCAGAGACTCCTCAGGAAGGACTCTGCTAGGTGGTGTTTCAACACAGACCCGAACGGAGTGAAGGAATGAACAATAGCTCTGGGAAGAATGTTCCAGGCAGAGGAAACAGCAATTGCGAAAGCTCTTAGTCCGGAGCATGCTTGTGTGGCAGCGGCAGGGCCAGTGTGGCCGGAGTGGAGTGAGAGAGCAGGGGCCAGAGCCCAGGGGCAGCTTCAGACTTTGCAGGACTTCCCTCATTTACAAGTTGGACCTGAACCCAGAGCAGGATGAAGGGGCAGGCCGGCCGGGCAACAGCCTGGCTCTAAAAGGGCACTAAATGATTCTTGGAGTCATTCAGACATCTGGTGCCAGTGGACTCTGGCTTCTGTCTCTTAGTGAACTGTAAGTTGGCTCCCATCCACTGAGAGATCCTTAACAACTGCTTACCTGGACAGCCTGTCTCCAGAATAATTTTGCAACATGCAGGTACAGGTTGCACGATGTAGTCCTGTGACCAGCTTTTAGTTGCCTAAAGGCAGCAGTCACAGCTGGAATTCTGAGAATGCACCATACACTGTGAAGTGCCACTCCCTGAGAGAGATTTATGCTGTATCTACATTTAAAAGAATACTTTAAATTGATTTTTAGAGAAAGAGGGAGAGGGAGAGAGACATCGATGTGAGAATGCAACATCGATGGGCTGCCTACTGCGTGTCCCCCCCCTACCCCCCCTCCTAGGAATCGAGCCTGAAATCTGGGCATGTGCCCCACCAGGAATTGAACTGACAAACTTGGGTGCATGGGATGATACTCAACCAATTGAGCCGCACTGGCCAGGGCTGTATCTACATTTTAAATTGTTTAACATGGCTACTAAGAAGTTGTCTGCTTCAGAAAGTGTATGTAATGAATTCATTTAATAAGTTCTAATTTTGAATAGAAAGAAGGAGGCTAACAGTTTTTATTCCCAGAAAATCGTATTTCCCTGCTTTTGTTAAATAAACATTCAACAAATATTTAAATAATCCTGGTTTGGAGGGGTGCCAACTCATTAGCCCTGTGCCAGGCCACCTAAGGGGGCCTTCCTTCGCAACACACACATCACCTGAACCAACTGGGGACCTGAGTTGTGAGTGGGCTTGCTTAGCGTTTAGGTATGTGCTCACCTGTACCCCCACAAGTGACATTCCTTGGCATGTGTTGCTTTACATGGGGGCTGACATGGCACTGAGACTAGAGATGAGGCCACAGAGGTCCGTTATTGCCCTAACCATGGATCCTATGCCCTCCCTCCGCAGGACCAATGATAGTATTTCAGGGGGAGATGCAGAGGAAATGGAATTGTGGGGAAGAGTTGTAAAGGCCCTGAGAAGGTCACTGCAAGTCCCTGGGAATAAATGTAGGGCAACAAGGAAGTTCGGGGGGCTGAGGTAGGGAAGAGGAGGAGCCTAGAGGGGGGCGGGAGGTCTGGGTCCCAGCTCCAGCCCGTCCTCCAGGCCCCTCCCCGCGCCGCTGCTGGCCAGAGTCACACATATGTTTTCCTGTTTTTCGTTTCGTCGGCACCCTCTGCCTATTCTGCTCCCCAGAGTCAACAGCTGCTGCAGCTCCAGCCATACCCTGGTGCCCCTTCTTAGCACCTTTCCCTCCCCCTAGTCCCAGCGTGGTAGCCCCTCCTCCTCGCACCTGCCCAAAGGGCAAGGGACAGGTAAGAGGTGGGAGTCGGGGACAATGGGTGAGAGGGGACGTGCAGGAGGAGGATGGAGTTAGAGTCTGAAAACTGAATGATGGAGGAGACTCAAGAGCCTCTTGTTTCCTGGTCCTAGCTCTGACCTCCCTAGGCAGAGCCCTCTGCCCAGAGACCTCAGCCCTACGTTAGTGGAAGTCCTGGCCACAGGAGTAAACAATTTCTTGTTTCACTTTTTTTAGAAAGGGGCTGTCGTAGCCACAGTGGAGCATAGCAAAACAAATGGAGAGCTGGGAGGGAGGAGCGGAGCTTCCCGCTTGGGGTGATGGGGCAATCTAGCTGTACCAGAGTGGATCTGTTTTCTGTTGCTGTTGTTAAGGAGGCAGCACAGACCAGTTGGAGCGAGGAAGGCAGGACATGGGGTCCCTGGGGGAGAAAGTCTCTGCTCACATTTAGCTCCCTTGCTTGACCGAGGAGCCAAGACCCTGAGCCGTGTGCTGGTTCCTGGAGGAAGGGTGTTTTGGTGTTGCCATTCATGGGTAGGGTCAGGGCAAGGGGTTCCACTGGCTGCCATGCCAGGCACTGCATGCTGGGGGCCCTGCTACCTGCGTTTTCTGAACCCCTGAACTGCAACTTCTCCCACAGGCTGTAGGATGTGTGCTGCCCTGTCACCTCCACTAGGTCCCGAATGCACTTCAGACAGGGGAGGAGGACAGGTGCTGTGTACCTGGACCGCCTTTATCTGACGGGGCTCCAGGCTTTGCAGAGTTCTCTGTAAAGAGCCCTTTAGGAGGGGCCTGCCGGTCCCAGGCTGCCTAACTGGTGGAAGCAGTGCCTGTGACCAGGGTTCCAGGGAGGGATGTGAGCTGCCAAAGATGGTGCCTTTCTGCCCATAGCTCTGGTGCTGGGCAGGGATTGAGAAAAGAGGGGGCATCTCTTCTGTGAAGGGTAGCCACCTCTACCCAGTTTGTAGCATTCCTGGTGAGGCCGCTAGGGTATGCTGTTGGCTGGAGTGTCCCAAGATTCTAAGAGGAGTCTTTCACCTTTCAGATACCACTAGCCAGGAGCTAAACCCACAGGTTTCTCTCCCCACCTTCCCTCATGCGCTCTCCTTCCTTTATCCCTCCTCATTGCTTTTTTTTTTTCTTAACGTCCCATTAGGACACATGCCCACCCCTTGGTGCCAGTGAATTTGGTCTTAAAAGGGCAGGCATGATGAGGTATTTCCACGTGCCTTGTTTGCTTTAGAAGTGGGCACCCTAGCAAGGGCAGTGCTGCCAAGAGGACTTGTAATCCCCGGCAGAGAGAGAGAAAGGGGAGGAGCAGTCAGGAAGGAGATGGATGGGCTTCGTTGGAAGGTGGGCCGCCATAGTTTGAGGACCCCTGGGGTAGAGGCTGGGCAGGTGGGGGTGGGGGTTGGGGGAGGTATGGCAGTGCCAGTTAAGATCTTGGGCTTTATTGGCTAGCCTCTCTCATTAGTTAGGCATCCTGGCATGGACTTAATGCCTGCCTTAAGGGACTGCAGGGAGGATTAAATGAGATAAGGCCTTTAGGTGCTTAGCAGTGTGTCTGGCCCCGATGAGTGCTCAATAAATGACAGCTATCATTCTTATAGGAGTATTTAGGGGGCACTTGGGAGAAAAGGACAGTCTCCTCTGGACAGATTTGTGGACATAAGAAATGTCTAAACCTGTAGAGAATTTTTTAAATAATATATATATTTAAATATATTTTATTGATTTTTTACAGAGAGGAAGGGAGAGAGATAGAGAGAGTTAGAACCATCGATGAGAGAGAAACATCGATCAGCTGCCTCCTGCACATCTCCTATTGGGGATGTGCCCACAACCCAGGTACATGCCCTTGACCGGAATCGAACCTGGGACCTTTCAGTCCGCAGGCCGACGCTCTATCCACTGAGCCAAACCGGTTTCGGCTAAAAATATATTTTTTATTTTAGAGAAGAAGGGAGAGGGATAGAGAGATAGAAACATTAACGATGAGAGAGAATCATTGATAGGCAACCTCCTGCATGTCCCACACTGGGGATTGAGCCCTCAACCCGCGCATGTGCCCTGATTGGGGATCGAACTGTGACCTCCTGGTTCATACATAGGTTGAAGCTCAACCACTGAGCCATGCCAGCCAAGCAGACCTGTAGAGAATTTTTATGAGTTTACTTGGGCCAAATTGGCAACATATGCCAGGGAAGCAAGTTCTCATATGGTCCTGAGAATAACAGTTTTATAGTTTCTTTAATGCATTTGAAATTAAGGGAGAAATGTAAAGAAGATTACATGAAGGTGGGAAAAAGTAAGGTGGGGATTAGATTATAGGTTAAAGTTATATGCATTCTTGAGAGTGGTCATGTCTTAGAAGGAGGTCCTAAAAGGGTGGGCATACATTAGAAGGAGGGGCATTTCAAAGGTGTGTAACCCAGATGTACAGAAGCAATGCACAGGGTTCGCTTAAGGCAAAGATAAACCTTTTAGTAAAGAAGTTATATACCTATATATGGGGGTGTGACTACCTAACATGACTTGCCTAGTTAGGAATTTATGATTAGATTATCCTGTGAGGTTGCTTTTCATATAATCTTTTTTTTTTTTTTTTTTAATCCACAGATTTCAGACATTTGTGAGGGTGGCTTGGGAGAAGCAAGATCTCTGGGAAGGCTAACATCTGGATTACTCTTTTGGTTTAAAAATAAATTTTAAGGGGCTAGGATGGGAGGGTGTAGGGTAAAGATAAGGTCCCTTGGATTTTTACTCTGGTTGTAGAATAACCAAAGAGGGTTTTTAGAAACGTTGTGAAAGGGGACAGGTAGTTGCATGTCAGAATGGATAGAATGTATTTCTTTTGGCAAAAGAGACACCAAATACCATATTTAACTAGACAATAAAGGTAAAATAATCTATGATTTCCAAAAAATACTCTACTTTGTCTTTCTGTTTTGGGTCTGTATGTTCAGGGAAATCTTATTTCCCCATATTTTAAGGAAATTGGAGTTAACTTATATTTGGGGAGGTGTTTATAAGAATTATGCTTACCTAAAGATCCTGATATGTCTATTTAAAGATGAAAGGACACGTGACAGGGAGGGCATACAGCCAGGGTTTGGGTATAATTTTTTGACCTGGTTTCCTTGGAAGTAGCTTGAGGCTCAGCCATGGGGTACTGGCCCAAGTTCAGGGGCAGCCACTCCTCGCTCTGGGGAAGTGTGCAGAGTTCTCCTCTTAGGCGGACCAATCACGAGGTGCAGGGATTGCACTCACACTTCCTCTAATCTCAGCGCATGAACAGCCCTTCGGAGTCACGTTGAGCAATCCTCCTGCCTTTCTTGTTTGGGATGAGAGAGAGAAGTGGGCTAGGGTAGGGCCCTTCTCAGCCACTGCCCAGGCCTTATCAGGGCTAATTTGCTAGGGGACAGTTTCCCTGGGGCTGCAGAGCCATACCCAGCTGCCAGTCCTTTGTTCTGTTCCTTGTCAAAGGAGATTCCTGAGGGAGCGCCTTTCTTATCTCGGAAAGTGCTGAGCCCAGAGCTCCTAGCTGCCCTTTTTTCCAGGGGTGAGGGGCCAGTGAACCTTGGACCCAGACAGTTGCTTAATACTCCTCTCCCCCGCCCTCACCCCCTCCGCCCTTCTTGACTTCTTGATTTGACTTAAGTCCGTAAGCACTTGGCCGGCCATTCCTTTCACTGCTGGCTGAGGACGAGGAGTGGTCAGAGCACAGCTCCTGACCTCCACTGGCTGCTGCCTCTGCAGGAACCTGCTTACACCTCTGGCCAGGTAGTGAGTGCTTCCCGCTCTCTCTTTCAGCCCCACTCATTCGCCCCCAGCCCCCTTGGCTGCTGCGCAGTGTCTGATCACCTCCTCTCCCTGGTGCCTCTATCTCTCCACTTGCTTGGCCTGCCTCGCCTGTCTTCCTCTCAGCTGTCTCCTGCTCTGCGGTGCCCAATATCAGCTGCCCCACTTCAGCTGTTTCTTGGCCTTGGCTTTCGGTGCTGTATCTCCAGGGTAGGGAGTGGTCATCAGCTGATTCCAATCATCTCTAAGTTGGGCTGCACATTTGGATCACCCTTTTCCCAATCATACTGTTTGGGGTGATGCACCTGTGCTGATGTGAGGGCCTGGGTGGCAGGGGATGTAGAATACTGACTGGGAAAGGTATCTGGGAAAGGAGAATAGCCTGTCTTCTTTCAGGGTGGGGGTGAGGCTGCTGGGACTTTGCTAGGGTTGAAGACTTCACCTAAGCAGGTGGATGGTTGTGGGTTTCCAGCAAGAAATCTCTGCAGCCTTTATGTTTGCCAGAGCGAGAATCCTTGGGGGAAAAGAGCAGTGTTGTCAGGAGAACCCACAGATTATTTGCATGCAAGGTTTGTTCCTCATGTTGCATCTCAGCACGGGTGATAGGTGAGTCTGACATTGGAGGCAAGACAGACTTTTTTGATGTGAGGCTGAAAAATGCCAGCTCAAATCACTGTGCTTACACCTGGTGACTGCCAGATGATTGCCCTAATTCCTGCCTCTTATCACAGCAGGCCCAGATAGAACCAGGATTGAGCTTTCTATTTTGTAAATCAGGGAGGCAGCACCAGCCTCACGATCATCTCTCTGGGGAATGATTCAAGTTGGGGTTGTTTTGATGAGCCAGAGCCCCCACCAGAAGGAGAGTTTAACGGGTGGGAAGCAAGAGAGAGGTCTCTGCCCTGGTAGGTGGAGCGGGTTGCCCATACTGGCCCCTATGGAGGGAGTGTTCTATGAAATTGCCAACCACCTGATGTATATCTTCCTCGTGCTTCCTTAGAGGGCAATGCCAGGAAGCTGGTGAAGCCTTCCTCCTCCTCCTCCGCCATGGTTAACAGTGCGAAGTATGAAGTGGCCTCCCAGCAGACGGGGGATGCCTCCCCTTTGGCGGAGGAGGCCCGCCCGGGGTCCGAGCAGGTGAAGCTGAAGAAGGAGATCTCGCTGCTGAACGGCGTGTGCCTGATTGTGGGGAACATGATTGGCTCGGGCATCTTTGTGTCCCCCAAGGGCGTGCTCATGTACAGTAACTCCTTTGGCCTCTCCCTGGTCATCTGGGCTATTGGGGGCCTCTTCTCTGTCTTTGGGGCCCTTTGCTATGCGGAACTGGGCACCACCATCAAGAAGTCTGGGGCCAGCTATGCCTACATCCTCGAGGCCTTCGGGGGACTCCTCGCCTTCATCCGACTCTGGACCTCCCTCCTCATCATCGAGCCCACCAGCCAGGCCGTCATCGCCATCACCTTTGCCAACTACATGGTGCAGCCCGTCTTCCCCAGCTGCTTTACCCCCTACGCCGCTGGCCGCCTGCTGGCCGCCGCCTGCATCTGTAAGTGGGGCTGGGGCAGCAGGTGTTGAGTGGAGCGCCAGGGCAGAGGCCTGGATGTGAGTCCAGTCAGCCAGTGAGAAGGAGATGGGAAGAGATGCATGCCTCTGGAAATGCTTTTATTTAAAAACAATGTTTGATGTATGCTTTGTGTGAAAATTCAAACAGTACCGAAGTGTAACAAACCCACCAGTTTACCTTTTGCCCAGCTGCCCATGGTAAGCATCATTAGCAGTTTGCGCGCCCTTCCTGATTGTTTTCCTTGCTCTTTCAGATGTAGTTTTGTTCTATGGTTTACAAAAAGGGTTCATAGTCCACATATAATTCTACAGTGTGCTTTTCTCCAGGAATTTATCAGTGACATTCTTTTCTGTTTATAGGTCTACTTTTAAAAAAATGCTTCATGTTATTCCATGTTAATTTTAAGAATATTGCTTATTTAAATAATCGGTCATCTGTTAATGGCCATTTAAGTTGGTTCCAATTTTTCCAGTCTTACAGATAATGCTCTAGTGAATATCTTTTCGCACATGTGTGACTTTTGCTGTCGGCTAGTTATTAAAACTATTATAGATGATAAGGTAGGTTGACTTACTGGTGAAACTAATTTTAGGATATGCTGCTCTTGGGGACCCCTCAAACGTAGGTAGATAGTCATATGTCTTGTGTAGAGCAAGGATTATTCCATCTAAGTAAAATTTCTAAGAAAGCTGCATCCCTTTAAACGCCAGAATTCTCTTATTTCAATCATCTTTGTTGAGATATCTTTAAAACCAGTGCTATGTCTGCTTGCCTTAATAACCGGATGTTTCTTTTGGTGATTTGGGATTACCATTGCGTATTTCAATTCTTGTTTGATTATGAGGCCTTCCGTGGCCAGCAGGGTGGGTGGGGACGATTGCTTGCTCCTCAGTGGCCTTATGCTGCTGGCCTAACTTCAGTTCATCAGGTTTTATTCTTTCCTGCTTTTGATCTGTCATCTCTGACAGTTGTCATTCCTTGATTCTGACATTGTGCCTACTTCCATCAGTCATCCCCTTTTTAATATGCTATTTCTAATTTGGGAATAGAGGTGTACTCAAACTCTTGTACACCCACATACACGCACACGTACACCCTTGTACAGATACATGCAAAGTAGCCACAATTATCATTAGTTTGCAGAGCTCCCAGTGAATAGAAGACAGAGTTTTGTGCATGGATTTATGACATGTATTTGAGACAACTCTGGTAGAGTGAAGAGTGCACCAAGCTTTGTTTGAGAATGGGCTCAGTAACTGCACGATCTTAGACAAGGTGCAGTGACTTCACTTACAGGCTCCTGCAAAAATGAAATCAGATTCAGTGAAAACCATAAATTATGACTTACATGTAACATAAATTATTATATTTAAAATTAGTATATCTCTTGGCTGCTAATAGGACTTCATCCTATCTCTAGTAACTTCAGAGGCACAGAGATCTGGGAGAAGGTCAGAAGGACAACCAAGATTGTAAGAATCTAAGGACATGTGAGTTTCTTCCTTCAACTATTCTTGGTGAATACCCAGGACAAGTCAGATGCTGAGACGTCTGAGGACCTTCTGTCCAGATATGACCTATGCAGTAATATCTCTATTTAACCATAGTCATTCAGGAAAAACACAAGAAGGAGAAAACCAAGAGGGACACAGACATGGTAACAAATAATTGTCATGCAAGATAATAGGTGTAGTGTAAAGGCACCATGGAGCAAGCAGGGCAACTTTCTTCTTGTGGGGAGGAGAGCTTAGGAAGAGATCACAGAGACTACAAATGTCTGAACTGAATTTTGAAAAGATATATAGCTGTCTTCTAGAACATTTCTCACAGGGGTAACTGCACGCAAAAAGATGTGGAGTGCCAAAAGGTACAGACTGTTGAGAGAATTGCAGGTAGTTGGTAGAGCTGGAATGTGGAGTAAGAGCCAGGGGAGGAGATAAGGACTGGAAATATAGCCTAGGGTCAGCTCAAGGAGGTTTTAAATGGTGCCTAAACAGGTTAGACTTATTTTGGAAATAGGGGGGAACTAACAATTTTAAGTGGGGAAGTACAACTTGCTTGGTGGGCATGTGGAGAGTGTTTTTGGAAAGAGAGACAAGGTAGGGAGACCGGTTTAGGGAGCTGAAACCTGAGTCCATATGACATGTGGTGGAGGCCTGCCCTCTGGGCAGGGCCTTTGGAACTGAGATGAGGGGGTAGATAGAGAACTCGTTATAAGGTGGAATTTCTAGGACTTCTGGATGTGGGGGTGTGTAGGAGGTCTTTGAGGTGATGTTAAGGATTCAAGCTTGGGCAGATGGAAGGTGATGGGCTGCCATCTGAAATGGAAGGTGGTGATGAGGGGGCATCTGCGGCTTCTGTAGGGCTGCTCATGAGGCCCTTCCATGAGCAATGCCTTCCTTGGGTCATCATGACCCAGAGTTGATCATTTTCTCACCAATTGAGTCTCACCCAGAAAAGAGGCTGATGTGTGTAAATAATAATGTTTATTAAATGTATAATGGTGAGCACACACGTGTAATTTCTAACTTCCAGAGGGCATGTGTTCACTATCAAGGCACCTCCTTTCTAGTACAATGGCCACTGGGAAACCAATCTGGTAATTGGGAGTTACTTGCAGGGCATGAAATGAGAACGAAGGAAGACTATTTCGACTATTCACAAACAATTTAGTGCTTGGGATGGGGCCCATAACACATGGAGCGGAAAGATAGAGCCCCTGCTGTAGGGAACTCATGGTGTGGTGGAGATGGGCAAAAGTAGTCAATTAAACATATTGTATATGCTAAGTGCTAGGAGTAGGGTGGTGTGTAGCTTGTTTAGGAAGTGATTTCTTCACTTGACACCGAAGGATGAAAAGGAGTCAGGGGTGGGAGAAACAGCCACTTAGCATGACCTTCAAGGCCCACTTCATCTGATTTATTTGACTCATCCCAGACCTCTCCTCCTCCCTCACCCTGATCTGGCTATACTGTTTGTTGTCTTGATTTGCTCTCTTTTTAAATTTTTTTTTTTAAAAAAATACATATTTTTATTGCTTTCAGAGAGGAAGGGAGAGGGAGGGAGGGAGGGAGGGAGGGAGAGAGAGAGAGAGAGAGAGAGAGAGAGAGAGCCATCAATGGTGAGAGAGAATCATTGATTGGATTGGCTGTCTCCTGCATGTCCCCTACTGGGGATTGAGCCCACAACCTGGGCATGTGCCCTTGACTGGAATCGATCCCAGGATCCTTCAGTCCACAGGCTGGTGCTCTATCCACTGAGCCAAACCAGCCAGGGACTGTCTTAATTTTCTTTCAATTTGCCTGGCTTGTTCCTGCTTTAGGGGTCTTGTATTCGGGGAACAATTTTTGTTCCTTTTGCTATATACCCTCAGAACTTATTACCTCATTCCATTCATATCTTTGCACAAATATTACCTTATCAGAGACCTATCCTATTTAAAGTGGTGGCTCTCAGTCTCCCACCTGCTTTTTTTGGTCAATCCTCACCTGAGGATATTTTTTACATTGATTTTTTAGAGAGAGTGAAGGGACAGAGAGAGGGAAAGGGGGGAGAGAGAGAGAGAGAGAGAGAGAGAGAGAGAGAGAGAGAGAGAGAGAGAGAGAGAGACATTGAGGTGAGAGTACCCATTGGCTGCCTCCTAAACACAACCCAGGCATGTTCCCTGACTAGGAATTGAACCAGCAACCTTTCAGCACAGGGAAGGACACTCAATCACCTGAGCCACACAGGTCAGGGCTATCTTTCCCTCTTGAATGTAAACATCATAAGAGTAGGGACTTTGTTGTGCTCACTGCTGAGTCTCTGGCACTTAGTACAGTGTCTGTTGTCTGGAAGGTACTCAATAAATACCTGTGGATGTGGAAAGGGCAAGGACATTCTAGATACAGGGAAAGGCAAGGTAAAGGCACAAAGGTGAGAAGAATGGAGTGTGGGGTGTGTGTGGAGGATTGTGGGATTGAGGGAACAAAGGAAGGCAGGGGGCTAAAGCATGAGACAAACCTTCCTAGAGGGTTTAGATTTTATTTTAAAGCATGTGAGGAGTCATTGAAGGGTTCTAAGCAGGGGAACGATGTAGCTGGGTTGGGACAGAAGAGCAAGGCTGGAGGCAGAGACCCTGATAGGAAGCTCTCCTGGAAATCCAGGCAGGAAATGACAAAAGTCTGAATTAGGGCAACGGCAGTGGGGGTATGGCTTATTCAGGAGATGATATTTTCTGGAAAGGACAGATGGGAGAGTGATATAATATTTTTATTATTATTTTTTAAATATATATTTTTATTGATTTTAGAGAGGAAGGGAGAAGGAGAGAGAGATAGAAACATTAATGATGAGAGAGAATCATTGAATGGCTGCCTCCTGCATGTCCCCTACTGGGGATCGAACCCACAATCCTGGCATATACCCTTGACTAGAACTGAACCTGGGACTCTCCAGTCCCCAGGCCCACACTCTATCCACTGAGCCAAACTGGCTAGGGCTGGGAGAGTGATTTAGAAGTTATAATCAGTATAACCAATGACATTTATTGGGATGTCTGGCATATGGAAGAGGTAAGTGATGTTCACCAGCCTGTAAGTTCTGTGCCATATAGAGGGTGAGCCTGTCTTATGATCCACTGTATCCCCAGCAAAGAAACAAAGAGAGGAACTCAATAAATGTTCCCTGAATGAAGAGATTTGGTTTCTGGCTTGGGCAATCAGTAGGTGCTGGCATAATTTACAAGGCGGGGGATGCAATCATGTTGAATTTGAAGTGTATTTGTAAGATAGTAGGCAACTGTGCCTATTTGGAGTTCAAGAAGGAGATGGGCCGAAACCGGTTTGGCTCAGTGGATAGAGCGTCGGCCTGCGGACTGAAAGGTCCCAGGTTCGATTCCGGTCAAGGGCATGTACCTGGGTTGCGGGCACATCCCCGGTGGGAGATGTGCAGGAGGCAGCTGATCGATGTTTCTCTCTCATCGATGTTTCTAACTTTCTATCTCTCTCCCTTCCTCTCTGTGAAAAATCAATAAAATATATTTAAAAAAAAAAAGAAAAATAAAAAAAAAGAAGGAGATGGGGCTGGAGAATGAGCATTCACCAAATATTCATGAAGTGCTTGCCATCCTCCAGCACTGATCATTGTCTTTATGGAGAGCTGTCAGTGTGTGTGTGTGTGTGTGTACTAGTAGAAGGCTAGGATAGGCAACACTACACAAGATTACAGTGGATTATGATGAGTGTTGTGATTTGTGAGATGCAAGGAGCCACAGGAAGAGACCTGAACTAGCCTGGGAGTTTAGAAACTCTCCGTAAGGAAGTTTAACATGATACCTGAATGATGAAGAAAAATTAACCAAGAGTAGAGAGGGGAGAGGAGCCTCTCAGGCAGCAAGAGCAGAATGTATGAAAACTTGTAGACAAGAAAGAAGGACATCTTCAAGACGCTGTAAGGAGTTCAGGGTGGGCTACAGTATTGAGTTTAAGGTAGGAAATGCAGAGGTAGAGGGAGGGACCAAGGTTAAGGGAGGAGTTTATGGAAAAGACTTAAGCCTGCCTTAGCTTGGTTTGGGGGTATTTTCTGAAACAGTTGGATGAAATTGCTTTTATTTTTTAAATATATTTTTTATTGATTTCAGGGAGGAAGGGAGAGGGAGAGAGAGATAGAAACATTACTGATGAGAGAGAATCATTGATTGGCTCTCTCCTGCACGGCCCCTACTGGGGATCGAGCCCACAACCCCGGGCATGTGCCCTTGGCCAGAATCAAACCTGGGCTCCTTCAGTCCGCAGGCTGACCCTCTACCCACTGAGCCAAACCGGCTAGGGTGGGTGAAATATCTTTACCCTGCAATAAGGTGTTCTCCATGGTTGAGTGCTTAGGTGGCTTGAGTCAGCATTTCTCTCCCTTGAGCAGTGCAGAGGATACCCTCATTCCTTGGGAGGCAGCAGTCATGGTGGTTAAGAGCATGGAATCAGGAAGGTTACATTTATTAGCCTCAGTTTCCTCATCCCTATAATGGATTCTCTATCTCATAGAGGCGGGATCTCTATTTCTGCCATACTCTCACCCTTTTCTATTCAAACAGTGATAATTTCAAGGGAGCAAATAAAGGTTTCTGCTTTTGTCAGAGTGGCTTACTGTCCCTCTATAGGTATAATCTTCGTTTAGAACTGCTGATGAATTACAGCTCTAGATAGGCTAGCATTGCAACAGTCCTAGAAATCACCAATTATTATGTAGGTCAGTGATTTTCAGCCTTTTTCATGGCACACATAAACTAATTACTAAAATTATGTGGCACACCAAAAGATATATTTTTTGCCGATCTGACCAAAAAATAGGTATAATTTTGATGCATTCACACCAGATGGCTGTTGTGTTTGTTGTAATTTTTTTTTTTTTTTTTGACAATCTAAGGCAGTGGTTCTCAACCTTCCTAATGCCGTGACCCTTTAATACAGTTCTTCATGTTGTGGTGACTCCAATTTCATTGTTACAAATTGAACATAATTAAAGCATAGTGATTAATCACAAAAACAATATGTAATTATATATGTGTTTTCCGATGGTCTTAGTGACCCCTGTGAAAGGGTCGTTCAACCCCCAAAGGGGTCGAGACCCACAGGTTGAGAACTGCTGATCTAAGGGAAAAGAGGTCAGTGTCCTTGACTAAATAGTCAGATATTTCATATTTAAAAAATTCTTGCGGGCCCTAGCTGCTTTGGCTCAGTGGATAGAGCCTGCAGACTGAAGGGTCCTGGGTTCAATTCTAGTCAAGGGCTTGGGGCGTGTGCGGGAGGCAACCAATTAATGTATCTCTCACATCGATGTTTCTCTCTCTCTGTCTCTCCCCTTCCCTTCCACTCTCTCTAAAAGAATCAATGGGAAAATATCTTTGGGTGAAGGATTAACATAACAAAAGAGGAAAGAGAAAGAGAGAGGGAGAGAGAGAGAGAAAATTGCTGGCTTAAGTACATTTTTTGTGTGTGCACGGGTGACTTTACTCACTTCTGACTTCATTGTCAGGGTAATCACATGTTGCCCTTTTGGCCAGAAATTCTTTCTCCCTCCCCCAAACCCAGTACCAGCCTCCGTGCCAGTAACAGTGGTCCTGGTACCCATCTGCCCCCCTTCACTGCCCCAGGCTGGATGGGTTACCTGGCAGTGACTTTCATTCTTATAATTGCCCATGTTCACTTTTCTGTGAAGGCTGGGGCCTGGGTATTAATCACAGAGCCTGTACAGGCCTGGATCGCAGTGGGTGCCCAGGACATGCTTGGTGGGTGGATTAATTAATTCTGAGTTTGGAAGGACCCTCCCCAACCAGAGAGGTATGCAGATGGCCCTTCCTGAGGCTGGTTATTCTGTTTTTCCAGAGTTCTTTGAGGTTGCTCCAGATCCCTGCAGCCATTACCTGAGGGGAGATAATCCCACTCCCAGGCTCACATCCCTGAATCCAAACAGGAAAGCACATGGGGTAGTGGAATGTATACAAGCTTTGGAGCTGGCCTGAGTGACTTCAGTTTTCTTAATTGTAAGATAAAGATAACACACCTACTTTTACTTTTACACTAGCTCTGAGGTCGGAAAGGAAGGCTGAGACTCTCCTTCCTCTTTTCAGGAGTCAGGGTTAGGTGTCCAGAAGTCCAGCTCCACCCAACGGCCCTTTCTTCGGAGCTGACATGCTTTGGCCCACTGCTAGCAGCGTTGGGTCATTCTGCTCCTGCTTACACTTGTCCATCACATGGTCTAGTTTTTTTTTTTTTAATATATTTTATTGATTTTTTACAGAGAGGAAGGGAGAGGGATAGAGAGTTAGAAACATCGGTGAGAGAGAAACATCGATCAGCTGCCTCCTGCACACTCCCCACTGGGGATGTGCCCACAACCCAGGTACATGCCCTTGACCGGAATTGAACCCGGGACCCTTGAGTCCGCAGGCCGACGCTCTATCCACTGAGCCAAACCGGTCAGGGCATGGTCTAGTTTTTTTGTCTAGTTTCTTGCCTTTTGCTGACAAGACATTTTACCTCCTGTGTCTTCAATCTGCCTGTTATACCAGTCAGCCGGCAACACATCTCCAGGGTCCCCTGTGAACAGAGACTACTGAGTCTTTGTGTCCCTGACACTTGACCTTAGTGACTTGCATGTGGCAGGTGCTTCAAGAAATGTTGATTGGATGAATGAACAGAAGATATGTTTCCAGATTCAGCTTAGCTGAGAGGGGCTGAGTGCTTTTGGCTCTCAGGGTGGTGGTGGTGGGGGGAATGGGGGTAGTTGTAAGAATTGGGCAGAGGGGAAGGTAGACAGTTTATACTGAATCTGCTAACTCTTTGGGGACTATAAAGGACTTCGGATCTCTGTATATTTGTCTGAGAGCTTTGGCCACATGTCCCCTGCAGCTTTTCCTGGTGCTAGAATGACTGACTTCGTGTCCTTGTGGCTAATGAGATGGAACAGCCAGATACTGGGCCCCCAGCTGATATTTGCCCTTTGCACTTCATTCTTGGAAGCTGGTTATTGCTCCCGGAGGGGTTTTCCCAAGAGTCATTGTAAGTTCATGGTGGGGAAACTTTTATTTCATGTTCCACATTCACAGCAACAAAGAAGCTGGAGTCAGAGCCTTGGGTTCTGTCTGATGTGGGGTCAGTGTGAACTTTGGAGCAAACTTCCATCAACAGTGAGGATGTAGAGTCCTGTGCTGGTTGATCCTCAAGGCTCTTCAGGGGTTCACCCTTGGTCTCTTCCTTTATATGTTCTCTTTCTCTCTGCCGCAGAAGAGCCTAGAGCAGAGGTTCTCAACCTGTGGGTCACGACCCCTTTGGCGGTTGAACGACCCTTTCACAGGGGTCGCCCAAGACCATCCTGCATATCAGATATTTACATTACGATTCATAACAGTAGCAACGTTACAGTTATGAAGTGGCAATGAAAATAATTTTATGGTTGGGTCACAACATGAGGAACTGTATTTAAAGGGCCAGAAGGTTGAGAACTACTGGCCTAGAGCAGTGGTCAGCAAGCTGCAGCTCTCGAGCCACATGCAGCTCTTTGGCCCCTTGAGTGTGGCTCTTCCACAAAATACCACATGCGGGCGCACACGTACAGTGCGATTGAAACTTCGTGGCCCATGTGCAGAAGTCGGTATTTTGTGGAAGAGTCACACTCAAGGGGCCAAAGAGCCGCATGTGGCTCGTGAGCCGCAGTTTGCCGACCACTGGCCTAGAGGAAGCTGGGGAAGGAATCCCAACCCTGGCTGTACATTAAAATTACCTGGGAGGTTTAAAAAATACTCATGGTCCCTTCCTCTCCCTCCCTGTTCCCCCAACCAAATAGATCGGCACCACCTGGGTAGAGGAGTGAGAACTGGCTTGGAGGATGTGAAATGAAGAAGTAGAAAGTTGCTGCTGAGGAGAACTGATGGGGAGTTTGGGAAGAGAGCTTCTCAATTGTCACTGTGCTTTAGGATCACCTGGGGAGCTTGGAAAACATGCTGATGCCAGGGCTCCCCTCCAGTTTCTGACTTCATTGCCTGGGTGGGGCCTGAGCATTGGACTTTGTTAAAGCTTGTCAAGTGAGGCCAATGTGCAGCCAGGATAGAGAAGCGCTGAGTTAAGTGAAAGGTTTAGTTCTGTATGTAATTACTTAAGGTAGCACACCTGAAGCAGGCAGGTCATCAACTTTCCCTGGGAACCCTGCCACACACCCCTGCATCAGGACTCCTGAGGTGGTACCCCAAAGCTGTAGGTTAACACTCCTCAGGGGATCCTGATGCTCACTCAGCCTTGGGGGCTTGTTTCTGAGGACCTCAGTGGAACCTAGCTGAGCAAACCAGGAAGGACTAGCCAGCTTTGAGAAGGGAGCACAGGAGTGGTTTAATATGAGACCCTCCAGTACAGACTGCCTGCTTGCTCCCTCAGAGTGGAACGGAGCCACTGCAACTAAAGTGCTGACTGAGTTCCAGGAGGCAGAATAGGAGGCATCTGATTCAGTGACCCGGAGGCTCTCACCCATGGTGCCCGAGGAAGCAAAATGGTTCTCTAGCCAGAAAAGGTAAGAGTTTGAGGTCTGCTTTCTGAGAGTTATAAAAGCACCTACAAAGAATGGAAGAAATAATACCTCAAGGGAGCCAGGAAGGGAAAGTGAATTGTGAGGTGTAGAGAGTATCCTAAACCAGCTTTAGGGAACACAAACAAAACAGGCAGTACAGAAAAGGAGGAAAAACTTGCAATGTCTGGCTTTAGGCAACAGATCTGAGACTTTTTCAGGGAATACAAATCTGATCCTTCTGTGGAAACAGCAGTGGTAGAGTATTCTGGAGACATATGGGTACTAGCAGGCCTGGGCATACTGATAAAGGGGCGTGGCTGTCCCCTGAGCAATGTGACTCTGAATATATGTAGACCTGCCTAATGGCAGAGATGTGTTTTTTTTTAGATATATTTTTATTGCCCTAACAGGTTTGGCTCAGTGGATAGAGCGTCGGCCTGCGAACTGAAAGGTCCCAGGTTTGATTCCAGCCAAGGGCATGTACCTTGGTTGCAGGCACATCCCCAGTAGGAGGAGTGCAGGAGGCAGCTGATCGATGTTCCTCTCTCATCAATGTTTCTAACTCTCTATCCCTCTCCCTTCCTCTCTGTGAAAAATCAATAAAATATATATTTTTAAAAAGATATATTTTTATTGATTTCAGAGTGAGGAAAGGAGGGGGAGAGAGAAATAGAAACATCAATGATGAGAGAGAATCATTGATTGGCTGCCTCCTGCACGCCCTCCACTGGAGATCGAGCCTGCAACCTGGGCACGTGTTCTGATTGGGAATCGAACTGTAACCTCCTATTTCATAGGTTGATGCTCAACCACTGAGCCATGCCAGCCGGGCATGTGTGGTTTTTCTTAAACAACATATGATGAAAAGCTTACTCACACCAGTTAAGCCTACAGACCTCTATCCTGCCAATTCCTGTGGGATGAATGGCGTCACTAGTCAGAAGACACCTGAGGTGTGTCATGTAACTTTGAAATTCAAGATAGTGAAGTGAGTGGCAGGTAGAATTTTCATCTCACTGTCAACTGAAGGCTGTGTATGTGAAGGGAAAGAAGGACAGAGAGCAGACTGCCTGATTATAAATGCTAAGATACCAGAAAGGTGGACTCTGGCAAGGGACAGAGTAGATTTCTTAGGGATTGGAAGAGATGTGTTTAATAAACTTTAAACTGAAATTTTATTTATTTTTATTTTATTTATTTATTTTTAAAAATATATTTTATTGATTTTTTACAGAGAGGAAGGGAGAGAGATAGAGAGTTAGAAACATCGATGAGAGAGAAACATCGATCAGCTGCCTCCTGCACATCTCCCACTGGGGATGTGCCCGCAACCCAGGTACATGCCCCTGACCGGAATCGAACCTGGGACCCCTCAGTCTGCAGGCCAATGCTCTATCCACCAAGCCAAACCGGTTTCGGCTAAACTGAAATTTTAAAGGAAAGGAGAAAATGCACAGATTATAGTATAAATCTGGGTATTTTGGAGGCTTTGAGGTATTATACAGAAAGGAGAATAAAGATGAAAAATTTGTTCAGTAATGCATTTGTAGAAAATAGGATAGAAGATGGGTAGTGATGTTTTAGACTCACATCTATAAACATTTAAGGCCAATAAACTTATTTGTTTTTTACTTTCAATGCAAGGTAGAAACAATTTCATATTTGATTAGAATATGACATGAAAGAGTATATATATATATATATATATATATATATATATATATATTTTATTAGTTAAGGTATTACAAATGTGTCCTCATCCCCCCCATGAAAGAGTATATTTTATTCAAAAATGATGGACTTGCCAGAAGAGCTGAGACTAATGTGTGTATATCAAAGAGAGATGTGCTTGTACGAGGACCTGCTATAATAAGGGATGCCTACTCTCTGGGCAAGGTCAGGTTCTGATTCTTTTGATTGCAGTGAGAGGCAAATTTCACTACACTAACACACAGAGACGTGTCGAAGGATTTTACTTCCCCTGCGAATGTAATGAATAGTACCAGCCACTTCTGCTTCCAGTTCTGCCTGAAGGTGTGTTTCTTCTTATGGAAGCTAAACGGAAGTTACAGATATGTGGCCCATCTCTTAGAAAGGCACAGACACCAGCCTCTGTTAATCCTATCTGCTTACATTGAGAAGAATTATTACATGGTGTTGTCAGAAGCTCTCAGGATCCACTTAGAGAATTTTTTTGAAGGTCTCTCATAGCAATAGTGCATGGAAATAAATCCTCACCCTAAGGGAAGAAGCATGGTGAACAGAACAAGAGGATAAAAGCAAAAAGAGGTAGGAATGATGTAAGTGTGGACATAGACTGCACACTGTCAGATCAGAGGGAGACTATTTTGCTTTCTTACTAAAGATTATAAAGTTTGTACAAAAGGGAAAATATGGTAGTGATAGAAACCTCTAGTCCCTGAGCATCTTTTACTAAAGTTAATTGCATTCTATTAAAAGCAGTACCTCTATAAATTTTTTAAAAATGGTTTATTACCGCTGAAACCGGTTTGGCTCAGTGGATAGAGCGTCGGCCTGCGTACTGAGAGGTCCCAGGTTCGATTCCGGTCAAGGGCATGTACCTGGGTTGCGGGCATATCCCCAGTAGGAGATGTGCAGGAGGCAGCTGATCGATGTTTCTCTCTCATCGATGTTTCTAACTCTCTATCTCTCTCCCTTCCTCTCTGTAAAATATCAATAAAATATATTTAAAAAAAATGGTTTATTACCATTTGGCTCTGGTTGGGTGACTCAGATGGTTGGGGCATCCTCCTGTACATCAAAAAGGCTGTGGGTTCGATCCCTGGTTGGGTTTGTTTGGGAGGCAACCGATTGATATTTCTCTTTCACATTGATGTTTCCCTCCCTCCCTCCCTCCCTCCCTCCCTCCCTCCCTCCCTCCCTCTCTCCCACCCTCCCTCCCTTCCTACCTCCCTTGCTCTCTAAAATCAATAAATGAGGCTTTGGATGAGGCTTTTTTAAAAAAAGATCTGAGACTTTTTTTGAAGGTTTTTTATGGAAACTTTCAAACATATCCAAAAGTAGAGTGAACAATATGATGAACTCCCAGGGTTCATGAATGACAATCAACATTGTTTTATCTATACCCCAACTTCCCCAGCCTTACCCCACTAGATATATTATTATTATTTGCTTTTTAAAACTGCTTTATTAACTTCACAGTATGTAATGAGCATCTTTCCATGCAATAGGTAAACTCCCCTGCTGACAGAAACTTACAAATTGGGTCAAAACACAACATTCAGTTAGAAACTGGTAAAATGAGACCCACTGGAAACAAGCAACACCAAAAGGGTCACAATGAAGGTACATCACGAACATGTAAGTTTAGGAAGCAGGTGTGTCTCCCTATTAACTTTAGGGAGAACATCAGGATTCAAGGCATTAAGGCAAAATTCATCGTGATGGTCATGGTGCGGGGGTCAGTGCTAACTGCCACAGACTTTGACTTGACTGCTCTCCCTCATGTTTTCCATCAGCTGTCTTATCTCTTTCCAATCCTTTCCATATTCTTTTGTCTCACCCTTGCCTGTGGCTCTCCATGCCTCTACCCCCATCCCATCTACACTGCAGAATGGGCTGCCCAGGAGGGAGCCACCCATGATTTTCTCCAGGCACACAATATTCACCAGCTTCCAAAGGGAAGCCAAGGCTCTCCTTTATTAGCACCTTGCTCCTTTTCATCCTTTCTTTTATTTTCCCGTTTGGCATTTTCCATGTTGAAACATTTTTTTTAATAGCTTGTTCTCTTTGGACGCCCTTACTCTTGGGCCTATCCTCCTCTGAATCTTGCTGTCAGTGCTTGGCAGTGACAGTTGGACCCTCAGACCTGCTCTCCTTCACATCTGCCTCCTACTCTTGGGGTTCCCCTGGTCTGTGGGCCCTAGGGCACAGAGAACAGGAACAGAGAAGGGTATGGTTTATCTCTGATTCTGACTTACGCACTAGATTATTTAAGGTAAATCCAAGACATCAAGCCATTGAACCTGTACAGGCTTCAATATCAAGCTCTAAAGCAGCGGTTCTCAACCTGTGGGTCGCGACCCCTTTGGCGGTCCAACGACCCTTTCACAGGGGTCGCCTAAGACCATCCTACATATCAGATATTTACATTATGATTCATAACAGTAGCAACATTACAGTTATGAAGTAGCAATGAAAATAATTTTATGGTTGGGTCACAACATGAGGAACTGTATTTAAAGGGCCAGAAGGTTGAGAACCACTGCTCTAAAGGATAAGGACTTTTTATTATTATTATTATTATTACTATTATTATTTAACATAACCAGGGAAATGAGGAATCCTTGTGAGGAAGTGACTTTGCTTGTTCAATTTTTGTACCTCCCAGAAAAAGAAATGCTAGGTTTCCTTTGAAATACACTCTAAATTCTAGGCAAAGGGATGCAGAAAAGTTCAGGGCAAGAAATTATAATTTCATAGCCAGGGATTAAAAGAAAAAAGACCAGGAGCTTCTTTAAAGTGAAATTCTGATAAAGTAGTTGAAAATTATCTTATTTAGGAAGAAAAGGAGAGTCATCTGAAGAAACCAATGGGATTGGACACATTGCTTTTTGATAAGCTTAGAGTTTTAGAAAGAAGAAGGTGAGAGGTGACATAACTAAGACTAAATATAGGGGTGGCCCAGAACTGCAAGAAGGGTGTCCTGAAGGTTAATGCCCAGCATAAGCTAAGGTCTGAAGAAAGGACTGAGGACGGACAATAAAATGCTCTAGAGCAGTGGTTCTCAACCTTCCTAATGCCACGACCCTTTAATACAGTTCCTCATGTTGTGGTGGCCCCCAATTTCATTGTTAAAAATTGAACATAATTAAAGCATAGTGATTAATCACAAAAACAATATGTAATTATATATGTGTTTTCCGATGGTTTTAGGTGACGCCTGTGAAAGGGTCGTTCGACCCCCAAAGGGGTCGCGACCCACAGGTTGAGAACTGCTGCTCTAGAGGAATGTGCAGAGTGATAACAGGAAGGGAATGGCAGTTAGTTACATGAAAGTAGTTGGTGGCCAGAAAGCCTATTTTTCTTCTAATGTTTCCTAGCAGGGGATTGCTAACCTAGAAAGGGTTAAATTAAAAAAACAACAACAGCAGGCTACCAGATGCAGGCCAACAAAAACGCAAGGCCAAGAGCATTAAGCAGGTAGTAATAAAGCATGTCATTGCTTTAAATGTCTCTAACTATCCACTTGCAGACAAATGGGAAGGATTTAGAATTAGTTGAGATGACAGAATCCTGGCATCTCCAGGATCTGGGAGAACAGGAAGGGTGTGAAATGAAGCTGTCGAGTGATGTATTAGGCTATAACAAATACCACCAATTATTGGCTTAAAGCAACACAAATTTATTATCTTTTAAAAAATATATATTTTATTGATTTTTTACAGAGAGGAAGGGAGAAGGATAGAGAGTTAGAAACATCAATGAGAGAGAAACATCAATGAGCTGCCTCCTGCACACCCCCTACTGGGGATGTGCCCGTAACCAAGGTACGTGCCCTTGACTGGAATCGAACCTGGGACCTTTCAGTTTGCAGGCCGATGCTCTATCCACTGAGCCAAACCAGTTAGAGCACAAATTTATTATCTTAACCATTCCATAGGTCGAAGTCTTTACTTGGTCTCACTGGGCCAAAATTAAGGTGTCAGCAGTGCCTAGAGGAGAATCCATTTTCTTGCCTTTTGTAGCTTTTAGAGGCTGCCCACATTCCTTAGCTCATGGACCTGTTTCATCTTCAAAGCCAGCAGTAGCTGGTCAAGTCTTTCTTCACATCACCTTACCTCACCTCACCTCACCTCACCTCACATCACATCACATCACATCACATCACATCACATCACATCACATCACATCACATCACATCACATCACATCACATCACATCACATCACTCTGACACTGATTCTTCTGCCTCCCAGGGCCTTGTTCTGCCCACCACAAGGAAGAGGAAGAGGTGGATTCGGAGCATGCTGCACTGACTCTTTGAAGTTGATTCCTGCCCAAATTCTAGGTTCACTTGATTAGCAAAGTTTGAGGGGAAAGGAGAATCTCCAGTAACCTGTATAGATTCACTAAAAACAAGCCATGCTAAGCTAACCTTGTGTTTTGTTCACTTTAATTTTTATTAAAATGCAATATACACCAAGAAGCAGTACACATTATAAGTGTACAGCTTGATGAATTTTCACAAATTGAACACACATGTAACTGGCATCTACGTCATGAAAGCAGCCCTCGAGCCCTTCCTGTGTTCCTCCTGGTTACTCCCCTCTGTCCCACCAAACACACTTCTAGTAGTATAGATTAGTTTTGCCTGTTTTTATGTAAATGGATATAAAGGGTATGTACTCTTCTGTGTCTGGCTTGTTCACTTAATATGTTTGTGAAGTTCATATATATATATATGGCAGTGGGCAGTTTATTCCCACATGCAGACATTGACCCACACGCTCAGGTGTCTATGCCCCCATGACCCCCAGAAACATAGAAAGACACTTGGCTGAGTGGGGTCAGGGTCCGAGGGCCCAAAAGCCTCCATCCTGGGACAAGGCAGCAGTGTAGGCCCAGGTGGTGGTGTGGGCCCAGGTGGTGGTGGTGTGGGCCCAGGTGGTGGTGTGGGCCCAGGTGGTGGTGGTGTGGGCTCAGGTGGTGGTGTGGGCCCAGGTGGTGGTGGTGTGGGCCCAGGTGGTGGTGGTGTGGGCTCAGGTGGTGGTGTGGGCCCAGGTGGTGGTGGTGTGGGCCCAGGTGGTGGTGGTGTGGGCCCAGGTGGTGGTGTGGGCCCAGGTGGTGGTGGTGTGGGCTCAGGTGGTGGTGATGTGGGCCCAGGTGGTGGTGGTGTGGGCCCAGGTGGTGGTGATGTGGGCCCAGGTGGTGGTGTGGGCCCAGGTGGTGGTGTGGGCCCAGGTGGTGGTGATGTGGGCCCAGATGGTGGGTGGTGTGGGCCCAGGTGGTGGTGTGGGCCCAGGTGGTGGTGGTGTGGGCCCAGGTGGTGGTGGTGGTGTGGGCCCAGGTGGTGGTGTGGGCTCAGGTGGTGGTGTGGGCCCAGGTGGTGGTGTGGGCCCAGGTGGTGGTGGTGTGGGCTCAGGTGGTGGTGTGGGCCCAGGTGGTGGTGGTGTGGGCTCAGGTGGTGGTGGTGTGGGCCCAGGTGGTGGTGTGGGCCCAGGTGGTGGTGTGGGCCCAGGTGGTGGTGGTGTGGGCCCAGGTGGTGGTGGTGTGGGCTCAGGTGGTGGTGGTGTGGGCCCAGGTGGTGGTGTGGGCTCAGGTGGTGGTGTGGGCCCAGGTGGTGGTGTGGGCCCAGGTGGTGGTGGTGTGGGCTCAGGTGGTGGTGTGGGCCCAGGTGGTGGTGGTGTGGGCTCAGGTGGTGGTGGTGTGGGCCCAGGTGGTGGTGTGGGCCCAGGTGGTGGTGGTGTGGGCCCAGGTGGTGGTGGTGTGGGCCCAGGTGGTGGTGGTGTGGGCCCAGGTGGTGGGGCAGTGTCCTTTCTCCCAGAGAAAAGTGCAGAGACGGGGCCGAGACCCCAGGCAGGAGGCCACACTCTCATAGCGATTGGCAGCAGGCAGGCCAGGGGCAGGGTCCTTCTGGATCCTTCCTGAGGGCCTGGCCCGCCAGACTGTTCACAGCTCTCAGGAGGTGCGGGAGCCGAGGTGCCACTGGCTGGCTGGGCATGGTTCATCTGTATTTTTGTGTGTGTGGTAGGTGGGTTATTCTCACTGCTGTTTAGTATTTCACTGTATTGATTTAGCCACTCTACTGTTGATAGGCATTTTGTTTGTTTCTAATTTTTGACAGTTACAATGATATAGTTATGAACAATCTAAACTAATAAAAGAGAAAAATGGTAATTGGTGTACGACGATACCCTTTTCATTGGCTAATCAGGGCTATATGCAAATTAACTGCCAACTATGATTGGCAGTTAACTGCCAACTAAGATTGGCAGTTAACTGCCAACTAAGATTGGCAGTTAACTGCCAACAAGATGGCGGTTAATTTGCATATGTAGGCACAATGCAGGGAGGCGAGAGGGAAAGCAGGAAGAAGCCCCCTGCCACTGACAGTGATTGGAAACCCAGCGGGGAGCTAAGAGCTGGGGGGCAGGGCAAAGGCGGCCCTGGGGCCGCCTTTGCCCTGCCCCCCAGCCATGATGGGAGAATCAGGCGCCTTTGCCGCCCTGGCCAGTGATAGCAGGAAGTAGGGGTGGAGCCACCGATGGGAGGTGGACACGGTCGAAGCTGGCAGTCCCGGGAGCTAGGGGTCCCTTGCCTGGGCCTAAAGCGGAGCCCACGGTCGCGGGGCCGCTGCAGCTGTGGGTCCCCGCTGCCCGAGCCGGAGGCCTCAGGCCTGGTCAAGGGGCCGATCCGGTGATTGGTGATCGGAGGGTGATGAGGGTCAACTCCTCTGGCCGAGGCATCAGGCCTGGGCGGGGGGCTGAGCCGGGGATTGGGGGGATATGATGGTCCCCTTGCCCAGGCCTGAAGCCTGGGTCAGAGGCGTCAGGCTTGGGCAGGGGGTGGAGCAAGCGATCAGAGGGAGATGGGGGTCCCCTGCCCAGGCATGATTCCTGGGCCAGAGGCCTCAGGCCTGGGCGGGGGCCAGAGCCAGTGATCGGGGGGAGATGGGGGTCCCCTGTCCAAGCCTGCCACCTCTGGCGGAGGCGTCAGGCCTGGGCAAGGGGCCGATCAGGTGATCAGAGGATGATGGGGGTCTACGCCTCTGGCCGAGGCATCAGGCCTGGGCTAGGGGCCGATCAGGTGATCAGAGGATGATGGGGGTCTACGCCTCTGGCCGAGGCATCAGGCCTGGGCTAGGGGCAGAACCAGTGATGGGGGGAAATGAGGGTCCCCTGCCCAGGCCTGACACCTGTGTCAGAGGCGTCAGGCCTGGGCAAGGGGCCTATCCTGCGATTGGAGGGTGATGGGGGTCAACGCCTGAGGGCTCCCAGTATGTGAGAGGGGGCAGGCTGGGCTGAGGGACACTCTCTCCCCCCACACACCCAGTGCACGAATTTCGTGCACCGGGCCCCTAGTCTAGTATAAACATGTACTAATTTTATTTGAATCATTTGATAGCATCGTTAGATTGTTAGAACAGAGACATGTGTACACAGTTTTCAGAGAGGTTCTTGGCAAACTCTCATTATATTCTTGTTGACCAGCTGGAAAAAGGTGGACTCGGAATAGTTTGGTGGATTCCTGATTGATGTTCTGGAATAATACCAGCATATAGGAGGGTCTATCGCAATAGATTACAGTGCTCTGCCTATACTGGTCAACATTTTTATCCAGTGAAGTTAGTTCAAATGCCTTCAATTTTGTATTTGAAATGGAAGGCATTTGAACTGACAAAATTAAGGCAGATGGGACAGATGCCTAGAAATTCACAAAGGAATGTGAAGTGCCATATTTGGGGATTTTTAAAAAATTCATTTTTATAGGCCCATTAAAGGAGAGGGGGAAGTTCATCAGTTTCAGGTGGGGAAAAAGGGAGTTGTAGTTGACAGTAAATTCAAACTGCAACTCCACAGTCTGCAAATTGTCTGCAGTTTCCTGTGTGTATCTCACGTTTTCAGGGAGACACTGACAAAGTGAAGTGTTGTAAATGCAGAGGAGAGAACTGGGATGGTGAATAGTCTGGAAGCCATATTTGTCACACAAGAGATTGAAGAAACTGGATTATTAGCCTGAAAGAGGGAAGACTCAAAGGGGACAGGATGTAAACGTTTAATGATAAGAAGGGCCCTGATGTGGAAGTGGCTTTAGCTTGATTCAGTGTAGCTCCAGAGGAGAGGCCTAGAACTACTGAGTAGAAATGGCGAGAAATGTGTTTTCGGGTTAGTGGAAAGAAGAGCTATTGATCTCTTTTTAAAAAATGGAATGAGCCCGGCTGGTGTGGCTCAGTGGTTGAGTGTTGATCCATGAGCCTGGAGATTGCCAGTTCAATTCCTAGTCAGGCACATGCCCAGGTTGCGGGCTTGATCTCCAGTAGGAGGCAGCTGATGGATGATTCCCTCTCATCATTGATGTTTCTATCTCTCTCCCTTTCTCTGAAATCAATAAAAACATAATAAAAAAAATGGAATGATTTTTCTAGTTAAGTATTGAGATTTTATAGTCCCTGGGCATTTGAAACAGAAAATGGACTCAATAGTGGCCTAAATTTTGTGTGTTACATTGTATGTATTTAAAACTCGGTGCTGGGAGAATTATAGGTTTATCATTCTTTTTCAGGGACTTCTTAGTTAGGGCATCTACACTAAATCTGGGTACCTGATTCTGAATGGGCCTGCAAGCTTCGTTCTGTTCTGGATCTATTTAGGCGGTTCTTTCCTGGCTTTTAGTTCCAGAGTTGATGCTGGGCCTTAGTGCCTGTACTACTCCAGGAGCCCATGGAGACTGGGTTTAGACGCTTATAGCAGTGACTTCTTCACAGCTTCTCCTTTGTCCAAAGCAGGTGTCAAAGCAGGAATGAGTCAAGGGTCCAAAGTGACTTCAGCCCGACTTCCTGTGGACTTGGGTCAGTGTTGGGTGGAGACTGAATTGCACCTAGAGATAGGAGGGTAGGGCATCTCTGTCCTTGAGATTAACTTGAAGCTGCCTCTAAATTCTAACTCCATGGTCCTCCCCCCACTTTCCCTGCTTCTGAAGCAGGAGGTGGGGCCTCCGGTCAGCTGTATCCGCTGACTGGGGACAAAGAGCCTAGTCAGCACTGCTGCTTGCCATACCATTTCCTGTTTCATGGCCAAGAGGCCCTGGAGGAAGCTGGGTTTGGGAGAAGGTGCTTTCTTTAGGCAGTTCCTCTGCTTTCTGATTTCTTTCCATAGGATTCCCTTCTCCATTAAAACCAAGCCCCTGTGCTCAATACAGAGAGTAGATCATGGCAATATGGTGGGACAGTGGCTGAGAAAGAAGGTTGAGTGTGGGTGGGTGGTGACTGGTGGGTTAAAGGAGGGATACAAATGGATGGAGTAGAGAAGCAGTAGGGGACTAAAATGTAAACAATCCATGTATTTTCATTTCAGAATTTGTTATAATAAAGGGCAGAGCTGAGAGCAGAACCCATGGCACAGGGCTACAGACTGATTCTGAACCAGAACTAGTCCCAGCCTACTCCCGTTTGGTATTACGGCCCACGGTTACTCTGATGGCTAAGCATGGATTTTCTGGCAGCATCAGCTGTCCCTGGGTTCCATTTGTAAAACAGAAGCAGAATCCCAGGGGTTAGGGGCAAGGGTTACAGGAGGAAGAGAAGGGCTAGAGGCAGAAGTACAGTGGGGCATAAAGGATGGGTGACTAGCTGAGGAGGATGAACAGATATGAAAGATTTGTGGAGGGTAAGATAGAGACACTTTAGCCATTTTGTAGGGTGCTTGTGGAGACTGTATGCTTCTGTCTTTAATTATTAACAGCACTGGTGAAAAAAAAAATAAAATAAAATGCCCAGTTGGTGTGGGTCAGTGGTTGAGAGTTGACTTATGGACCAGGAGGTCACGGTTCGATTCCTGGTCAGGGCACATGCCCCAGTTGTGGGCTTGATCCCTAGTGTGGGGCATGCAGGAGGCAGCTGATCAGTGATTCTCTCATCATTGATGTTTCTCGCTCTCTCCCTTCCTTTATGAAATCAACACACACGCACACACACACATGGCACTGAGAAATTACAGGTACATGTTTTGCCCAGCCCTGTGATAAGAGTTGATTGTTTGTTGTCTCTTTTATTAGGCAGAAATGCAAGTGCTTGCATGGGACAGAAATGTCCTTTTGCTAGGAAGAGCAGTGGGCAGTGAGTAGAATAGGAAGGTTACAAGGTAAGGGAGAGAAAGAAACAGAAGAAAGGACCGCTATTCTGAGAGGCTGGTCTTTCCTGCTTCTCAGGATGAAGTAGCCTTTGGCCAGTGTGATGAGGCTAGGACACAACAGAACAGGAGATCTAGGGACACTGAAGGACACGCCACTGCCAGAACTGAGACAGGGAATACTTCCTGACCGTGTTGGTGGCTTGAAGCAGGCAGGCCCAGCGCGGGGCCTCGCTTTCTCCACTGGAAAGGCAGGCTGATTCTGACCTTGCCCTTTGGGAGGACTGTTAAGCTATCCTTGCGCTCCAGTTGCTGAGCCGGGAAGGAAGGAGCAGTGAAGCGATGCACTCTGCACAGTGGGGATGTGCCTGCCCGTGTGAAGGTTGGCAGGGGGGTTGGGGGGGGGGTGTTGAGTGACATTCTGCTGAGTTTCAGAATTATATCTTGTGACTCTTCCCTGCCACATCCTGGGGCTGTCGGTCAACCTCACAGCATGTGTGGGCTTCCCTTCTTGAATTTCTTTCTCTGAAGTGGATTGTAACTTTTTTTGTGTGTGGAGGGTGATGGATTTCTCTGAGGTTCTGACAAAAGCTACGAACCCTTTTCTTAGAAAAATGCATATACTTTGGCTATTCCTACATAACACTTTACAAAACATTCCAGGCTTTGTGGAAGCCCTAGGTTGAGAACTCTGGCTCTAAGGGCAACCCATGAATGAACTTTACTGAAGCTCAACCAGGTAAAGGGATTACCTCTACCTCAGGGGAAGGACTTGAGGACTGTTGGTGGCTCTCATTTTTTTGTTGTTTAGCCAGGAAAAATGCCCTGTCCCCATTCCGTAGGAATCTCTGTTCCAAGAATCTTTCAAAGCACAAAAACAAGCAGCTGAGCTGGCAGGCAGTATCAGGAAGTCTGGCCTCCATCCTAAGCCCTGGCTACAAGTCCTGACCTGCTGGCCCAGACATTGGATAAGTCATAACAGGACTTGTTAAGGTCAATAGTAATACCACAGCATCAGTGTCCTGGGTCCTAGAGCCCATACGAGGGGGTAGGAGGGTGAAGAGTGGGAAGAAACCATGACTTTTCAGAGAACACATCCTAATTCCCTACAGCTACCAGTTGCCTCCCACTGCTGTGAGCACTTTTGTATGTAAGCAAATCCACATTTACTTTGTTTTGTGGCTCCCATTTGTGTCATCTCGCTGAGTGTGTGTGTGTGTGTGTGTGTGTGTGTGTATGTGGTACTCTGTATATAGGTGGTACTGTGTATATAGGTGCTCAGCAAGTTCTTTTGCATAATAGTGAGGACATTCTGGGCGGGGTTTCCAGTGCAGTGCAGGTCTGAGCCCAACACTTATTACTGGTACTGGAAAAATTGCTTGGGAGTGTAAGGCCATCTGGATGGTGCAGTCAGTCACCAGTCAGTGTTGTTTTTCTTTCAGGTCTCTTAACCTTCATTAACTGTGCCTATGTCAAGTGGGGAACAAAGGTACAAGACTTTTCCACCTATGCTAAAGTACTGGCTCTGATCGGTATCATCATCGCAGGCATTGTTAGACTTGGCCAGGGTAAGAAATAATATCAACTAATATTTGTTAACCATTTTCTGTGTCACAATCCTCTAAGCCCTCTTTGTGCATTATCTCATTTGATAGGCCCTATTATTCCCATTTTATAGATGAAAAAAACTGAGGCTTCAGAATTAAGTATCTTGCCGAAGACCCTACCTATTAAGGAGTGGAGCTGAAATCTGTACCCAGGCACTGATCCCAAAGCCTGTCCTTTAACTTCTATGCATACTGCTTCCCGATGGAGGATGATCTTGGCAAAAGGGCTGACAGCCGTGCACTGGGAGATGCTTTTGCAGATTGTCAAGCCCCAATGCTGTGGCGCTGATTGTTCTCCCCTTGGGAGTGAGCAAGGGCAGAAAAGAACTCTTTATACCCACTCCTCTCCAGTATTGAGGCCTGAACACCTACCCTACACCTACTCTGATGACCTGGGCATATTGAGCCTTGCCCTTCCTCCACCCTGGATCAGCTCAGTCTGGTGTTAGAAAGGAGGCAGAATTGGGCAGCTTGCAGGGCAGGACAGAACTGCATCACTCCTGTTCTCCAGCCCTTCTCCTAGGAACCCACCTTGGGGCCTTCCTGTCAAGATCCCCATTCTGTGCCCTGCATTTGGCCCATCACTGTAGATGTCTTTCTGATCCCTGTTCCTTCACTGATAGCCTTGCTGCCAAAGGTGTTCTAAGCTACTCACCTGCTGTTAATGATACTCTTCTATTCCTTTACTGGATGACCTTGAGGTTGGGGCGGTCACTAATTCTTCTGCCTTTCCATGTTCTCTGGGTTCCAGGAGCCTCGAATCACTTTGAGAATTCCTTTGAGGGTTCATCATTTGCAATGGGTGACATTGCCCTAGCACTGTACTCAGCTCTGTTCTCCTACTCGGGCTGGGACACCCTCAACTATGTCACTGAAGAGATCAAGAATCCTGAGAGGTAGGTATCTCACCATCAACTTTACATGGATAATGATAGCCTTCATTTACTGAGCTTCTACTGTGTGCCACACAGCATACCACAACCACCGAGATATGTTTTTATCAACCCCATTTTAATAGATGTGAAGCCTGAGGCCCAGAAAAGTATTATATCTGTGATCACAGTAACAGAGCTATGTGAAATTTCTTGTGTTAAAAAAAAATTTTTTTTAAGGTCTTTTCACACTTATCCATTCTTCCCTGTATTAAGGCAGGCTGTACTATGGATACTTTTACAAGACTGCCCTTGCTAGGTCTTTCACTCACCCATATCTCCACACAGAGAACCTGCGCTCATAGACTCCCAGAACCCTTCCTGTTTCCCTTCTGATCCTGTTTCTCAAATTCACACTAGCATAGTGGTATTGTCATTCAATGGGATCACCTCACCATTGTTACCCTAAATTACCCTCTAGTTATGCAGGGTGAAGAGCACTGGACAGGGATTCACAGGGCCTCTCCACTGATTTGTTGGATGACCTTAAGGGAGTTCTTGACATCTATCTGCTTACTTATGTCTAACAGAGGGGGGTGAATTATATGATCTCAGAGCTTTTCCTGGCTTTGAAATTCAGTAATTCTGGGAACTAAGCTTTGCCAAAGAGTGGAGTTTCTATAAATTTTTTGTCAAAAGAATAATAGATTCCTTTTGGCATTGATAAACAAAGAATTCTTCCAGTGTTGCAACCAGAGCAAACAGAAACAGGATTGAGGCCTGGGTGGTACTTCCACCTACTGGACAGAAGCTGAAAGACTTGAGAGTATTTAGTTCCGCCCCTTTCCCCCCTCCATTCTGCGAAGAATGTTTATAAAGATCATGGCTTTATTTGGGCTAGAGGGACCTTGGGAAGTCTTTGCATTTTTCTCTTGGCCACTGGTTGGGATGTATCCAAGGTTTTCAAACTGAGTAAGGGGGTGGGTGGACATATCTCCCAGGTTGCTTATTCATATACACACACTGTTCTTCCTACTGAGGGACTATCTTTTTCTCTGGAGACTTGGCCTTCATGTCTTCTTATATTTCTCAACCTTAGACAATTTTTTCTTATATTTTAATTTTTTCAGTGTTCACAATTATAAAGAATTCTTGGATGTAAAACAGAAAACAAAACGAACCCATCTTCCTGTGCTATTATTATGATATGACACAGTTCTTTGTTAATCCTTTATTTTATTTTACTTTATTTTGGCATTGTAGCTGTTTCTCTAAATGTGATTATCCTTTCCCTTGATGTTCTTTAGTTCTTATGAGTTCAAAGCTAAGGATTAAAGGAGAGATGAGGATGAGACTATGGACTAACGTATCTACTATTCTATTTGGTTGTAGGAATTTGCCCCTTTCCATTGGCATTTCTATGCCCATTGTCACCATCATCTACATCTTGACCAATGTGGCCTATTACACCGTGCTAGACATGAAGGACATCCTGGCCAGTGACGCTGTTGCTGTGGTAAATGATTTTCATGAGCAGAGAAGGCTGAGGGTGTCTGTGGGCTTCTAGGTACAGTGCAGCTCTGGAAAGTCCCAGTAAAGAGACAGTCCTTGAAAGGATACTTGGGTACTGGGCTTGCAAGGAGGTACTGTTACCTCTGTAGTAGAAGGGTTGGAGTCCAAGTAGTGGGAATCTAGGGACATGCCTGTCCACGCCTTTCATCCCTAATGACTCTTTTCCTTAGACTTTTGCAGACCAGATTTTTGGAATATTCAACTGGACAATTCCAATAGCAGTTGCATTATCCTGCTTTGGTGGCCTCAATGCTTCCATTGTGGCTGCTTCTAGGTATGAATGGTATCTTTTACTGAAAAGTATTTTGAACACTATGGCAGGGGGAGGTAGGACTTATAGGGTCCAGACTTTAGTCACTGTGCTCCTCAAATGACATTCACAACCTCTTTGCTCTTGTTTCCATCAGTGGCCTCCAGTTCTTACTAATCTCTATATTGAGCTCCATTCCATATTATCTACTCTTTTGGAGGTGATGGCAAAGTGAGGGCCCTTTAGCTCATGAACCAGGCTATACCTAGTGTCCCATGTTCCTCAATCTCTCCTGTTTTACTTAAAATAGGCTTTTCTTTGTGGGCTCAAGAGAAGGCCATCTCCCTGATGCTATCTGCATGATTCATGTCCATCGGTTCACCCCAGTGCCTGCGCTACTTTTCAATGTAAGTGATACCAAGGATGAGGCTGAAAGCCAGATTGTGGGGGAAACTAGTAACAGTAGAGGCAACTGTCCTAGCTTTCTAAAAAATCTAAAGGAGATTCTAACAGAAAAAAATACTAATGGAACATACTGTGGGCAAGACACTCTGCTAACTGCTGCAGTGGTTCCTAAGAGAGAATCTATCTTCTCTAAGGAATGGTAATCTCCTTTGGTTTAGAATACGGCATAAAGCACATGGGATTATTTATAATGACTGCCATGATAGTAAGTGATGTGGTGTTTAGGGAGGAAACTACTTCCATGGGGGAAAAGGGTGAACTAGGAAAGTGCATTAGGGTGACTAAGTGCATTAGGTTACGAGAAACAGCATCAGAAAGTTCTGAGGTAAAGCAATGTGAAGTTGGATAGTGGGTGCTGAGCTGGAAATATAGGTTGGAGCCATTATGGGGAGGCCTTTAAGCAAAAGATTAAAAAATTTTAAAAACATGTATTTTTTATTGATTTCAGAGTGGAAAAGAGAGATAGAAAGATCAATGAGAATCATTGATTGGCTGCCTCCTGCACACCCAACACTGGGGATTGAGCCTGCAACCTGGGCATGTGCCCTGACCAGGAATCGAACCATAATCTCCTGGTTCATAGGTTGATGCTCAACCACTGAGCCACACCAGACAGGCTAAGCAGATTTTTGAGGAATTGTTTTGAGCTATACTTTATAGAAAAGGAATGAGGTATTTAAACTCAGGTGCTAAAGAGGGTGGGAACAGAAAAGGACAGTTGGGGAAGCTCTGAGGATTTGACAAAGGAGAGGGACTGGGTAAAGGGGAGTGAAAACACCTCGAACAAAGGCCCTGAGGAGCTGATTGTGCTTACAGGGAATCATGGCATTGATCTACTTATGTGTGGAGGACATCTTCCAGCTCATTAACTACTACAGCTTCAGCTACTGGTTCTTTGTGGGGCTCTCAATTGTGGGTCAGCTTTATCTACGCTGGAAGGAGCCTGATCGACCTCGTTCCCTTAAGGTAAGTCACCTCCATCCCACCTCTGCTCCATCTGCCCTGGGGATTCTGAGATGGTTTATTTAGAAACCTTTGCCTTGGACTTGCTGGTGTCAGTGTGTTGAGATGAAGGGACTGGAAAGGCAGCTCAGTGCTCTGATCTTCACAGAGGTGGGGTTATTTTTGCTGTCAATCCTGAGCTAATTTCCAGTTGTTTCTTCTGTGCCCTTAGCTCAGCCTTTTCTTCCCCATTGTCTTCTGCTGCTGTACCATCTTCCTGGTGGTCATTCCACTTTACAGCGATACCATCAACTCCCTCATTGGCATTGGCATTGCCCTCTCAGGCTTGCCCTTTTACTTCTTCATCATCAGAGTGCCAGAACAAAAACGACCTCATTGCCTCCGAAGGATTGTGGGTAAGATCTGGATCCTCAGGTTAGCTTGGCTAATGTACTATTTTTGGCCTTTGCTGAAAATCCTGTTCCAAGTCACCTTTGCCACAGCCCCTTCCTATAGTTAACCCTAAGGCTTAACTGAATTGTCTCCTCAGGCCCAATCCTATTCGGTGCCACTGGAGCTCAGACCAGTTGACCTCTTCTGAGTTTTGATTCAAACTTCTCTTTGTAGCATCTGCCACATGGTACCTCCAGGTCATATGTATGTCAGTTGCTGCAGAGATGGATTTGGAAGATGAAGGAGAGATGCCCAAGCAACAAGATCCCAAGTCTAAGTAAATAACACCCGGAATCCTGAGATATGAAAAGCAGAACCTCATCTTCTACTGGTTGGAGCCAAGGAAGTTGAAAAGGAATCTTACTTCTTTGGAGGCACCTGTCCAGAAGCCTGGTCTAGGCAGCTTCAACCACCTTTGAACTTGCTTTTTCTGAGATAGACAGTAATTTATTTGTTTTGCTACATATTGTTCCAGATTTTTAAAAAGGGATAATAAAGCAGACTGTGGTGGGAGCATGTCAGGTGTGGGTTTGGTTATTCTAGTAGCACATTCCCATGTGTTAAGGTATTCACTCATCTCTGGGTGTGCCTAACTACACCACTTTTCCTTTAAAAGGGCCAATAATGCTCCAAACTTCCTGTCTCCTTTAGAGAGACATGAAAATGTATGGGTGCTGGACAATAAAAGGGTTATGTTCCTAAGCTTTGAGTGGCTTCATTTTACATAATGTCTCTGGGGCAGTTCCTATTAGACTGGCAGGAAAACTAAAAACAATCTAATGCTTGAAAGTACCCGAGTATTTCTTCCCTCTCAAGCCCGCTGTGGTTCTCAACCTTCCTAATGCCGTGACCCTTTAATACAGTTCCTCATGTTGTGGTGACCCCCAACCATAAAATTACTTTCATTGCTACTTCATAACTATAATTTTGCTAGTTATGAATCATAATGTAAATATCTGATATGCAGGATGTATTTTCATTGTTTGTGACCGACAGGTTGAGAACCGCTGGATAAAACCAATCACTACCCCTAAGCTGCTGTAGCAAAATGTTAGGGTTGTTAGATTAAAAACGACATCAATTTTCATTCTTCTTAATTACCACTAAGAATTTGAGCCCAGCTGGCATGGCTTAGTGGTTGAGTGTCGACCTATGAATCAGGAGGTCAGTTTGATTCCTCCGGTCAGGGCACATACCCAGGTTGCAGGCTCAATCCTCAATGGGGGGCATGCAGGAGGCAGCCAATCAATGATTCTCTCTCATCATTGATATTTCTATCTTCCTCTCCCTCTCCCTTCCTCTCTGAAATAAAAATGTATTAAAAAAAAAAGGAATTTGAGCACATCTACTTCTTGAAGGATATTTTATAGGTAATCTTGGAGTAAATAAATGTGGTTATTCTATTTAAATATAATCTCAACTTATCAGGCATATCTCTGTGACTGCAAAGCAAATGTGGCTGGAACAACACATTTATGGGGTGGAGATCTAAACTCTTAACACCAGGTTACTTCACTGAGACACTTCCTAAGAGCACAGGCCAGCAAGAGCAATCACCATCAACCTGTTCTTTAGTTTTTCTGAAGCACACAATCCACCTTCCCACTTAATAAGTACCAGGAAGCAACATATAATACAGAGGTTTACTAATTCTGTAGATGGAGAGATCACTTGGCTCCCGAGTGCTCTTTTATGCTTAGATGTAAGAGTTTACAGTGGAATCCATTTTAAAACAGACATCTCCATGTCCCATAGTTTCTAGGTCTGGGGCAAGGACCCAGCAAAAATCTTGTTCTAAGGCTGAGTCTTTGGAGAAACAGTTAATGTCAGTATGAGCAGGGAACAGAATTCAGCCGAGTGTGTCCCGCCAGGGTTGCTTTGACTTTGGTTTGTTGCTGCTGCTGTTAGGGGTGTTGGGAGGGGGATTTTTACCATGCTGTAGCAGAGGGTTGTGGGTAAAGGTCTGTCGTAAGGGACCTAGGGAAAGAAGAGAAGGTTAATGAACAAAAGAAAGGGAGAAACAATGATAGAATTTAGCCTGAAAGGGTTATTTACCCCTGGCTGCTAGTTCCAAGTGATTCTGCATGCGCCGTTCACGCTCTTGTAGCTGATAGTTGAGTTCAGCATTCTTCCAGCCTATATAAAGAGTAAGACAGTTGGATCTCATACCTATTTTTAGACCACTTTCCCCTGGTCCTGATTCAGAGGACAGGCCCTTACCACTTTTGAAGCTCTTTATGAAGCCTTCCCGTGGAGGTAATTTGTCGGGGTCGTGCACAACACGTTGGGGGATTTTAAGCATAGTGCGTACACCTGGAATCCGGAGGCAAGACACCTGGACCAGGGAAAACATATTCGAGGAGAACCAATACACGAACACTGCCTAGACGAGAAGGAAGAGAAGGTACTTAGAAGCTGCATCCCTGATCAGCCCGCTGGGAGGTGGCTAGGCTAGGAGGAAGGACTTGAAGCTAGCCCCGAAGTCATTACCTACCGAGGGGAAATGGACAGTTATGGGCAAGACTGCCAGGGGTATCACTCTCATAACATTTCTCATCCAGTGGAGGTCAGAACTTTGCACACCAGTCTCAGCACCTAACTGCCAAAACAACAAACAAACAAACAAAAAAAGCAGAGGAAGAGTAGCAATTTTAGTGACTATGGCTCAAATTTCTGACCCATCAACGCTATTCCTCCAGGGAGTGAAGAATGACTATTCTGTACAACTACGTTACCCCTAATCCCAGTTCACTTGGCAGGCCTGGCACTTGGCCAACCTGGACTTACCTCAAGGACACCCCACATTGTAGCAGTGACTACCAGTGGTAATATGTAGGTGGGGTCAGATAGTGTGAGATCCTGGAACCACCAGAGACCACCTGTCTGTAGGCTGGGCACAGGAAGGTTGGCCATTTCTCTCAAGGAAATGAAGAAGGAGATGAAGATTGGTGCCTATTACACAGGGTAAACAGTGTCAGTATCCTTTATCTGAGGGGATATTTTCATTATTCCATTACTGAAAACCACCTGCTTTTTGGATGTCTAGGGCAGTGGTTCTCAACCTTGGCTGCACATTAGAATCACCTGGGAATCTTTTTAAAATCCTGATTTCTGGGCCTCATCCTCCAGAAATTCTGTTTCTTTGTTATGGGGTGGGGCCACAACATTAGTAACAAAGAAACAATTTCCGGAGGATGGGGCCCAGAAATCAGGATTTTAAAAAGATTCCCAGGTGATTCTAATGTGCAGCCAAGGTTGAGAACCACTGTTCTAGGGCAGTGGTCGGCAAACTCATTAGTCAACAGAGACAAATATCAACAGTATAATGATTGAAATTTCTTTTGAGAGCCAAATTTTTTAAACTTAAACTATATAGGTAGGTACATTGTTATTAACTTAATTAGGGTACTCCTAAGGCTTAGGAAGAGCCACACTCAAGGGGCCAAAGAGCCGCATGTGGCTCGAGAGCCGCAGTTTGCCGACCACGGGTCTAGGGCATGGGAAACAGGAGGTAATCTAATTGGTTCAGGATAAAATAAGGAAAATATTTTTACTTACCTGAGTCAGAGGTAGAATGAGAGGTTTAAAGAGTTTAATGTCATGCCTTTTCTGATACAATGTCATCTCCGAGGAGGCCCTGTAAACTGTGAAGTGAGGGGAAGTCAGTGGTTGGGCAGATAGTTACATTGGTGGAAGTGACCATCCTCATCACCTGGCCCATGACATTTCTAACGGACCCTGACAAGCTACTGGAACCATTAGCCCAAGAAGTAGGTAAAACTTCAGGACCTGCCCAGATGTAGCAACTCCTGACTTAGGTTGTTGCCTTCCCTCCGCAGAATGTCAGGAAAAGTGTAAATGTGGTCCCACGCTCATCCTGCAATTGACTCACACTCAGCATGGTCTCCTGCCAACTTGGCCTCTCTGATTCGAGTGGAAAACTTCTGGATCTCTGGCATGTGGTTGTGGATCTTGGCTGCCTCTCGTTGGCCCTTCACAATGAGAGGAAACACCAGGCAGCGGGCAAGGACTGTACCTACAAAATACACACAAAGATTGGAGTAAAATTAAAGCAGTTCTGCAGCTAGAAGGTTGAAGATTTCTAGGTTCTCACTGAAAGGATCTCTCTTATTCTAGTCTTTCCACTCTGTGACTCATACCCAAGGGACCTATACAAAGGGTAGGGATATGAGTTAGTTTCTTCAAGGCTCAGTTCTCTGCTTTGACATCACAAAAGTCTAGCAGTAACTTCTCTAAACAAATGATCATGAATCTAGTTTGTTTCCTTGAACAAAAGGCGACAGTAGGTACTTTTCTAGACGAATGGTTTCCAAACTTTTCTATCAATGGAACATCTTCCTCTCTGCTCCCAACTCTTAGTCCCAATATGTATAACAGATAAAATCAAGCTGTCCTAGGTGAGGGGACAGACAGTCTGGCTATAGGACTGTTAAAGTTCTGGACTTGCTTTGCTCAGAGGTACCTTTACAGAACTCTGGGGTTCTCATGAATAAAGTTTAAAAGCTGCTGTCCTAGAAACCTCTGGAGCAGGAGATAATATGGTGGCCTGCTGTTTTAAGCTCCTTCCTATTTATTTCTTTTTTTAAAAAATATTTTTCATTGACTTTAGAGAGAATGGGAGAGGAACAGAGAGATAAAAACATCAATGAGAGAGAAACATCATTAATCGGCTACCCCCTGCATGCCCCCTACTGGGGATCGAGCCTGCAACCTGGGCATGTACTCTGACCGGATATTGAACTGGTGACCTCTTGGTTCATGGGTTGACACTCAATCACTGAGCCACCCTGGCCAAGCCCTATTTCTTTTTTTACAATTCATATTTCCTGATTATGCCAACAAATATTTATTTATGGTATGTATAGATAAACAAGTGGGTTTGGCTAAAAAGAGATGGGAGTTGGGGAAAGATACAGGTTTAGGCTTTACCAACATTGTGATGATAATGTGCCATGGAGCTAAGAGGGGAGCTAAGAATGGAACCCAGAATACCAGCACTGGAAATGGGAAGGTGCAGTCAGAAAGTTGGAAGAAAATCAGAAAAGACTGTCACGAAAGCCAAGGAATATATTACCAAGTCTGAAGTGTCTAACATAGAAAGGTCAACTATAAAAAGAAAAGTGGATTTAGCAATAATGCAACTGGCAGTTAAAATGAAGCGGTATTGATGAAACCAAGATGGCAGCATAGGTAAACACCGGAAATTGCTGCCTCCCACAACAAATTAAAAAATACAACTAAAAGACAAAACGGACATCATCCAGAACTACAGGAAGGCTGGCTGAGTGGAAATTCTACAACTAGAAGGAAAGAGAAAAGCACACTGAGACTCAGAGGAGGTATGGAGGCACACGCGGCAAGGGCTGGCAACTGAGGACACGGCTGTCATTTTGAATCGGGAGGGAGTCACAGGCCCCCGATTGCTCTGAACTCTGGTTCCAGTTCTGGGAAGTCTCTGGGGACCCAGACTCATGCAAGGAGAGATTGGACGGTCTGGTAGCGGGCAGAACTCGGAGGTGCTTGCAGCAATTACCGGGACACTGAGACGCGGGGCCCCTTAGGGCAGGGCTGAGGATCAGCCATAGCTGTTTGCTCCGCCCTGTTGATCCCCTGAGACCCTGCCCCACCCAGGCTTCCGCAGAGGCTTTTGCATATGAATGCCCTGGCCCTTTGCAATCTGAAAATTACCTAGCAAACTGCAGCTGGGTCAGAGAGACCCAGAACTTCCAACAGAAGGCCCAAGGCCCCACAGCAGCTTGCACTGCTTCACAGCTGGGCCTCATCTGGGCACCACCAAACCCCAAAAAAGGAAGGGGAATCTGCAGATCTCTTCCTAGCTCCTGCTGGGTAGCCTCAGGGAGAGGCTAAATTAGCACCTCCTCAGATCCAAGAGCCAGTGTACCCAGTGGTCAGAGTGGGACCATCCATATTACAACTCCTCAGATCCATAAGGGACACACTCAGGGGGAAGACTCAGTGAGCACCAAAGCCCCACTGAAGCAAGTCTTGCCCCAGAAGGGTGTCTTCAGCACAGAAGTTCTCCCACTGCAGACACAGCTGATTCTCACAGCCAATTGGCCTGGAGGTCAATTCGTCCCAGTGATACCTACAACAATCAAGGCTTAACTACAAGACTGTGCACAATGCCCACAAAGGGGTGCACCAAGAGTGTCCACCTCAGGTAATTGGGGAGGCTGAGCTGCTGGGCCCTATAGGACACCTAGCACACAAAGCCACTCTACCAACACAGGGAAGCATAAAAAAATGCGGAGACAAAGAAACAGGACACAAATGACAGAAATGGAGGAAAGCAAACGACTGGATATAGAGTTCAAAACCACACTTATAAGGTTTTTCAAGAACTTTCTAGAAACTGCCGATAAATGTAGTGAGACCCTCAAGAAATCTAGTGAGACCCTCAAGGTTATGAAAAAGGACCAACTAGAAATTAAGCATACACTGGCTGAAATAAAGGATATTATGCAGAGTTCCAACAGCAGACTAGAGGATTCTCAAGAATCAAGTCAAAGATTTGAAATACGAAGAAGCAAAAAACAGCCAACCAGAAAAGCAAAATGAAAAAAGAATCCAAAAGTATGAAGATAGAGTAAGGAGCCTCTGGGACAGCTTCAAGCGCACCAACATCAGAATTATAGGGGTGCCAGAAGAAGAGAGAGGGCAAGATATTGAAAACCTATTTGAAGAAATAATGACAGAAAACTTCCCCTACCTGGTGAAAGAAATAGACTTACAAGTCCAGGAAGCGCAGAGAACCCCAAACAAAAGGAATCCAAAGAGGACCACACCAAGACATATCATAATTAAAATGCCAAGAGCAAAAGACAAAGAGAGAATCTTAAAAGCAGCAAGAGAAAAACAGTCAGTTACCTACAAGGGAGTACCCATATGGCTGTCAGCTGATTTCTCAACAGAAACTTTGCAGGCCAGAAGGGAGTGGCAAGAAATATTCAAAGTGATGAATGCCAAGAACCTACAACCAAGATTACTTTATCCAGCAAAGCTATCATTCAGAATTGAAGGTCAGATAAAGAGCTTCACAGATAAGAAAAAGCTAAAGGAGTTCATCACCACCAAACCTGTATTATATGAAATGCTGAAAGGTATCCTTTAAGAGGAAGAAAAAGAAAAAGGTAAAGATACAAATTATGAACAACAAATACACATCTATCAAGTGAATCTAAAAATCAAGTGAATAAATAATCTGGTGAACAGAATAAACTGGTGATTATAATAGAATCCCAATTCATAGAAAGGGAGTGGACTGACTATTCTTGGGGGGGAAAGGGGTATGGGGGATGCAGGAAGAGACTGGACAATAATCGTGCACCTATGGATGAGTGAGGGTGGGGGGTGGGGGCGTGGGAACCGGGTGGAGGGGAGCTATGGTGGGAAAAACGAGGAACAACTGTAATAATCTGAACAATAAAGATTTAATTAAAAAAAATAAAATAAAATGAAGCGGTATTAGTAAAAGCCAGATTGCTGAGGATCAAAGAGTGGAAAGAAAGAAGTAAGCCCACTGGATACAGAATACCCTTTTAAATAACAGCTATGAGAAGGAGAAAGACAGCATAGTAGAAGTTAAAGGTGAACAAAAGATAAAGGGAAAAGATTTCCTTCCAAGAAACACATGGTATGCTTGAGCATGTTTGTATGTTCAGAGTAGGGCAGTAAAAAGGGAGTTAAAGACACAGGGAGATGTTCACTGGAGCACGTGTAGGAGGATACAGAGTCTGAAGCATAGTGTTAGCCTGCAATGTGAGTATCTTCCCAATTCTGGGGTTTAACTGCTTGACCTGACCTTCTACTCTCCTGAACCAGGGCAGCTTCATCACTGTTAACAAGGTCCTCTTGCTCTAACCCCATGCTCACACTCAAATATCTATACTTCTTGAATTACGGATGATCTAGTGGTATTATAATGCCCTTTAGGAAATATAGGTAGAATGTAACTAGTATCATGAGCCTTTATCCCACATTTGAATCATCTGTTTTTTCTGACCCCTAAATTTTTGCACTATTTCCTTGACCCCCTCACAGAACTGCTATTCTTTAAAGTTCTCTCCCTAAGTCCCCATTTTCTCCAGGATCCCTTTCCAGGATGCAGTCCTCTTACACAGAGCAATGGCCCCCCACCAAGGGAGGCCAAGGCCAACATGCATATATTCCAGTAGGTTCTGGATCAATCCCACTGGGGTATATGACCCCAGCCCAAGTTCAGCGAAGCTCTGTTCTGTAGCAGCTTGGACTACATCTGCAGTCTCTCCAGAAGCCACCTCAGTTACTGCTGTGGGTGAGGGCGTTGCAGGAATGACCGGAGGGGCCTGAACCTGTGCAAAAGGAAGCCATGTGTGATATTCAGTAGGTGGGACACAGAAATTGAGGGTTCCCTTATGATAGCCAGTACTGCGTTGTTCTCCTGACTCTACTTCTTGTTTTCCCAGGTTAGCCTACATGTCCACAGAACTCAGCTCTTAAAAAGAACATTTTATTTCCCCTCCAAAGTAGGAAAATAACTTCCTTATAGTAAGATTTCATGAAAGTTATTTCTTGCATCAGTGCTTTCCAAACTTCATTCATTTGAGTATCACTGTTATGATTTTGTACACACTCAAACTATTGTACTCATTAATTTCCCTACAGTGGTTCTCAACCTTCCTAATGCCGTGGCCCTTTAATACAGGTCCTCATGTTGTGGTGACCCCCAATGTCATTGTTACAAATTGAACATAATTAAAGCATAGTGATTAATCACAAAAACAATATGTAATTATATATGTGTTTTCCGATGGTCTTAGGCGACCCCTGTGAAAGGGTCGTTCGACCCCCAAAGGGGTCGCGACCCACAGGTTGAGAACCGCTGATTTAAAACAACTGAGTTAAGACCAAATTATCTTAAAAAAAAAAAAAAAAGACCAAAATATCTACTTGGTTTCATCCTCAAAAATATCAATATCTATGAAATCATGTAACGACATGCAAGTTTCAATTCTTCTAATACCCACACCTGGAAACACATTTCCTATGGCCATCGGCGGCTTGGCACTACCTGGGGAACAGGGGCAGGTATAGAATGTCAATCTCTCTGGCTGTCCTCGCAAACCCCTCCCCGGCGGACCTGAAAACACCCCAAGCAGAGATGCTACCATTCCGGGGAGCAGTGTGCAGTGTGGAGAGCACTCCTGCACGCTCCCCTTCCCGCTAGTCAGAACAAAATAAAAACAATCAACCAACCGAGGAGCACCGCTCCTGCCATCGCAGGGTTGGAACCGCGTCTTACCTGGGCTTCTGCAAACGAGATGGCAGAGACACTGAGGCCGCGGGGGCTGGGGGCCGCCAGGAGGACATAGCGGGGGCGCGCGCCGCACCGGCTGGCTGGGAACGGGAGCCCGGCGGCCAGCGGTGGCCGGGGCCACGCCGAGGGCCCTGCGACGCTGTGGAGCTGCGCGCGGGAAGGAGGAGGAGAACTTTAATCCCGAGCAGAAGTCGCGCATGTTGCCCCCGACCCCCACCCCGGCCCCCCAAGAAGCGGGCAGCCCGCTCCCACAGGTGAGGACTGCACTCTCCGCGACCTGCACCTCACCTGCCCCAGGCCCACCCCGCGGCCCACAGTCCAGGCCGAGGTCCCCTTGGCGGGGAGGCCTGTTCCCGGGGTCAGGCAACCACAAGGGTCGCTCAGCCCGCGGGGGCCAAGAAGGTAACCCTTCTGCGTCCTCGGGGACCCGAGGTCAGGGACACAGGCCGGCGAGCAGGGCAGCGCTGCTCGTGCCTCCAGAATGCGGGCCCCCGGCTCGGGTCCCAGGGACGGGCAGCGCCCGCGGCTCAGCCCTGGCGCTCCCTTACTTGCCGCTGGGGCCACAGCAGGCGGAGAAGCTCCCGGCGCCCGAGCAGCAACACCCCCGCCATCTTGACCGGAAGAGGCCTTCCGTTCGCACCTGCGCACTCGGAGCCGCAGCCTCGCGGGCCGGTGCCCTTTTGGAAACGGGCGGAAGGAGCCTGGCGGCCATGTTGGAAGCGGGCGAGGAGGGCCGAGGGCCGCAGCGACACGGCCGCGCGGGGAGTGTGTTCTGGAGGGTGAAGAGCCACCTAAGTGGCCGGGAACTGAGGAGTTCCCTCCATCTCCAAATCCTTGATTCTCCTGCGACGTGTTGAGCTAAAAAATAGCCTCAGGACAGCCTTGGCTGTGTCTGGTGTGGATTTTTTTTTTTCGTGCCCCGGGATGTTCGATTCTTATTCCTAGATAAGATTGTAGTAGCGGATCCAGTGAAACTTAGGCTGGCATCTGGCAGAAATGGAAGGAAGGCAGCTTCTAGGAAAAACTTACGTCTCAGATTAAAAACAGAGTTTTAAGCCCTGGCCTGTTTGGCTCAGTGGTTAGAGCATTGGCCTGCAGACTCAGGAGTCCCAGGTTCGATTCCGGTCAAGAGCATGTACCTTGGTTGCGGGCACATCCCCAGTAGGGAGTGTGCAGGAGGCAGCTGATCAATGCTGCTAACTCTCTACCCCTCTCCCTTCCTCTCTGTAAAAAATCAATAAAATATATATATATTTAAAACACACACACACAAAACAAACAAACAAAAAACAAAAAGAGTTTGAAGAAGAGACCCATCTTTCCCTTTTCCGCTCCTTGGTGGGGCTGTGTGAGGAGCACCTTGTGACCGAGGGGACACGCCTGGAGGTGCACAGCTAGCATGCAGATGGCTGGGTGGGAAGATAGAGAACCTCTGGACACTTGGTGAAGTCATTGAGCTTGGAACCACCCAGCCCTAGACTTTGTTGTGTAAGATAATTAAAGCCTATACTGTCTGGATTCTAAGTCTCTGTTGCTTGGGTGTTTTGCTTCTCGAAGCGAATAACTTTTCTTAAAGATACATGAGGTGCAGTTCCTTCCCTCCAAATAAAAAATAGTACAGCTCAGAAAGGCAAAAATTGGTTATATTGGAACCCCTGAAAAGTCAACTACAAAGTGCTTTTTGAATGACAAAGCATAGCTTGGGAAAGATACAATGGCTGGATAGTATTTCAATCACTGCTTTTTGGGGATCGTTATGAATATACCTGACAGAAATGATAAAAATAGGAGCCAAAGAAGTAGAATATAGATTTAGTAATAATTAGGAGTATGACCGGTTAATCACATATGTTGGATACTTTGGTAAGCAAGCTTTTGTTGCTGTTGTTACTTTAAAGAATCAATACAGCCCTGACCGGTTTGGCACGGTGGATGGAGCATCGGCCTGCAGACTGAAGGGTCCCAGTTTTGATTCTGGTCAAGGGCATGAACCTGAGTTGCTGGCACATCCCCAATAGGGGGTGTGCAGGAGGCAGCTGATCGATGTTTCTCTCTCATCGATGTTTCTAACTCTCTATCCCTCTCCCTTCCTCTCTGTAAAAAAAAATCAATAAAATATATATTTTTAAAAAAGAATCAATACAGTTGCCCTGGCTGGTTTGACTTAGTGGATAGAGCAGGGGCCTGTGGACTGAAGGGTTCCAGGTTCTATTCCAGTCAAGAGCACATGCCTGGGTTGTGGGCTCAATCCCCAGTAGGGGGTGTGCAGGAGGCAAGCCAATCAATGATTCTCTCTCATCATTGATGTTTCTATCTCTCTCTCCTCCCTTCCTCTCTGAAATCAATTAAAAAATACATATTATATATAAAAGAATCAATACAGTTAGAACTGATGACAAATACACAGCTAAGGGCATTGGGGAAAAATAAAACTATCCTGTGGTAGAGAGTTCCTTTGGTGGCCCCCATAGACCATATCTCCCATTATGTGCACCCTTGTACAGCCTTGTACAGCTACTGTAGAAAATAGTACAGAAGGCCCTTAAACAACTAGAAGTAGAACTACCATATGACCCAGCAACTTCAAGTCTGGGGATATGGAATTTCCTTTCTGAAAAGGAAAGCACTGTGTTGATGAGATATCTGCACCCCCATGTTCTTAGTAGTACTATCTACAATAGCTAAGATGTGAAAAAAACCTAAGTATCCATCCATGGATGAATAGATAAAGAAAATGTGGTATACATATAAATGGGATACAATTCAGCCATAAAAAGATGGAAATCTTGCCATTTGTGACAATATGGGTGGACTTGGAGGGCATTATGCTAAGTGAAATAAATCAGACAGAGAAAGAATTACTGTATGATCTCACTTATATAAGTTTAATTAATAATAAAAATTTATCAAACTCATAGAAAAAGAAATCAAATTATGGTTATCACAGGTAGGGGGGAACTGGATGAAGGTTGTCGAAAGGTACAAATTTCCAGTTATAAATACTGGGGTTGTAATGTACACTGTGCTGACTATTGTTAACACTGCTATATGGTATATTTGAAAGTTAAGAGAGTAAATCCTAAGAGTTCTCATCACAAAAATAAATTATTGCTTTTGGTATCTATATGAGATGATGGACATTAAACCTATCATGATAATCATTTCACAATGTATATGTCAAGTCATTATGCTGTACACCTTAAACTTATACAGTGCTATATGTCAATTTGTATATTAGTAGATATAGATGTGAATACAACTAACTCCATCTCAGTGTCCTGGATTTCTTTCATGCTGTGACCTTTGACCAACTTCACTGGCTTTAGCAAGCATATCAAAGTCTTCTAGTTGATGATTATCTGTGTTCCAAAAAATGCATATATATATATATATATATGTATATATATATATATATAGTAATGTCTGGAATGGCATGACAATTGAGATAAGTATTAAACTGATATATTGGTGATAAATATTCACTTATCACAAGACCACCAAGAGGCATGGCACCTAGCCAGTACTGCATTCTTTGTTCCATTGTCTTGTCAATAATTTGTACCTGAGCCTGGCTGGTGTTGCTCAATGATTAAACATTGACCCATGAACCAGGAGGTCACAGTTCAATTCCAGGTTTTGGACATGTGCCCAGTGGGGGCATGCAGTAGGCGGCTGACAAATGATTCTCTTTCATCACTGATGTTTCTAACTCTCTCTCCCTCTCCTTTCCTCTCTCTGAAAGCAGTAAAAACATATTTTTTAAAAAAGAATTGATGTATTTAAAATGCTGACTTTTATAATCTGTGAACATGGTAGAACCCTCCATTTGAAAAAAAAAAATGGTACCTGAGTTATACTATGAAAAAGTACTGTGCTCAGCTGGTGTTGCTCACTGTTTAATCGTCTAACAATGAAACAGGAGGTCACGGGTTTGATTCCCAGTCAGAGCACATGCCTGGGTTGCAAGCTGATCTCCAGTAGGGGCTTGCAGGAGGCAGCTGATCAATGATTCTCTCTCATCATTGATGTTTCTATCTCTCTTTCTCTCTGAAATAAAAAAAATTTTCTTTTTAAAGTTCTGTAACATGCCAAAGCCGGTTTGGCTCAGTGGATAGAGCGTCGGCCTGCGGACTGAAAGGTCCCGGGTTCGATTCCGGTCGAGGGCATGTACCTGGGTTGCGGGCATATCCCCAGTGGGAGATGTGCAGGAGGCAGCTGATCGGTGTTTCTCTCTCATCGATGTTTCTAGCTCTCTATCTCTCTCCCTTCCTCTCTGTAGAAAATCAATAAAAAAAAAAAAAAAAGTTCTGTAACAGAGGGGCTGGGTGAAAAAAGTGAAGGGATTAAGCAAAGAAAAAGCCTCATAGACACAGACAACAGTATGGTGATTACCAGAGGGAAAGGGGAGCTGGGGGGGAGCTAGAAGAGGGAAAGGGGGTGATAAATGGTGATGGAAGGAGAATTGACTTGGGCTGGTGAACATACAATACAATATACAGATGATGTACAATTGTACACCTGAAACCTATAAAACTTTATTAACCAATGCCACCCCAATAAATTCAATAAAAACCATAAAAAAACATTGTAACCCTAACTGGTTTGGCTCAGTGGATAGAGCGTTGGCCTGTGGACTGAAGTGTCCCAGGTTCGATTCTGGTCAAGGGCATGTACCTTGGTTGCGGGCATATTCCCAGTAGGAGGTGTGCAGGAGGCAGCTGATCGATGTTTCCCTCTCATCGATGTTTCTAACTCTCTATCCCTCTCCCTTCCTCTCTGTAAAAAATCAATAAAATATATTTAAAAAAAACCCCAAAACAAAACATTGTAACAGCATTTTTCAAGTGGCAGATTATGGAACAGTTGCAGATTTATTCAAGGTAGTTCCTGAAATGATGGAGCTATTAAAGAAAAAATGAGTCATGATCATGTCCTAAGAAGAAAAATTATGAGAGTATTCCACTGAAATCACAGATACTCATGGCTATTATAACAATAATCAGAAAGCTGCATTTCATAACTTGAAGAGAAATTATAACAGATGTCAGAATGCTTTTTTATGGGGCTATTATGTGTGTTTTTTTAAACAGTGGTTTCAAACAGTTATTTTTGAAATTTTCTAATCCTGTAATAAAATATAATAAAGTCTTCCACAGCTTTGAAAAAAAAACAAAAAATAAATAAAAATGTAACAGGTGTCTGCTAGCAGAGGATAATTTACACAGAACTTCTGAGTCATCTGTCCACTCCCACCTACAGCTCTGTAAGTAAATTACCTTTAATACATTGTTTTATTCTATGGAGTTGCCTGTATTGTTCTTCCCTCTGATGATACCATCATATTAAAGTGGCCATTACACCTTTGCCCTACCACTGGGCACAGTTATACTTCAACACTGGAAAAAAGTTTTCAATATGTGCACACGTGCCTGTGCACACACATATTGTCACAATGTGAGGTAGGTGATGGCTCTGTTAAGTAATCTTATTGTAGTAATTATTTTGCAATATACATATATGTAAAGGGTGGGTCAAAAGTAGGTTTACAATAATAAAAGAATAAATTTTTGCATATTCACATTTGCATATTTTTCCCAACCTGCATATAAAAATATTACATTGTATAGCTTAAACTTGTTAATTATATATGCCAATTATATCTCAATAAAGTTTTGGGGAAAGCTCTGAGGAATAGACAAACAATTCTACTAGAACTAATATGTAAATTTAGCTGGGTGTAGGATACAAGGTCAATAAACAAAAATCAACTGCATTTCTAAACACTAAACATGAACATTTTGAAAATTAATAAAACTATTTACAGGAGCATCAAAAACAAGAAACATTTAATAGTAAATTTGACAAAGTATATGTGAGATTTGTACACTGAACGTTATAAAACATACTGATAAAATATGTAAAAGGCTAATTAAATGGAGAGATACACTATGCTCATAGATTGCAAGACTCAGTATTGTTCAGATGTTAATTCTTCTAAAAATTATTTACAGCAAGTTCAATAAAAAGCATGGCATTTTAATAGAAATTGACAAGTAATGAATACATTTACATGAAAAATGTAGAACACCTAGAATAGACAAAATGTTTTTGAAAAAGAACAAAGTTGGAGGACTTACAGTATCCGATTTCAAAGTATACTATAAAGCATCAATAAGACAGTGTGGTACTGGCATAAGAATAGACATTTGGCCCTCGCTGGTTTGGCTCAATGGATAGAGCGTCGACCTGGGGACTGAAGGGTCCCCGGTTCGATTCCAGTCAAGGGCACATGCCTAGACTGTGGGCTCGACCCCCAGTAGGGGGCTTGAAGGAGGCAGCCTATCAATGATTCTCTCTCACCATTGATGTTTCTATATCTCTCTCCCTCTCCCTTCCTCTCTGAAATGTCTATTCTTATGCCAGTGTGGTACTGGCATAAGAATAGACATTTGGATCAAAGGAACAGAATAGTTTCCAGAAATAAATCCACACATAAAATCAACTTATTTTAATAAAAGTGCCAAGGGACCCCTGGTTGCATGGCTCAGTTGGTTGGAGCATAGTCCTGGTTTTGGGTTCGCTCTCTGTCAGGGCACATATCTAGGTTACTTATAGCTTCTATCACCGGTTGGGGCACATATGGGAGGCAACCAATTGATGTTTCTCTCCCTCTCTCTAAAAATAAATAAAAACATATTCTTGGCTTGGGATTTTCTTAAAAAAGTGCCAACGGAGTTTAAAGGGAAAAAGGAAAGTTTTTCCAACAAAGGTTCTGGAATAACTGGATATCCCTATAGAAAAAATTCCGACTCCAACCTTTAGCTTGTACTGCATCTCTGATAATAAAAGCATAATATGCTAATTAGACCGGATGGCCGAACAGCGGAAGACCACCTGGATGACCTTCCGGACGAAGCCAGGACTGGGAAGACCAAGGCAGCCGCTGTGGCTGCGAGGGCTGAGCCCCTTGCATGACTTTCGTGCATTGGGCCTCTAGGTACATATAAAACTTAATTTGGACTGGATCATAGTCTTGAACTTAAAGCTAAAACTATAATTTTCCTAGAAGAAAGCACAAAATAAAACCATGGGAATCGGCAAGAAATTCCCAGATAGGATACAAAATATCACTACTCATAAAAGAAAAATTTGATAAATAGGACTTCATCAAAATTAAAAACCCTCTGCTCTTTAAAAGACACTATTAGAAAAATTAAAAGGCAAAGCACAGACTGGGAGAAAAATAATCACAATATATGCATTTAACAAATAATTTGTATCTAAACTATGTAAATGAGTTTTCTTACAACTTAATTAAAAGCAGAGCAATCCAACGAAAAGGTAAATATCTACAAGAGTAGATATTGGAACAAATAGCCAAAAGTCACATGAAGAGATGCTCAGTATCATTAGTCATCAAAGAAATGCAAAGTAAAACCACAGTGATGTATGAAAAGGTTGACAATTCCAAGTATTGGTGAGTATGTATATAATTTAGTTGTAATTTTGATGTGTAACTTTCATAAATTTCTGGTAAGGATGAAGAATGGTATAATTACTTGGCCGATTCTTATAAAAAACTAAATGTACGCCAAACAATTCTACTCTTAGGCATTTATTTAAGAGAAGTGAAAAATATAAAAAGACTTGCACATAAGTGTTCACAGCAGCTTTATTCATAATAACACCAAACTGGAAACAACTCAAATATGCATCAGTGTGTGAATAAATTCTAATACATTAATACAATGGAATACTATTCAGCAATAAAAGTAATGAACCACTAATACACACATTAACATGGGTGAATGTCAAAAGCATTGTGCTTACTCAAAGAAGCCAGACACAAAAAATACATCATCCAATTCTATTTACATGAAATTCTAGAACAGTAAAACTAATTTATAGTGACAGAAAGCAGATCAGTGATTGCCTGGAGCTGCGAGTGGGTGGGAGAGGGCAGAATTGGCTGCAGAGGGACATGAGAGTAAATATTCTATATCTTAAATACAAAACAGATAAAATTCTCAGGAGATACATGCAATAAGCTGACTACAGAACTAGAGCATTTGAGAACTTCACTGGTGATTTCACATGGGACTCCAGATGTTTCCAAAAGTCAAATTGAACAATCAACCTAGGCTTTGTATTTTGTTTTCCCAGTTTTACTAATAACACAAATACAATTCAAATCCCTGAAGTATTCATTATAGTAAAGGGCATACCCTATAACAAATTGTCTGGAATTTAAAATACAACCAAGTTTGGCCTATATCCAACACTTCGAGGGCTCCTTTAAAAATTTTTTAAAACACGTTTTTATTGATTTCAGAGAGAAGAAGGAAGAGGTAGAGAGGGATAGAAACATCAATGAGAATCACCCATCAACTGCCTCCTGCATGCCACCTGCTGGAGATTGAGCTGAAAGCCAGGCACATGGCCTGACCAGGAATCTGTGACTTCCTGGTTATGGGTCCACACCACTGAGCCACACAGGCCGGGCTGGAGGGGTCTTTTTTACCAGCAAGCTAGAGACTGTGATCAGCTTTGGATTATGTTGCTTGACCCAAAAAAGCAAGATTTGCATTGTGTTTGCCAGTGTCACTTATATCTTCAACAATCAAGACATTCTTTCCAGTTCAAGTTGCGAGACAATCTCTGCCAATTACTTTTATGTCCCCTGTTGACTGGTCATTACCAGTAGTTCTTCACTCTGACAAAATATACAGTCATAGGAATGGATCTATCACTATTTCTGTTCAGTGCTTTGATGTAGTCCGTAGGTCAGCAAAGAATTTATAGCAACCCTTGAGTATGCACAGGGTTAGGATGTGATGGCCTGACATCTCCTTCATCACATCTTGAACAAACTATTGGGTCCTTTTCATAATTAGTACAGAAGGAAGAAAGACCTTTTCAAACTCCTCAGTGTAATAATTAGGGATAACAAAATAAATCTAGGTCATAACCTGGTTCATCATCACTGATCACGATGCTGGGCTCTGGGAGGGCTCCAGGACTCAGGACAGTCTGAGGAGGATGAAGCTGGGTCCAAGGTCGTGGCGGAGACGCAGCAGGAGGCAGCACCAGACAGGAAAGCAGAGGTTTTTTTAAATATTCTATACCTTGATTAGATGGTGGTTTTATAGGTGAATATATTTATCAAAACTCAAAAACTATTCACTTAAATAGGTGTATTTTATGTTATACATCAATAAATTTGATTTATAAGTGGAAAAAGTTTATAGAATTAGTCACTGTTGAACAATATTCTTGCCTCGGTTTTCTATGTGTTTCAAATGAATGTAAAAAATTAGTTTGGGGGATAATTACTTTATTTTGTACTTTTAAAATATATTTTTATTGATTTCAGAGAGGAAGAAAGAGGGAGAGAGAGATAGAAACATCAATGATGAGAGAGAATCATTGATTGGCTGCCTCCTGCACGATCCCTAGGGATTGAGCCCACAACCCAGGAAGGTGCCCTTGACTGGAATCGAACCTGGGACCCTTCAGTCCACAGGCTGACGCTCTATCCACCGAGCCAAACTGGCTAGGGCACTTTATTTTTTTTTTTATTTTAAAGACTAGTTTATTGATATTTAGAGAGAGAGAACATGGATTGGCTGACTCCTGCAGGCCCCCCCTACAGGGGATCTTTAGGCATGTGCCCTGACCAGGAATTGAATCAGGGACCTTTTGGTGTATGGGGCAATGAATGCCCAACCAATTGAGTCACACCCGACCAGGGCTAATTTTTAACCCAGCATGAATATTTGTTGTTTGATAGGTGCAAATAAAGTGCGTTGGGAGTTCTGAGGAGAGATTATTTCTAACTAAGAGAACACCAAGGATGGCTTCATGGAGGAAACCATTTTTTAAAAAAAGATTTTTTAAAATTGAATTTTAGAGAGAGAGGAAGGGAGAGGGAGAGAGAAACATGGATGTGAGAGCCCAACCAATGGGCTGCCTCCTGCATGACCCCCACTGGAGAGAGCCCACAACCCAAGCATGTACCCTGACCAGGACCTGAACTGGCAACCTTTCAGTGCACTGGAGGATGCCCAACTGAGTCTCACTGGCCAAGGGCTGGATGCCCTTAGATTCTTGGGCTCTAGTAACACCACCACCTCCCACGGTTCCTCCAGCCTAGGGTGTGACAGCAGCTGCCCACTGTGGCCCTTTTCTGGATTGCTTCACTATTCCCCATTTGTCTTCCTAGTCCTTCTGAGATAGACTATGTACGATGTGGAATAGTTGCAATGGATAAAAGCTATAGGAACTATCAAGAAGACAGTAAGACCCCCCCCCCCCCACCAGAATTATGGCTTAAAACCCACAGAGACCAGCTCGATCCAACATGGTGACTGATTTCACCTAATGGTCACCCCTAGCCTCATTATAGATCATGTAATACATTAGCATGCTAAAACAACGCACCCCGAGCTGCCCTGATCAGAAATGGAAAGCCCATAAAAGAATACAGAATGGCTGATGGAGCGCCTCTGAGAAATCTCCATCCCTTTCTGGGAAGATCCTGAATATTCCCCACCTTATTGGATACCCTACCTCCCCACCCCCACTCCCAATTAAATGAACCTCAATAAAGGAAGCAAATTCCTCTAAAGGGGACTGGCTGCTCTGTCAAGTAGCCCATTCTGTCTCATGGCTTCACTAGTAAAATCACTTGCACTTTAAATTCTGTGCTGGAGTTTGAATTCTCTCCTTCATGAAGCCAAGAACCTACAATGGGTCCCAGACTCTCAGGTCCCCAGACACCTGCATCCTCTCTATTTACCAATTCCTTGTGGTACAATTCCTCTGCCATACTTCACGTGGGTTCTGTTTCCTTGCTTGCCCCTGACTAATATAGCTTAGTGACAATCTGTAATTGTGTTTTTGCTCCAGACTCGACTGCTTTGTGAAATGGGGCCAGTAATCAACAAATTGCACTTCTGCTTCACCATCTGGCTCCCTATTCAACTCTGCCAGGAGAGGGTGCTAGAGGGAGCTGGAAGGCTAGCGGTGGGAAAAATGACTTGCTCTTTCTTGTCTATTCCATGCGGGCTGCTTATCTAATTGTATTTTCTGTGAGCAGCTCCCAGCAGTCTTCTTCACACCACCAGTTCTTGTCCTACCGGTCGCTGAATTCGGTTTTCAATTTTTCCAACACTTGCAGAAGCAATCTTGTCACATCCCCTCAGAGACACCAGCATCAGTCGGCTTGTGCTCCCTCCTCAGATACCTGAATTTCAGTTGTGACAGGGCCCTTCTTTAAGCTTCAAAATTCAAATAGCCCTAGCTCTTCCTTCTGTTCCCTCAGCAGTGAGGGTGGGAGCTGCTTTCTGCAGTGGCTACTTCTATGCAACCCGTACAGTTACATAATGAACAACTTTAGACCTATGTAACCATCCTATATATTCAACTCTTTGTTCAAATAATTGGTGTGGTTTCTGTCTCTTGACTGGATCCTGACTGTAACAGTTGTGGAGCTGGATTTTGGGTTTGGTTTGGGGTTTGATTTTGAACATATTGAATTTGCAGTGACAGTAGGCTATCCAAGTAGAAGTAAAAATCTTGTAAATAGATGGAAGCACACCACTGGAGTTTGTGGGAGATATAAGGAGTCGAAAATATTTTCTCACTCTCAGCACTGATGTGATGATGGAAACTGTAAGACTACATGAATTCTCTGGGTGACTTGTGTGGGGAGCTAAGAGCAGACAGTTGACAATGGTCTCATGTATACTCACAAAGGAAAAACAGCAAAATTAAAACAAAAATTATAAAATTGAAGATACAAATGTTACTGGAAAGGGGACCTGGCCCTGAGTGGGTCTACGTAGAGCCAGGTGGTGGTGTGTGGGTTCTTAACTTTGTGCAGGAAAGATTTCACAATATGAGTCCAGGTGATTTTTAGAGGACGTGTTGTAGGCTGCGGGAATGGCACCAGTGTTAGACCCATGGGGTCAGACCAGACCTTGATTCAGCACCCTGGGTACTTGAATTCAGAATCAGGACTCAAACTATAAGAGAACATCCTATCTAATAAAAGAGAAACATGGTAATTAGTGTATGACTGCTACCCTTCCCATTGGCTAATCAGGGAGATATGCAAATTAACTGCCAGCCAAGATGGCGGCCGGCAGCCAGGCAGCTTGAAACTAACATGAGGCTTGCTTGCTTCAGTGATGGAGGACTCCAACGTTCCCCACCTGCCGCTGCAGGCCTCTGAGCTGCAACTCTAAGCAACTATGGTACAAATATAGAAGCTAAACAAGACCCCAGAAACCTGCTTTAGTCCTGTTGGGCTTCAGCCAGCAGGATCGCAACATTGTTTGAAACCTGCTTTCAGCAGCAGAGGCCTAAGAGCTGGAGCCAAGCCTCAAAGCTAAAGCATGCCCAGAATAAAAAAAAGAAAAGAAAAAAAGGAGCGGTTGGGAGCTTCAGTCACTCGTCAGCCTGAAAACAGCCCTCAGCCCCTCACCCAGACTGGCCAGGCACCCCAGTGGGGACCCCCACCCTGAAGGGTGTGTGACCAGCTGCAAACAGCCATCATCCCCTCACCCAGGCTGGCCAGGCACCCCAGTGGGGACCCCCACCCTGATCCAGGACACCCATCAGGGCAAACCAGCCGGCCCCCACCCATGCACCAGGCCTCTATTCTATATAGTAAAAGGGTAATATGCCTCCCAGCACCGGGATCAGCAGAGCCGAGAGGCCTCCCGGCACCGGGATCAGTGTGACAGGGGGCAGCGCCCGAACCCCCTGATCGCCCTGCGGCTCTGTGTGTGACAGGGGGCGGGGCCACAACCTCCCTATCGGCCCTGCTCTGTTCATGACAGGGGAAGGCACCCCAACCCCCTGATCAGCCCTGCTCTGTGCCTGATAGGGGGAGCTCCCCAACCCCATGATCGCCCTGTGGCTCTGTGTGTGACAGGGTGCGGTGCCCCAACCCCCTGATTGGCTCTGCTCTGTGTGTGACAGGGGGCAGCGCCCCAACCCCCTGATCGGCCCTGCTCTATGTGTGATGGGGTAGAGCCATAACCTCCCCATTGGCCCTCCCCTGAGTGTGAGAGTGGCGGTGCCCTAACCCCCTGATTGGCCCTGCTCTGTGTGTGACAGGGTACGGAGCCCCAACCCCCCTGATGGGCCCTGTTCTGTGAGTGACAGGGGGCAGTGCCCCAGCCCCCTGATTGGCCCTGCTCTGTGCGTGACAGTGGGTGGCGCCGCAACCTCCTCATCGACCCTGCCTTGAGTGTGACAGGGGGTGGTGCCCCAACCCCCCAATCAGCCCTACCCTGAGCGTGACTGAGGGTGGCATCGCAACCTCCCGATCCGCCCTGCTCTGTGCATGACAGGGGACGGTGCCCCAGCTCCCCAATTGGCCCTGCTCTGAGCCCGACCAGGGGCTGCACCTAGGGATTGGGCCTGCCCTCTGCCACCCGGGAGCAGGCCTAAGCCAGCAGATCGTTATCTCCCGAGGGGTCCCAGACTGCCAGAGGGCACAGGCCGGGCTGAGGGACCCCTCCTTCCCCCCGAGTGCACAAATTTTTGTGCACCGGGCCTCTAGTTTATTTATAAAATCACAGAGGTAGAAAGAGTAATTTGTAGAAGAGATGGGCTGAGGAAATGAGTTATGGAGGCAAAGGAAGGACCCTAGAAGCTTGGAAGTGAGGAAGGTAAATGGTAATGAAAAGGAAAACGGGTGGCTTGCAACCTAGTTCAGTATCTTGTTAAAACTATAGTCTGTCTTCCCCACTCTGACTGAACTTGGGCGGAGCTGCAGAACCTAACCCCAGTGCCCCTCCACAGCTGACTTGGGTGGAGCTTCGGGGACCCTCAGGGGCCCGCCACAGGAGGAGATATATAGGTCAGAGCCTCCCCATGAGTTCAGTTCAGGCTTTGGATCCGGAATTCCCCTGGACTAGCAGATCTGTGAAATAAAGGTTAAACTTTCCTCCCGCAGAGTGCTGGCTGATCGTTCTGCCCTGCACTCGGCCACAACAGTAACGCACCTGAGGGTAGGGGTGGGAATGGGGAAGGGAAAAGGAAATGGTGTGGGTGTGCTCCTAGGAGGGAGAGTGCACTGGGTCCTCTTCCTTGGGGTTTTAAGGGTGGAGATTTTAGGGACCATCCCAGGGGAAGATCTCAATAGAATATTCAGCAGTTTTCCAGTTGTGTCCTTTCAGGATAGGGGTCTCCGCTGATTGGCCAGCACCAGAGTGGGAATCATTATTCAATGGGGCTGGTCCTGAGGTCAGCTTTGGTGTCACTTGCCTGGTTTTGCTGTTTTTCTGGGCCTGGAGCTGAAATACAACTGAAGCCTAGATATTATCTCTAGGGAGGAAAGATCAGGGCGTCCAAACCGTATGACTAGCAATATGCTAGGGGAGGAAAGGTCACCCCGGGGACAAGGTCCCAGCCTCCAAATGTCCTTTGCTAGGCATTGGGGCTTTCTCCACCGTGGCGACCTTCTGTACCTGGCCCATCGTCCTTGCTCTGCTCATGCCTGTCTAACTAACTGCCTACCTCACTACTAATATTACAGTGGTAGTGCAGAAGGTTACATAAGTTGTAAGAAAATTTTATTACCTACTGGACTGGGGCTCTCCTCATTACACTTAGTGCTACTATGTGTCAGGGCCCATTATGTGTGTAGTTTACGGCCCACAGTGGTTCTAAGCCTTTTCTCTCCTTTATCCCAGACTGGATGCCCCTCAGCACCTGTACCTTCCTCTGCTTTCCTTCCACTTTCCTGAAAAAATAAAGAAAAAAACCATGTGAGGTGAGCCTTTCAGGGATGGGAAACATCTGGCCTTCGGGCCATATAAGGCCCAGGAAATTGTTTGGTCTTGCTCTGCCAAGGCATTAGGGGTACGTTAATTAAATGTTTGACCAAATAGAGCAGGCTAATTTTTATTTATTTTTATTTTAAAATATATTTTATTGATTTTTTACAGAGAGGAAGGGAGAGGGATAGAGAGCTAGAAACATCGATGAGAGAGAAACATCAATCAGCTGCCTCCTGCACAACCCCCACTGGGGATGTGCCCGCAACCAAGGTACATGCCCTTGACCGGAATCGAACCTGGGACCCTCCAGTCCGAAGGCCGACACTCTATCCACTGAGCCAAACCGGTTAGGGCAGCAGGCTAATTTTTAAATTGACAATTTTGTATGGCCCATGATTGATGTTATAAATATCTAAATGGCCTGTTTTGCTTAGTGGATAGAGTGTCGGCCTGCAGACTGAAGGGTCCCAGGTTCAATTCTGGTCAAGGACACATGCCTGGGTTGTAGGCTCGATCCCCAGTAGGCGGTGTGCAGGAGGCAGCTGATCAATGATTCCCTCTCGTCATTGATGTTTCTATCTCTCTCCATCTCCTTTCCTCTCTGAAATCAATCAATCAATCAACCATTCAATCAATCAATCAATCAATCAATCAATCAATCAATAAGTATCCAAATGGCCCTTGGCAGAAAGAAAGGTTCTCCTTCCCTGCAATCCATTCCAAAATACTTCTCCATTTACGCCCCCCCCCCCCCCATCTCAGACAATATACCGAATTTCCTCTTTTTAAGTGTAAACTATCCTTGTGCTCTCAATTCTCTTTGTTTTCTCCATCATGGGTGCTATAAACATCTAGAATTAAGACTTTCTCGCTTAATTATCTCCTTATGTGTTTAGCTTACACATCTTCAATTTTCTCTTCTCTCCTCTGCCTGCAGACGTATTCTTCTTCCCTGTGCTGAAAATAACACAACACAACATAAGACAAAACAAAAAAACAGCAAAACCCCCAAACCTTCATTTGACCTTGGTGCAGCTCAGGCCATTTTTTTCATCCTTTTATTGTTACATGTTTAAGGATGGAACGCCATGTTCTCAATGCACAGTCACTTCTAGTTCCACGCTCTTGACTTCTGCTCTTCTTCAGCCCCTGTCTCTGTCATTTAAACTGTTCACTGAAAGGCAACCCTAGCTTCCTAGTCATAAAACACAGTGGATTTTTCTCAGCTCTCATTCTCTTAGACTTCTGTATGGCACTTGACACTGTTGATTATTCTCTTTCTAAAACTCTCCTCTCTCGGTTTTCATAGTCAAACCTATAATTTTCTTCTCATCTTTTTGCTCTAAGCTTTTCAAAACAGTTTGGATGGCTGCATATACTGAGCTTAATTTCCAACTTGTCTATTGCAATTTGAAGGAGGCATGAAGAAATAGTGGGTGAAACCAAAAGCTGATTGCTGCTCAGACGGACTTTGTAGGATGTTACCCCTCGATGTTAAAGTCTTCCTCAGCTTGAGAGGTCTAGATATTTGTGTCTGAGGCTGGTTAAACAACCAATATTATAAGAGACAGATGTTCCCTATATAGTTTATTTCTCTAGCTAGTTAAACCCTGACAAATCTTGCCTTTCCATTTCCCTTTATTTCTCTAAGTTTTAACCTTCCAGTTTCTAATCCCTTAGATATATTAATTCTATTATTTAGCTATGATCAAGTTCTCTCTTCTGACTCTTTACTTTTCCCCCCCTAATGCTATGTGTTGATTTTATCATATTCTTAGAATTCTGGAGGTGTTTACTGCCAACCCTAAGTGTAGCTCACAGTGCTCTGTATATAAGAAAAAGCCCTACTTTGTTTGATAGGCTTTTCTCTTCTTCTTAAATGTAGGGGTTAGTTAGCATGATTTATATTTTGAAGGGTAAAATGTTTCTGGGAGCCCAGCCGGCGTGGCTCAGTGGTTGAGCGTCTAGCTATGAACCAGGAGGTTAAGGTTTGATACCCAGACAGGGCATATGCCCAGGTTATGGGCTCAGTCTCCAGTGTGGAGTGTGCAGGAGGCTGATCAATGATTCTCACTCATCATTGATATTTTTATCTCTCTCCCTCTCCCTTCCTCTCTGAAATAAATAAAAATACATATATTAAAAAGTTAAAATGTTTCTGGGAGATTTTATATTTGTTATTCAAGATGCAGAAAGTAGAGTTTATGGTTATATGAAAAGATCTGTCTCTCCACAAATAACAAGTGTGCACTAGAAAAAAATCATCATTTTATTGAGACTGGATAAGAATAAGAAAAACCATAACCTGTCTTATAAACAATTTTTTTGTGTGTTGTGCTAAGTTATAGGTGAACTTCTAGTTCTTATTGTTGGTTGATACTTATCACAGAGCCTTAAGCCAAATAGAAAGATAAGTATTGTGAGCTGATGGAAAAAGGAGCCTCTACAACAAATAAAAAAAAGAAGCCTGAAGTTATTTCTCTGTGAACTTTAACTATGATTTATTCCTGATTTCAAACATGGCAGATTTTAGTAGAGCCTTAAAATTAGTTCCTGCTGTTGTCATTTACTTTGAGCTCACCATTTATTGCTCACACTTAAAAACACTAACTAGGGATATTTCTCTATTTAAGGTTTATAGCCTTTCTCTAATTTTCCCTCTGTTGGGGGCAGAGGGAACAGCACCAGATGTTATACCAGTGGAGTGAGACCAGACCTGGGTTTAGCAACCTTGGTACTTGAGTGTTGGCTAGGAAAGAATTCAGAGCCAAGACTCAAACTATAAAAGAACATTTATTTGGAAAATCACAGAGGAGAAGAGGTAATTTGTAGAAAAAATGGGCTTAGGAAAAAAGTTATAGAGGTAAAGGAAGGGCCCTTGGAGTTTAGAAGTGAGGAAGGTAAAGGTGATGGGCCTGGGGGGAGGGGGAGGGGAAGGATGAGGGGAAGGGACAGGTGTGGGGTGTGCTCCCGGGAGGGAGAGGTGCTGGGTTCTCCATCCTAAGGTTTTTTTTTTTTAATTAAAAAGATTCTTTATTTTAAATGCACATGGTACCATAATTCATCAAAATCATTGATAGTAGTTAACCACCTCTTAAATATGATCTTATAAACAATGTGTGGATTCAGTCAGTTTGTTTAAAATTAACTGTCTGCTATGAAGTCTTCTAAGAAAGGAAATTATGACACGATCCATTCCATTATTTAAAGGGGATTAAAAAGAAGCATAAACTAATTTGAATACACCTAGCAATTTCCTAGGTATTGTATAAATCTGACTCTTTATATTAAAACTGTATTCTGGTTTCCTACTATAAGTAAGAAATTCCTTAACAGTGGCCTAGAAATGAGCTTAATGTCTTGGTGACACATACTTCCTCACCTCCTGATGGTCACTCGGTGCTCATCAGTATAGTATGTCCTGCTGTTTCATCTCTGCTAATCTTCCCAGGAGGACACGCATTCCATTCTAGCCATCGCATCCACCTTAACCTTCCAAATGCCACTGCAGTGGGGAGGAGCCATCACAGATTGCCATAGCAACATAGTCTTTGTGACTCAGTGGATCAACCGCTTTCAGGCACTGTCCAAGTGACACCTGGTATAGCCGATTATTCTTCCCAAAGGTCCACAGCTGGGATTCCCCCCAACCCGTGGCACTTCACGAGTTGGGGTGGGTCTGATGACCGAGTTTCTGACATATCCAGGCAAAGCAGGTTACTTGAAACCAATTCATGCTCTTCATTATAAATCCAGATCTGATTTGGGTCACTGTGGTCACATGCTTTAAGCACTACTGGCCTCCCTTCTGACGTGGGCACCTCTGGGCCACCAGATACTTGCTGGTCTGGAAGTGATAAAGCCTTCCATGCTGAAGGATTTTTGGGTATTTTGGCCTTCTGGTGATAAAAATGGGATGCTGTGCCCTAACTGGTTTGGCTCAGTGGATATAGCGTTGGCCTGAGGACTGAAGAGTCCCAAGTTCAATTCTGGTAAAGGGCATGTACCTTGGTTGTGGGCACATCAATGTAAAAAATCAATAAAATATATTTCAAAAAAATGGGTTGCTGGGGTTTGGCATTGGGCCCAGATATCTACATCTCTGGGTAAATGCTATCCAAATACCACTTAAATTATTTACAACCCAACTTCTCCCTCAATTCAACAAGCTCACTGATATTTCCATAGCTTCTTTAAGGAAAAATACTGCTCCTTATACTCATCCAACCAAACTTGTGGCAGCCTCAAGGAGTTGTGTGTCATGGTGGCCTGGCCTTCAGGGGAACCATAGAGGGGCCTTTTTGGGGGAAAAGTGTCTGACTCTGGAGCAAGGGATGATGAAAAGCTTACCTCCACACATCCAAATCCGAAATGATATTTCCAAGTTTTCTCCTCCCCAGATATCCATGCCACTGTCATACTGCCCGAGTTCACTGAGTAGCTTCTATTCATGGCAAACCGTCCTCCAGCCATTGTAGGTGACTTTACTGGTGCAGTAGCTCCTTCTGGTCCTCCGAGCTTGGAAAGGGGAACAAGATCCCATTTGAAGTGCAGTCCCCAGTTGAACCCTCCAGGCACCACAGGGGACGAGCTGTAGGCCAGCGTGTCTGCCCTGATGATATTGATCACTGGGCCCAGGACCATCTGCCGGTCCTCCCTGATGGCAGCCAGCAAGGGCTGCAGCCACGTCACATTCACTTCACGCTGGCTGTCCAGGAACACCAGGACGTCTCCTGCTGCATGGGCTGCTCCCATCATTCTTCCTTGAATTAATCTCTCTTGCTTTGTGTTTCTTATTAATTAAAATTTCCCAGGGAGGTGTTTTTGGACAAATTCACCTAGTTTTCCTTTCAAATCATGAAGTCACTGTTGCCATCCAGGAGGATGATTTCATGGAGAAGCCGGGCTGGTGTGCAGTGCAGGACGCTATGCACAGTTCGCAGCAAAGCAGATAAGGCTTCATTGTAGAAACAAATAACAATGGAAGTGACTGGCAGATCCACAGGGTATGTCTTGTCTTTACATGCGGCATTCCGTGTATTTGGCACATCTCTGTGGTAGTCCAAGGTGTTGCTAATAAGCATATTGAAGGCAAGCTTCTGATACCCCAAGCCTCTCAACTCCTGATCATGTTTATTAAAAATCATACCCAGTTCAGAAGAGAATTTCATGCTGCCATTTTCTGCATCTTCAATATGATTATCTACTACACCATCAATCTTGTTTGCTTTGAACTGTAATTCTAATATTTGACTTGGACCTCGGGTGAAATGGGGATAGAATTTTTGGGGAGTGGCCCATGGGCCCAGATCCCTGATGGGCACATTCTTAAGTGGCTGAGTCACTTCACTGAAGCTGAAATAAACAAAAAGCAAAACCGTCCAGGTTGCAGATGTTAAAAGGCATCCATAACAGAAATATCGAACTGTGACGCTTTCCATTATAGAACTAGCATAGCTGAAGGGCCATTTTCACTTTCCTGGAGCAAAAGCTGCTGGAGCCATAAACTTGTGCTGGAGGCTGGGTGTGAACTGGCATCAGAGTTAGAAACTCTAGGAATGCAGTCTTGGGGGGCGGGCACACTTCTGTGGGCTTTGCCTCCAGGAGCCCCACCAGGTCTTCAAGGTGAAGGGGAGATCCCAGAAAGACCCTCTGGTGAATCTCGCTCCGGCAATGCAGGCTTCCGGCCTTCTGGGACTCAGGCTGTGGCGTCTTCCCTCCACCGTAGCCCAGGTCCAGCCGCACTGGCCGCCGCTGGTGGAACTGGCTTGAAGAAAACACAGTGCCACGCTAGCCTAGGCCTTGGGGGAATGGTGGGGTGTGCTCCGGGTCTTAAGGGTTTTAAGGGTAGAGATTTTAGGGGAGGTCCCAGGGGAAGATCTCAATAGAATGTTTATCAGTTTGCTAGGTGTGTCCTTTCAGGGTTGTGGTTTCCACTGGTTGATTGGCGGCACTGGAGGGTCATTATTCTATGCAGCAGGTCCTGAGGTCAACTTTGGTGTTGCTTGTCTGGTTTTGCTGTTTTTCTGGGCCTGGAGCTGAAATACAACTGAAGCCTAGATGTTATCTCTAGGGAGGAAAGATCAGAGGGCCTAAATGGCATGACTAGCGATATACCTTGAGGATGAGGTCTTACCCTACAATTGTCCTCTGCTAGGCACCCAGGGCTTTTCACCCTGGTGACCTTCAGTACCTGGCCCGAAGTCCTTGCTCTACTCATGTCTGTCTAACTGTCTATCACACCTCTTTCTTTTCTTAGGTTGTACTGCTTTTCCCCTTACAATTGTTGAACTTGTGTACATTGTGAAGTTCAGATGTACAATCTATTTTTATTTTGGTATGAGGGAGTTTTAGAGTACAAGGTCACTTGGTTAGTAATAACTAAGTCAGGGCAAGAATTTATCCTGGATATACCACTAGCCAAATCAGGGGCAATTTGAGCCTCATAATTAATAATCATAGTAACATAATATTCTACTACTTAAAATGGGAATCCATAAATCCATACCAATGTTTACAAATGAATGAATAAATATATAAAAGGTAGAGAAGGGAATGTCTCCTTCAAGCACAATGCCAGCTAACAAATGTGATAAATGAGGAAGGAGTGATACAAGTGAGAAAGTCACCATTTGAGAATCATCATATTTATAGTTGCTTCTGATAAGATAACCAATGGAAGCTAAAATTAGTGGGTTTTTTTTTTCTCAGAATATGATACTTGTATAGTCTCAAATTATTTCCTCCAAGATTATCTAGTGATTACAAAGGAAAAATAGTAACTTTACATTGGTGTAATCTGGTAGATCCTGATTTAATCAAATAACAAGTGTTAATAATACCAGTAACAGGACTGAGTAGCATCATGTACCTCTGATGTGATGCATTGACAAGGACACAACATTGTGATGTTCTTGCCAAAACTGCATAAGCTGAATCTAATCACGAGGAGACATCAGATACATCCAAGCTGAGGGATTGTCTGCAAATAACTGGCCTAAAAAGCAAACAAAACAAAAAACAAATAACTGGCCTGTAGTCTTGAAAAAAGTCAAGGTCATGAAAAACTGATGAACTGCCCCAGATTAAAGGAGACTAAAGAGATACGACAACTAAATGTTCCATGTAATCCTGGAATTGAGACTGGATTTAGAAAAAAAAAAAGATAGGACATTCTTGGAACAACTGATAATATTTTACTATGGACTATGGATTAGCTAATGGTATTGTATTGATGTTAAATTTCCTTATTTTGATAACTGTACTGGAATTATGTAAGAGAATGTCTTTGTTCACAGAAAATGCACATTGAAGTATTTCAGGGCAAATAGATATGATGATTACAACTTAATTTCAAACGGTTCAGAAAAAACATATACACATACACATACAAAGAAAATGGGGTAAAATGTAAACACTTGGTGAATCTGGGAAAAGAGTATACAAGAGTGCTTTGCAGGATTCTTGCAACTTTTCTATAATTTGAAATTACATTACAATAAAAAGTACCAAATAAACCCAATCCTGATTTTTTTGGATTACTTTTTTTAAGCTTTATTTTATTTTGTTAATCCTCACCTGAGGTTATCTTTCCATTGATTTTTAGAGAGTGGAAAGGAGGGAAAGAGACAGAGAGAGAAACATCGATGTGAGAGAGACACACCGATTGGTTGCCTCACGCGTGCGCCCTGATTAGGGCCCAGGATGGAACCCACAATCGAGGTACATGCCCTTGACCAGAATCAAACCCGGGACCCTTCAGTCTGTGGGCCAACACTCTATCCACTGAGCCAAACTGGTTAGGGTTTGGGTTACTTTTTTAAATAAGATTTTTAATTGTGTATAGTATGCATATTTTTATTGAAGTATAGTATGCATACAGAAGAGTACACACACCAAAGGTGTCCAACTTGATATTTTTATGAAATGAACCCCCCAGGTAATCATAATCTGGGTCAGGATCTAAAACATTACCAACATCTGGAAGCACCCTTACCAGTCATTACCTTTATTCTGAGAGGCAACCTTTATCTAACTTCTATTATCACAGTTTAGTTTTGTCTCTTTTTTATATACATAGAATCATACCATATAATTCTTTTTGTGTGTATTTTTCCCCCAAACATGATGTTTGTGAGAGTAATTTCTTGTAAGTAGCTGTAATTAATCTGTATTTATTTGTTATTTTTAAAAATATATTTTATTGATTTCAGAGAGGAAGGGAGAGGGAGGGAAAGATAGAAACATCAACGATGAGAGAGAATCATCGATTGGCTGCCTCCTGCATGCCCCACACGGGATTGAGCCCGCAACCTGGGCATGTGCCCTGACCGGGAATTGAACCGTGACCTCCTGGTTCATATGTCATGCTCAACCACTAAGCCATGCTCACTGAACCATTTGTTTTCTTTTTTCTTTCTTTTTTAAAAAATATATTTTTTATTGATTTCAGAGAGGAAAGGAGAGGAATAGAGAGATAGAAACATCAATGATGAGAGAGAATCATTGATTGGCCTTTGCCTGCACCCCCCCCCCCATGGGGATTGAGCCCATAACCCAGACATGTGCTCTTGACCGGAATCAAACCCAGGACCCTTCAGTCCACAGGCTGATGCTCTACCCACTGAGAAAAACTGGCTAGGATGATCATTTGTTTTCTTATTCTTTAATTTTTGTACTGTACTTAAACAGACCATGATTTATTTACCCTTTTTGCCATTGTTGGACATTTGGGTTACGTGGCAGGCTGTCTCTGAGATGGCCCCCACTGATCTTTGCCTCCTGTTTCTCTTGACCTTGTATAATATCCTCTCCTTCAGTATGAAGTGGGCCGTGTGACTAGCTTCCAATGAATAGAATATGGCGAAAGTGATAGAATTTCACTTCTGAGATTAGGTTACAAAAAGGCTATGGCTTCCATAGTGAGTGCTCTCTTTTAGAAGGATTCCCTGGGGAAGTCAGTGCCATGTCATGGGGTCGCCCTCCAGAGAGGTCCACATGGTGAGAGGCTGTGCCAGCAACCACATGAGTGAGCTTGGAATCAGATTCTCCAGCCCCAGTCAGACCTGTAGATGACTGCAGCCCTGGAGATGACTGCAGCCACACTGGATTCCTGACTCACAGAATCAGTGAGATATAAATGGTTGTGTTATCAGCTGCTAACTTTTGGGTTGATTTGCTTTGCAGCAGTTGATGACTAATACAAAATGTTTTCCTAGTTTTGACGATTACAAACAGTATTGCCCAAATCTTCTTATATGTGTAGTACATGTAGGTGGTTATTTCTTTTGGGATGTATATCTAGGAATAGAATGACTGGGATATAGCTTTAGCAGATATTGCCTTACAGTTTTCCAAAGTAGTTGTATCATTTCATACCTCTAACAACAGTGTAAGAGAGTTTCCGTCCTTCCACTCACTTGAAAATACTAGGCATTACCAGTCTTTTAATATTAGACATTCTAATATCTCATCTTAAAATATTTTACTTTGAAAAAATTTCAAACGTAGAGAAAAGTTGTAAGAACAGTACACAAAACTTTCATGTTCTATTTACCTATATTCCTTAATTGTTAACATTTTACCATATTTTTCTCTCCCTTTATGTATCTGATGATTCTTTGAGAATAAGTTGAGAACAAGTTGCAAACATGATGACCCATTTCTTAAGTACTGCAGTGTATTTTCCCCATGCAAAAACACTTTTCTATATAATTACAATATAACCTCCCCAAATCAGAAAACCAACATTAATACAACACTATTATTCAACCAAGTGATCCTGTTAAAATTTTGCCAACTGTCCCATTCTCTCTCTCCTTTTCGGTCTAGAATCCAATCCAGTATCATTTTGCATTAAGTTGTCATGTCTATTTAGTCTTCTGTAATCTAGAAAATAGATTTTAAATAGTTCCTTAATGTTTCCCTATCTTTCATGATCTTGGCTGTTTTAAAGAGTGTGCACCTTTCCTTCTGTAAGTACTCTCGATTGGAGTTTGTCCAATGCTTCTTCATGTCCAAACACAGGCGATGAATTCTTTGCAGGAGTACCCCCTAAAATGATGTTGTGTTCTCTTTAGTGTATCACATAGGGAGAAATCCAATGTCAACCAGTCCCATTGTTAGTACCAGTAAGTTTAACCATGATCACCTAGTTAAGTTGATTTTTCCACTGTGAAGTCATCATTTTTCCTTTAGTAATTGAATAGTGTTTTGTGAGGAGATAGTTCAAAACTATTCCAAGATCATGTTCATTTATTCACCAGTATGGACTCCTGGTCCTAATTGATAGTCAGTGGATTAGGACCTGTTACTATCATCATTATGATCATCAGATTGTCCCAGTTTTGGCCAGTAATAGCCTTCTCAAGCTCAGTCCCATGTCCTTTGGACATATGCCCATCACTCTTAGAGCATTGCCTTATTTTCTTTCTTGTTGTTAATCCTCACCCATTTTCCCATTGATTTTAGATAGCGTGGAAGGGAGGGAGAGAGAGAGGGAGAGAGAGAAACATCGATGTGAGAGAGACACATTGATTGGTTGCCTCCTGCACTCGCCCAACTGGGCTGGCTGGGGATCAGACCTGCAAACCAGGTACATGCCCTTATGGGAATCAAACCCGCTACCCTTTGGTGTGTGGACTGATGCTCTCACCACTGAGCCATGCCAACTAGGGCAGCACTTCCTTATTTTCTACTACAGTTGGATGTTTCAAGCTCATCTTATACTCTAGTCCTGGAATCAATCAGTTTCATCAGGAGCCCTAGTTCCTTTTAGTGGATGATGGTGTTATGAAACCAAAATATGGGTGTTTGGCATGCTAATTGAAACTATGTATCTCCTGTATACATTTCTATCTATCTATCTATCTATCTATCTATCTATCTATCTATCATCTATCATCTATCTATCTATCTATCTATCTATCTATCTATCTATCTATATCTAAAAATCATCTATTATCTATCTCTTTATCATCTTTCTATCTTTACTTATCAAGTATGAGTTCACACTAATACCTCCAATTCCAATCCAATACCCCATTCCACTTATGTGTAAGTCCCTTCTTAGGCCTCGATAAACCTCAGTATATTTACTTTTTTCTCAATCTTCCTGTACATAACTGTTGGGGTAGTAAGAACAGCACCAGATGTTAGACCACTGGGGTCAGAACAGACCTGGGTTCAGCAACCTCGGTACTTGAGTTTAATTAGGAAAGAACTCAGAGCCAAGACTCAAACTATAAGAGAACATTTATTTGGAAAATCACAGAGGTAGAAGTAATTTGTAGAAGAAATGGGCTTAGGAAACAAGCTATAGAGGTAAAGGAAGGGTCCTTGGAGCTTGAAGTGAGGAAGGTAAAAGTGATGCACCTGGGAGGATGGGGAGGGGGCGGGAGAAGGGAAAGTACGGGGTGTGCTCCTGGGAGGAAGAGGTGCTGGGTCCTCTGTCCTAAGGGGTTTCATGGTGGAGATTTTACGGGCAGTCCCAGGGGAAGATCTCAATAGAATACTATATTCAGTAGCTTTTCAGATGTGTCCTTTCAGGATCAGTGGAGACTGATTGATTGGTCAGTGCCAGGGCAGGGGGTCATTATTCAATGCAGCTGGTCCTGAGGTCAGCCGTGGTGTGGCGTTGCTTGCCTGGTTTAGATTTTTTTCTGGGCCTGGAGCCGAAATACAATTGAGGCCTAGATATTATCTCTAGGAAAGAAAGGTCAGGCTATCCATCCCATGACCAGGGATATGCTAGGGGAGGAAACGTCAGACTGGGGACAAGGTCTCACCCTATGATTGTCTTTTTTGAGGCAACCAGGGCTTTCTGCCCTAGTGACCTTTACCTAGGCCATCATCCTTGCTCTGCTCATGTATGTCTAACTGCTTACCACCTAACCAATGGAAACAAAAATGAAGGAGTTTTGAGTCTGAGTTCGTTGTCTCACAAAATCGAAGAATGAAGTCATGAACAAAATGGTTAGTGGAACTGAAGTTTATTAGAAAAGCCAGTCCTGGACAAGGTGCAGCTGGGGTTCCAGGAGCCGGCCAGTGTCCAGAGCTTCCTTTCCATGTCACAGTCGGGTGTTAAAGTCTGTTAGTCCATGGGCAGAGTCCCACATGGCCATAAGCTATGTCAGGGCAGGGATGTGCTCCCCACCACAGGAATGAACATCAGGAAAACCATTGCATGCCAGGGAGAAAAAAGAGGGTGAGAGGAAGCATGTGCCTTTTGATTTAGGGGGTGGAGACAGCCTTGCTAGCTCTTGATTGGTCTTTTCAAAGAATTCTATCCCTGGGATTGGTTTTATACGCCTTACTATCTTGTGATTGGTCATCTGCAAGTTGCCTGTTTTAGTAATATTCATACATTTTAAAGCTTATGTCTTCCTTGCACACCCTTCCTTCCCTGCCCAGTTGGGGTGCTGTAGTAACTCCACTTCACTGGGTACCCTGGTCCTATCCTCCCCCCGTCCCCCATGGTCCCTGTCCCTGTCTACCTAGCTTCCCTCTCTGTCTCCTCAAAATCTCCAACCACAAAGACTGCCTTCTTGGTTAACCTTCTTGGTCCTGCCAGCTTCTCAGTCCCAGCCATTTCCTTGGCAAGTATCCACCTTGGTTTGTTGCCACCCTGTGGCTACCTCTTTGGTGGTCACACTGCCACCTTCAAGGGATAGGCAAGGAAGGGCAGGGAAGAGGGCAGAGGAAGAGAGCATCCTGATACTGTGACTCTTAGGCCAGTGTTTTATTTACTGGGTTTCCTAGTGAGAATTCAACAGTCTTCAAGAATTATGCACACTGAGGAGTTGGCCCCTAAAGATGTTCCAGTGTGCTGGGTTATTTTATGACTTAAAGTTACTAAAGTGTGCAGGATTCAGCATTGTTCAATGAGCATAGGGGAATGAGAAGCAGCAGGAACAAATGTGAAAGAACATGTGGGGAAAGTTGAACAGTCACTCTAGTTGGACATAGAGCTCAACTGCAGTCTTAGTTTTATAGTGAGACTAGTAGCCCTGAGCATGAATCCATGCACCAGTAGCTCGCTGCTGCCCTCCTGCTGATCCGGTTGTGATGTGGTCAGTCCTTATGCGTCACGGTGTAATGACCATTTGCATATTACATCTTTATTATGTAGGATGGTTCTCATCAGTGCTTCTGCCCCAGAGTGTGAGCTTGCCATAGAAAGGCTGGGCTGGGTTGGAGTGGGGATGAAAGGCGTGCTCTCACATCTATCCTGGAGTGGAATGCACACGTTAGAATGGTTTTGGAATCAACGTGGTCTTTCCAGATGCCCTTTGATCAGGCTAGACCTATCAGGCAGCTTCAGACTAACCAGGTCCCTGACCCCAGGCTGAAGTCAAAATGGATTCTGGAGGGCAGAGAGATATGTGATCCTCCTCAGCTCTAATCTAACCCAACCACTTTCATTGCTCTGTCCATTTGCTAATAAACTTCTAGAAGTCTTTGACAGACCAACTCTCCTCCATATTCTGTCTCATAAACTAGACAGAATAAGAGTATGATGGTCTGGAATCAAACTCTGAAAAGTTAATGACATTTATCTAAGGTTACAAAGTTATATATATTTTTACCGGTCCAAAGTCTGTGTGCTCAATGCTCCGAAAGGCCAAAACTCAAAATGTCAGTTTGGAATAAGGAAAGGTTTATTGATTGAGAAGGCCCAGCTCAAGAAGATGGGGGTGCCTTATAGCTCCCACAAATCCATCTTAAGAGAGCCTAGAATTCAGGCACCTTTTATGTCAAAACAAGGGAGGAGAGGTGAGGCAAGGAGGAGAGGTGAGACCAAGAGGTGGATGAGACCCAAGAGGTGGATGAGACCCAAGAGGTGGATGAGGGCCAGGAGGTGGATGAGGGCTGTAGACAGCTAGGCGCCCAGGCAGGGATCCACAGAAGAGCACGGAATTTCTAAATACCTTTCTTTGCTCTTGATAGGTTGGGTTATAGACCTCCTCTGATCTGAGTATGGACAGACTCCTGTTACCCAGTCCTTCATTTCTTGGGAAAGGCATCTTCAGATAAGGGGCTGTCTTTGCAAAAACTCAAGCCTCCAGCAGGATTCCTCAAGCTAACTAACATATCTCTAGCTGGAGCTTCTAGCCTAAAGGCATTGGGAGAAATGCAGGCTAGAATTAAGATAAAGAGAGCAAGCATTTCACTCTGCTACAATATGTAACATTTTGGTTCATCTTTGTCAATAGGTAATACTAATTAGCAAATTCATGAATTAGGGTAATGTTAAATAGAATGATTTTTTTTGATATAATCATTACTGACAGTCTATAAGTCATAGTTGTTTGAATTCCTAACATGGGCAATAATTGCCCAAGTCCCATTTATCTGACTGTGTAGAACAGTGGCTAAGAGTTAGGACCCTCTCAGACTGCCCAGGTTTGTATCCTGATGACACTGATTACTATAAGTTTGTCCTTAGGCATGCCAGTTACCTTTCCTGAGCTTCAGATCCCTCATCTTTAAAAGTACACATGAGGTTTAAGTGAGATAACACATACAATTTGCAGAGTGGTGCCTGGCATGTGAGAGGTACCCAACAAATTTCAGTTAGTGGTTGTTATTATCATTAAAAATATTTTTATTGATATTTTAGAGAGAGGAAGGGAGAGGGAGAGAAACATTGATGTGAGAGTGCCCTCTATTGGGGAAATCAAGTTTGCAACCTAGGCATGTCCCTGACTGGGAATCCAACCAGCAACCTTTTGGTGCATGGAGCATGGGAAGACACCCAACCAACTGAGCCACACTGACCAGGGCTGTTACTATCAGTTTAAGCTGCATCTTTCGTAAAAAATTCTGTAACAAATCTAATCAGCTTTTTTGTCTTGGTTCTCCTATAGATATCACGAGTTTATTATTATCCTATATAATAAAAGCCTAATATGCTGAGTGTCTGGTCATCCACTCAACCAATCAAAGTGTAATATGCTAATGATATGCTAAGGCTGCTAAACCACTTGCTATGATGTGCACTGACACCAGGGGGCAGACAGTCGACCGGTCAACTAGTCGCTATGATATGCACTGATCACCAGGGGGCAGACGCTCCAACGGGTAGGTTAGCTTGCTGCTGGGGTCCGGCCGATTGGGACTGAGCGAGATGGGCCGAACATGCCCTGGAGCCTTCCCACAGCCCCTCCACCCTGCCAGCCAACCTCCAATGCACCCCCACCGGGGTGGGCCTGCAGGACCCCACCCGTGCACGAATTCGTGCACCAGGCCTCTACTTTACTAATACAAATGTATAGAGAGCATCCGTATTTGCTTCCCCATTAGTTTGAAATAGATGAGACTGAATTGGTTCATTCTGAAAAATAGCAGGTTGTTTCCAGCTACAGTTTTCTTCAGTCTCATTGATGCTTCACCATTACCTCACCAGGAAGTTGAAACTGCTCTTCATGAATATGAATGTCCCACCAATGTGACCCACTGTCTCCTGAGAACTTTTCATTCACTGTGGTTTGTTTAGTTCTTTTTATTCCAGAAGGGTTTCCCTGCCAAGCAAAGCAGAACTGAGTGATTTCAAACTTATATATAACTCCCATTTAAAAAAAATTCTGTTAACAAAGAGAGGCTGAGTGATGTTGGGTGGAGTTTGGAATTGGGAGTCAGAAGGCCAAAATTCTAGTTTCAACACCGCATCTATTTGCAAATATCTATTGTGCATCTGCGGGACATTGAGAGGATTCAAAAAAAGGGTCCAAACCTGTGGACCTTCCTCTTAGAGAACTTGCAACCTAGCCAGAGGAAAAACAGCTGTAACATGAGGTTGAAGGAAATAAATGCCGAATTCAGCATCCCATGATATGCTGAGGGGAAGAAAGAAATTGTAATAAGGGGCAGGGAAGAGGTGTCCTGGACAACCAACACCCCTTCCCATCATTGTGTGCTCTCCTTTGCACAGGCATACCTTGCTTAATTGTGTTTTGCTTTATTGCACTTTGCTTTTTTTTTTTTTTAAAATATATTTTATTGATTTTTTACAGAGAGGAAGGGAGAGAGATAGGGAGTTAGAAACATCAATGAGAGAGAAACATTGATCAGCTGCCTCCTGCACATCTCCTACTGGGGATGTGCCTGCAACCCAGGTACATGCCCTTGACCGGAATCGAACCTGGGACCTTTCAGTCCGCAGGCCGACGCTCCATCCACTGAGCCAACCGGTTTCGGCTGCACTTTGCTTTATTCTGCTTCACAAGTACTGTATTTTTTTTTTTTAAACAAACTGAAGGTAAGACCTTCCACCAGTAAAAAGATTATAGCTTGCTGAAGGGTTAGCATTTTTTAGTAAAGAAGTATTTTTACATTAAGGTATGTACTTTTTTAGACATAATGCTATTCCACACTTAATAGACTACAGTATAGTGCAAACAAGTTTTATGTGCACTGGAAACCCAAAAAGTTGCGTGGCTTGCTTTATTGTGGTATTTGCTTTATTGTGATATTCACCTTAGCGTGGTGGCCTGGAACGGAACCTGCAGTTTCTCAAAGGGTTGCCAGTATTAGAGTCTGGAAACCTGGGAATGGTATTTCCCAGACTCCTTTGCTTTTAGGGTTCTTGTGTAGTTTATGGTTTGCCAATACAAGACATTATGACTTAATTTGGAAAGCAGAAGACATTTTCCCCTCTCTTCTGACAGTGTGGGTAGCGGGGAGTGTGGGCTTCCTGGACACGAGCTTTGGCAGTGGCCCTGGTGCCATTTCACCTGTCTTGGAACTGTCCCCACAGCTTCCAGGAGGTTCCTGACTGCTTGGAAGCAGCTTCTCTCTCTCAGCGTTTACTGCCCAATACAACCAGGTCCTCGGTTGGTTAGAGCATCATCTCAATATGCCAAGGTTGTGGGTTCGATCCCCTTGTCAGGGCACATACAAAAATCAACCTGTGAATGAATAAATAAGTGGAACAGCAAATTGATGTTTCTCATTCTCTATCTTCCTCTCTAAAAATCAACAAACAAACAAACAAACAAAAAAACCCAGCAACTAGGTCTTTGGCAATGCCATGCTCTTTTTCACCTCTGAGCCTTTACTCAGCTGTTGCGTCCTCTGTCACGTAATTTGCCCTCCCTTCCACTTCCTTTGTATTTTATCCATCTTTATGTCCCAGCAACTAGTCAGCAACTGTTGCATATCAGTCAGTCAGTCAATCAATCAATCAATATTTTGGGGGGAGATTAGATGAAGGAATGACTGAAAGAAAAGAAGAGGTTACAGACTTAGGCAGATCTATAAATGGGATGGGGGTGGTGAACATAGGGGACAGGGTAAGCTGCGAGTAGTGACAAAACAGTAACAATTAGAGGGGTTGGGACAAGACATGGATAAATAGAAATACAGTCCTTTATTGCAGTAATATCATGGGGGTTCTAATAATCTAAAATATATGAAAAAGACAAGCAACATGGGTTGCTAACTATATGAGCATTTGTTAAATGGAGGCCAAATATGCAATGAGTGGGGAAATGAGTCTGCTACATTTTGAGGGTATGAATAATGAACTACCTGGTAGTAAACCAGTGTGGATGTGATCTATAGAAAAACACACCAAAGGAGAAGACACACAGGAAGTAGGTTCTATATATGAATGGTGGGAAGGCCACCTAAGGCTTAATAGAGCAGAACATAATATTTGTATGGTACTTTATAATACTAAACACATTTTTCTTGTGTATTACCCTACTTTATCCTCATAGCAACCCTGTGAAAAAAGTATATACTACTAATAAGAAAAATAAGTTTATTTGCTTGAAAAATGTGTTTATTGTGGAAAACTAGCATATATAGATATATGAAGAAAATTACTTTTAAGACCATCATTGTTAATATCTTAATGTTGGCTTCTCAGAACTTTTGTGTGCATATTTATTTATTTCTAAAAGCACGGGATCATATTGCATTTTTTAGCTTGTGATTTTACTTGAGACATTGTGAACATATCAGCATGTCATTAAATGTTCTTCTATGAATGAGATTAATGGCTCCATAATATTCCATTGTCTGGCCAACTTATACCAAAATTTATTTAACTAATCATTTATTCCTAACATTTAGTTGACTCCAGTTTTCTCTTCATAAACAATATTGAGATGAATGTCCTTATAGTTAAGCCTATGAACATATATCTTCAATTACATTATTTTATTTTATTAAAAAAATTTTTTTATGTTAGAGACAGAGAAAGGAAGAGGGAGGGAGAGAGGGAGGGGAAGAGAGAGACACTGATATATGTGCCTGACATGCCCAACAGGGGATGGAACAAAAAAGCTAGGTATGTGCCCTAACCAGGAATTGAACAGGTGACCTTTCGATATACAGGACAATGCTCCAACCAGCTGAGCCATAGCAGTCAGGGATCAATTACATTCTTAAGATAACTGCCTAAAAATGGAATTATTGAATCAGTATGGCTATACATTTTAAGGCTTTTCCCCTTCACATTCTCAGGCTGTGCTCTCAAGGGTTCACACTAGCTGTTGGAGAGCATATATTTCTCGGAATCTTCTAAACATAGGTTATTCTAATTTTTTGGCAATTTTTAGAGGTTGAAATAAACATTCTTTTCATTTTAAAGAATATTTTTAATTGATTTTAGAGAGAGATGAAGGGGAGAGGGAAAGAGAGAAACATTGATGAGAGAGAAGCATCAATCGGCTGCCTCCTGCATGCCTCCTACAGGGGATCGAGCCCACAACCCAGGCATGTGCCCTGACCAGGAATCAAACTGACAACCTGTCAGTGCCACACCAACCAGGGCATATTGTTTTCATTTTTAAAAACAAGAACTGAGGCTAAGGAGGCTAAAGATGGTATAGAGTGGTTGACGGAGCCTGACTGCATCCAGGCAACTCCTCAATCTAGCATACTCTGTTTATGCTCTCCCAGGGATGCACTGTCACCACAGGGCCACATTCCTCCCCATAAGAAAACAGGTGTCAAAACTCCCACAAGATCAGGGAGCCATCAGTAGGATATGACTAGCAGGAGTTAGAGTAATTCTGTGTACTTAGTTTTGGTCACAGCCCTCTTCATGCATTGGGTTCAGTTTGAGGCTATGTAACTAAAACAGACATTTGAAATAGTCCATTGACAGGTTTTAAAAGTGAGCAAAGAATTAGAGAAGAGGATCTAGGAATGCAGGATACTGAGTATTAAATTATTTCTAAGGAGGAGAAAGGGCTAGAAGGAGCTCTGACCTTTGAAGATTTGAAGGCCTGAGCTTAGTGTTTAGTGTTTAGTTGACAGAGGGAGGTACATTTTGCAAGTGAGACACTGGGGAAAGGGTGTGTTATATTTCTTGAAAGTTTCAAAGGGAAGATCTTTGCACTGTTCTCCATCTCAATACTTCTCCAATACAAAGGACGTGGGAGGGGAGAAGAGACGTTGTTTGACTCTGTATAAATGTAGGGAAAGCATGGTGCACCTTGGCGTGGGCTCGGTGAGGCCACTTCATGCTATTGGTGTCCTCGGGATCTTTTTCCAGCAGCCAGCTTTCTTTCATGTTTTTAACTATTTTGGGGGTGGGGGGGGGATGCAAAGGGTGTGTGGGTGAGAAGGTAGGTGGGAAGGGGGGGAGCATGTGAAGGTAGCGGGTAGAGGAAAAGGAAGGGCCCGAGAGAGCGGAAACAAGGGAGCATCTCAATTCCTTGTCGGCCCCCTTGTCTCACACCTCTCTGGCCAACCACCAGGCACTTCTTTGGTCTTTATGGGATGAAAGTAAAAATCTAAAAAGATTAAAATAAAATTCTAAAAGGCCTTGTTTTATGATGGTGGGTTAGAGAAAGCTCTGGCCTTAAAGTCTTGGGTTTGTTTCCAGCTCAGGCACTCACTATCTATGTGGACTTGTGCCTGCCACTTTACCTTTTTTAAAAGTCTCAGGCATCCTCACCCACCACAACTAGGACAGTGTATAAATGGAACCAGGCACAATAAAATGCAGGGACTAGAATAGGTTAAGGGCCTTAACTTGGGGTTCATGAGTAAGCTTTAGAGGGTTTGTGAATTTGTTAAGTATTTTTCTGGGAAAAGAGTTAAAATGTTCATCAGCCCTGGCCAGTGTGGCTCAGCTGGTTGGGCATTGTTTTGTGGCACTGAAAGGTTGCCGGTTCAATTCTTGGTCAGGGAACATGCCTGGGTTTCCATCCCCAGTAGGTTGTGTGCAGGAGGCTCAGTGGTTGAGCATCGACCTATGAACCTGGAGGTCACGGTTCGATTCCCTGTCAGGGCACATGTTTGGTTGTGGGCTTGATCCTCAGTATTGGGCTTGCAGGAGGCAGCCAATCAACGATTCTCATCATTGATGTTTCTATCTCTCCCTCTCCCTTTCTCTCTGAAATTAATAAAAATATATTTAAATAAAAACAAACAAACCAAACACCACAGGCTGGGTTGCTTAAAAACAACAGAAAGTTGCTTGGCCAGTGTGGCTCTGTTGGTTAAATGTCATCCCATGCACAAGGAGATCACTGGTTCGATTCCCAGTCAGGGCACATGCTCAGGTTTCAGGCTTGATCCTCAGTAGGAGGTGTGCAGGAAGCAGCAGATCAATGTTTCTCTCTATTGGTGTTTCTATCTTTCTCTCCCTCTCCCTTCCTCTCTCTGAAATGAATAAAAACATGTAAAAATTATTAAGAACACACACACAAAACAACAGAAATGTAGCCTTGGTCCATGTGGTTCAGTTGGTTGAGTGTCCCAGTCAGGGCACATGCCCAGTAGGGGGTGTGCAAGAGGCAGCCAATCTCTCAAATCAATAAAAACATATTTAAAAAACACAGAAATTTATTTCTCATAGTTGTGGAGGCTGGAAGTGTGAGATCAGGGTTCCAGCATGGTCGAGGGAGGGCCCTCTACTGTGTCACAGGATTCTCATTTTATCTCACGTGGTGGAAGGGGGTAGAAAGTTCTGTGGGATCTCTTTCATAAAAGCACTGATCCCATTCATGAGGGTTCCACCGTAATGACCTTATAACCACCCAAAGGCCCCACCTCGTATTAATATCACCTTTGGGGGTTAGGATTTTAACATATGAATGGGGGGCATAAACATTTAGATCATAGCAGACCATCTCTTTTTCTTGGTTAGAAATATTTTTAGCACTTTTGAGTCATTGTGACCTCATTCCAGTGAGGGGTGGGTCTGGAATTAGAAGCTTTGCCCTCATAAGGACCCCAATGAAGAAGAGACTAAAAAGGAAACCACGAGAGAAGAATTGGATTTCATATTAAGATATATTATAGATATAGTAAAATACAGTCCTTTAAGACATATAGTTGAATGCGTTTTGACAAATGCAATAACTGTGCTATGATAACAACAATTAAGATACAGAAGCACCCCACCCTTAATTTTCCTCCTTTAATCGGTTCCCTCTCTTGTCCCCAGCCACTGGTAACTGCTGATCTGATTTCTGTGCCTTTTGCCTTTTCCAGACTGTCACATCCGTGGGATCATGCAGTATATACTTAGCCTCTAGTGTCTGGCTTATTTCACCTAGTACATACTTTTGAGATTTATCCACATTGTTGCATGTATCATTAGTTTAGTATTCATGGTATGAATATTTCATAATTTGTTTATCTATTCACCAGTTGATGGGCATTTGGGGTTGTTTCCAATTTGGGACTATTTTGAATAAAGCTGCTTTGAACATTTGCATATAAATCTTTGACTAGCTATATATTTTCATTTCTTTGGGGTAAATATCTAAAAGTGAGATTGCTGAGTTGTATGGGAAATGTATGTTTCACTTCATAAGGGACTGTCAATCTGTTTTCAAAAGTGGTTGTAGCCCTGACCGGTTTTGCTCAGTGGATAGAGCTTCGGTCTGCGGACTGAAGGGTCCTGGGTTCGATTCCGGTCAAGGGCATGTACCTAGGTTGCGGGCACATCCCCAGTGGGTGGTGTGCAGGAGGCAGCTAATCGATGTTTCTCTCTCATCGATGTTTCTAACTCTCTATCCCTCTCCCTTCCTCTCTGTGAAAGATCAATAAAATATATTTTTAAAAAAAGTGGTTGTATCATTTGGCATTCCTAGTTAGTAATATACGAATTCCAGTTGTCTACAGAGCCTTCACGGGGTCTTTTGCATACACACACACTACCTCCCCCTTGACAATGGTCATTTTGGGAGGATCACTTTTACTGTGAAAGCTCCAGAAATGGTTTCATAATCTATTTCAGTAACTCATTCTAATGGTTAGCATAACCATTAGGTTTCACTGCTGAGAAATAGAGAGTATCAAATCCCAATCCTCTTTACTTCTGACTGTTCTTCATCACTCTCTGATTTCTCTTCACCCTTTTTATTAGGATGACCAAAATCGACAGCTTTGGCCAATTAACCAATTTTATCTAATTTATTTAAAAAAAGAGTAAAATACATTTCTAGGCTTTCCCTACTCACTCTTTTTTTTTTTTTTTTTTTTTTCCTACTCACTCTTAAGGTTTTCTTATCCGTCCTCTGATTTTAGTAAGTAGACAGAAGCATTTTCTGGTGATTCATCTTTTCCTTCAGTCTGACTCTTGTTGGAAGCCCTTCCTCTTCTTGACTCCTCAGCACTATATCTCTCCGGCATCTCCTATATTCTCTGCTTTGGGGATTGGTAGTGGCATCCGCCTGCATGGGCTCCTTGTGTGGGAACAAACAGCAAGGTCTTGGTTTATTCTCAGGCACTCCCTTCTGTGCGGAGCTCTTGCTTCCCTTTTCCACGCTGTAGAAGGCAAAGAGAGAGTTATGTGATGCTGTGTATCTAGGAAAGGCCCTGTGATCATGAAAGTCCTGGGTTTTTATTATCCAACCAGAGGGAGGTATTCATTTCCCCTTGAATAGAGCCACAAGCTCTTTTTCAGACTGGAGCGGGCTATTTTGCATAAAACAAAGAAGTTATACATTAGCATGGGATAACTGGCTCTGCTCAGTAGTTGTCTAACAATGACTAGAGACAATGGCTTAATTATAAGCCACACAGTTAACAGACTCATAGCCTACACACAACATCTTACCGAATTTTCCATGTTCCTTTTGTAAGAGATTTAAATTGGTTTGTGGATCTAATGAAGAGCCTACTTTGTCTTTTCCATTTCCTCACTGCTTCCAAATAAGCACTTCAAGCTGATTTCAGCCTCCGGCCTCTGCCAAAGCAGTTCCCACAGCCTGGGTGCCCTCCCTCCTTTCTTTTGCACTTCTATTATTCACTTCTTTTTCAAAGCTCATTTCAGGCATGTCATCCTTTAAGTAGTTTTTGATTTTTTTTTACAACTTCAATCCAGTCTGAGCTCTACTGTCTGTGAACATTCATTACTAGTACACATAATTTAACTCATAATTCTTCAGTTGTATGCATCGGTTATATTGTCTTCATGAGCTACTTGAGAATAGAGACCACATCTTGCTCATTTTTGGATTCTAGCACAGGTCCTGGAAACATGAATTTTTGTTGAACTGTAACTGGACAACCAAGGAGCCGGCTGCCTGTCACTACTTCAGCAGATTAAGCAGAGATGGGGTTGAATCATATGTGAGCATTTATTCCAATACTGCCAGCAGTGTGGGAGAGCAGCAGGTCACCCACAAAAATCTTCTCCTCATCTGGTAGAAATAAGGCGAGCCCCACACCAGGGGTCCTGGTAGAACACAAAGGATACTCGGGAGCCAGACAGCAAGGCAGATGGATATCTGTACTCCTGCAGGAGGGTGCGCACGCACAGGGTCTGGCAGCACGTGCGCACTGAGTGGGCAGTCCGCTCAGGCTTTTATGTCTGACGCACGTCATTTGTTCCTCACTCTTGATTGATCAAAGTTTGGGCTCACACTCTTGTGTGATTGGCTAATTTAAAGAGAGAGAAACATCCATGTGAGAACAAAACATCAATAGACTGCATTTTGCAGGCCCCCTCTGGGGGCTCGAGCCTGCAAATGAACCACACTGGCCAGAGCTCAACCTTCTTATTCTATTTATGTTTTAAAAAAATGTTTTAATTGATTTTTTTTAGAGAGAGAGAGGGAGGGAGAGGGAGAGAGAAAGAGAAACACTGATATGAGAAAGAAACATCAACCAGCTACTTCGTGCACACACTCTAACTGAGATCGAACCCTGAAACCTGGGCTTGTGCCTTGATGGAGAATCAAACCAGTGACCTTTTGCTGCACAGGATGATGCTCAACCAACGAGCCATACCAGCCAGGGCGTGTTTTTCTGTTTATTTATTTACTTATTTTTATTTTTAAAATCTTCTCCTTTCTTGTCTTTTGGAGTGATTAAATCCCACCCCCCCAATTCCTTCCACTAAGGCTATGAACTCTATTTCTTTTATTTTAGAGGTTTCCCCAGAATGTGTAGTATGTACAATTAACAAAGTTTAAATTTCATCAATATCTTATATTCTTACTATATAATATAATATATAGAGGGTTTTTTTGATTCTCCAAATTAAATATTATTATTATTTAAAGTAATCATTGTCTTTTGTTCACCATTTGTTTTTTACATTTTAGTTATTTTTTATTTAATTAATTTATTTTAGAGAGGCTTTCTAAATGGCCTACTTGCTCAGGTTCTGTTTGACTTAAAATGTCTTTTTTTTCCTTCTTTTGGTTAATCCTCACCCAAGGATATTTTTTCATTTATTTTTAGAGTGAGTGAAAGGGAAGGGAAAGGGAGAGACAGAGAGAAACATCAATGTGAGACACAGTGATTGGTTGCCTCCCTGAATTGAACCCAGGACCCTTTAGTCCGCAGGCCGACGCACTAATCCACCGAGCCAAACTGGCTAGGGCTTAAAATGTCTTTCGTTTGCTGTTGTTTTGCTGAATATGGCCTTCTAGGTTAATAATATTTTATTTCATTACATTCTACTGTCTTCTGATTTTTTGTTGCTTCTTTTGGATAGCAGATAGTCTAACTGTTCTTTTGCAGAAGACATATTTTTTCCTATCTGGTTGCTTTTAAAATATTCTCTTTGCTTTTGGTATTCTAAAGTTTCATGAGAATGTGTCTGGTGTATGGTTTCCTTAAAAATATATTTTATTGATTTTTTACAGAGAGTAAGGGAGAGGGATAGAGAGCTAGAAACATCGATGAGAGAGAAACATTGATCAGCTGCCTCCTGCACACCTCCTACTGGGGATGTGCCCGCAGCCAAGGTACATGCCCTTGACCAGAATAGAACCTGGGACCCTCCAGTCCGCAGGCCCACGCTCTACCCACTGAGCCAAACCAGTTAGGGCTGGTGTATGGTTTTGTTGAGCCTCTTGAATCTGAGGATTGATGTCTTTCACGAATGTAGAACCTTTCCAGACATTTATCTCTTAGAATATGAATTCTCTCTATGTAATCTTTTCACAACTCTGATTGATTTACATTGTGCTATCTCACTGCAATCACCATTTCTCTCTCTCTCTCTCTCTCTCTCTCTCTCTCTCTCTTTTAAAAAAGACATCTTTATTGATTTCAGAGAGGAAGGGAGAGGGAGATAGAGAGAGAAACATCAATATGAGAGAGAATCATTGATAGGCTGCCTCCCACTGGGGCTCGAGCCCGCAACCTGGGCATGTGCCCCTGACCGGAATCGAACCTGGGACTCTTCAGTCTGCAAGCCGACACTCTATCCACTGAGCCAAACTGGTTTAGGGCCACCATTTCTCTTAAAGTCATTTTTATATTTAATGTTTCTATCTTGCTGCACTGCATTATGGATAATTTCTTCACATCTATTCTGAATTCACTTATTCTGTCTTCAGATGTATCCAAGCTGAATTTTAGCTTGAAAATTAACATTAAAAAATATTTAGTGATATATAATTGACAAACAAAAATATACTTATTTAAAATATACAATTTAGTGAGCTTTAATATATGTATATATTGATTAAACCATCTTGAAAATGAAGATAAAATTCTTATCATAAAAATTTCCTCACATACCTTTGTAATAAATCTTTCCCTCTATCTTCAAACCAAGCAAAACTAATCTGCTTTCTATTATAGTTTAGTTTGCATTTTCTTCAATGTTATATAAGTAGAATAATAAATAATAATAAATTTAACCAAGGAGGTGAAAAATCTGTACACTAAAAACTATAAGACACTGATGAAAATAACTAAAGAAGACACAAATAAATGGAAAGAGATTGTGCATTGTGTGTTAGTGGACTTAGAGAATGAATATTGTTATAATGTCATACTACCCAAAGCAATCTACTCCCTCTCATCTATCAACCCTCTGAAGATTTCAAGCAATCTCTACCAAAATTCCAATGGCACTTTTTTTTTTTTTACAGAAATAAAAAAAACAATCTCACAATTTGATGGAACCAGAAAAGACCCCAATAACCAAAGTAATTTTGAGAAAAAAGAACGAAGTGAAGGCATTATACTTCCTAATTTTAAATTATATTATAAAGTTAGAGTAATCAAAACAGTATGGTACTGGCATAAAAACAGACACATAGATCAGTGGAACAAAGTCCAGAAATAAAATCATGCAATTAACTTTCAACAAAAGAGCCAAGAATATACAATAAGGAAATGAACAGTCTCTTCAATAAATGGTGTTGGGAAAACTGATAGCCACTCGCAAAACAATGAGGCTGACCCTTTATCTTGTACCACTTACCAAAAAGCAACTAAAAATAAATTAAAGACTTGAACATAATACCTAGAACAAAAAATAGAACACAAAATATAACTTATTTTCTATGGTCATGAAATGTCTGAAAGCATAAGGAGAGTCAATATGATGTTAACGACTTTTTAAAATGCTTCTTGGGTATTTATGCTTTTTTAAAAAAAGGAATTGTGGCCCTGGCCAGTGTGGCTCAGTTGGTTGAGTGTTGTCCCATGCACTGAAAGGTCACCGGTTTGAATCCCAGTCAGGGCACATACCCAGGTTTTGGGTTTGTTCCCCGGTTAGGGTGTATATGAGAGGTAACCAATTGATGTTTCTCTTTCTCTCCTTCTCTAAAATCAAGAAAAACATATTAAAAAATATAAACTGTGTTATAGCCATATTTGTGGAGAATTGACACCTGGGTTTTTATCACCATTTATTTAGAATTTCATTGTTTTCTTTCATGGATGTTTTATAATTTTCAGCATATAAATCTGGCACATATTTTGTTAGATTTACACTTAAATATTTAAATTTTAAAAAATTGATTTTAGAGAGAGAAGACAGGAAAGAAAGAGAGAGAAACATTGATGTGAGAGAGACACAGAGGAAGAAGAGCTTGATGATGATCTGAGTACATTAAATATTATATTTAAAAGATGGGTAATCGCTGCAAGCACCTCCGAGAGAAAGCTGCCCTCAAGTTCCGACCGATGCCAGATAGTCCCACTTCTTCCGTATGAGTCTGGGTCCCTAGAGACTTGCCCGGAACTGGAGCTCAGAGCCTGAGACTCCCTCCTGATTGAAAACAACAACCGCGCCCTCAGCCGCCAGCCTGCTCCCTGTGCGCCTCTTTACCTTAGTATTTTACGTCCGCACCGCACCTCCTCTGAGTCTCGGTATTCTTTTCTCTTTCCTTCTAGTTGTAGAATTTCCACTCAGCCAGCCTTCCTGTGGTTCTGGGTGATGTCTGTTCCGTCTTTTAGTTGTATTTTTGAAGTGGTTGTGTGAGGCAGCAAACTCCGGTGTTTACCTATGCCGCCATCTTGGTTTTCTCCTATTCTCAGTACTCTTAATGGGCCTCAGAAACTCTACAAAGTGGGGCAAGGTGCTTTCCAATAGGGTGGGTCAACTGTCTTTCTCCCAGGCAAAGCTGCCTGTATAACAAATGTCTGCATGAGAAAGATGATCTCTACAGCTTGAGGGAATGACTCAGCACAGGAAACTGGGGTGTCTGCCTCCTGAGCTCTAACCCCAGAGAACTGATCCTGGCTTCTGCTCACATAGTTCTTGTCCACTCTGCCCTCCCTCTGTTGGAGCACAAAGTGAGTGTCTCCACAGGGAATTTTGTGTGTTGGCTTTTTAAGAGGGTGCCTACATTCCAGCCATCACTCCCTGGCCAACACCAACCATGCTGCTTTTCACAGCCAGATGTTATGTGGGTACCCTTCTCAGTTCTGGTGTTCTCTGCTGGGTGGTCCAGCTTGGATATTTGAACCCAGAGTTCTCAGTGGCAATCCCCCACAACTGAGATATTGAGAGAAGTTTTCTTGAAATGCAGGCAGATAGAGCAGGGGTCCAGTGGGAAACAAAGGCAGGTGGAACATGGGCAGGGGCAGATGCGGCAGTTTGAGCAAGCCTAATCAAAGAAACCAACCATGCTGAAATAATATAATGTTTTTGGACACAGAGTGCGAGGCATGGGAAACCAAAGGAGGGCCTGAAGCAATAAGGTGTATCAATCCATAGGAACAGGGAAAGTTCAGGTCTGTTGCTAGGCCAGAACAATGAGGGAATTAATCAGGTGGCAACACAGATAGATAAAGAGCAGGCTTATAGCAGACATATACCCCTAGAGTACAAGGCTTCATGGGCAGCCCATTATTGCCCTCCCTTCACTCCCCACCAGGAGTCTGAATCTGCTTATAATAAATTTTCTGAAAAAAAGGGGGAAAAAATTTTTTTCTGCACTTTTGCTTAAATCTTCTGGTCCACAGAGCTTATTCTTCAGCTTTGCAAGACATGATTTGACTATCTTGGCTATCCGCTTCATTATTTCTCCATACATATACTAGAAATATTTCTGAAGTGTATTATAAATATACTAGAGGCCTGTTGCATGAAAAGATTCGTGCAATACACCTTCCCTCCCCCTGGCTGCCGGCACCGGTTTTCCTCCGGCACCCAGGACCCAGGCCTTTGCTCTGGCCGGAGCTGCCTTCCAGCCCGACAACCCTGGGTCCCCCACGGGAGGGCCAGATGAGGGTGGGGTGGGTGCCCAATCGCTGTGGTCCCGCCCGCCAGCCACAGGTCGGGTCGCAAACGGGACGTCCGCTGCCCCAGTTGCAGATAGCAGGCCCAGATGGCAGCGGGGTAGGCAGGATGGCGCTGTCCCACCCTGCCTGCAGTATGCAAATTAGCTGCCATCTTTGTTGGCGGTTAATTTGCATATCATGCTGATTAGCCTATGGGAGGTGTAGCAAAGGTACAGTCAATTACCAGGTTTGTCTATTATTAGATTAGATTTTTGTTGAGGGATTTTTTTTTATTATTTATTTATTTATTTATTTTTACCAATTTTGAAAGGCTTTCTGCCCCTCCTTGGCTGAAGGAATGTGTAGGATGGTGTAGAGCAGTGATGGCGAACCTTTTGAGCCCGGCATGTCAGCATTTCGAAAAACCCTAACTTAACTCTGGTGCCGTGTCACATATAGAAATTTTTTGATATTTGTAACCATAGTAAAACAAAGACTTATATTTTTGATATTTATTTTATATATTTAAATGCCATTTAACAAAGAAAAATCAACCAGAAAAATGAGTTTGTGTGTCACCTCTGACACGCATGTCATAGGTTCGCCATCACTAGTGTAGAGGATGTGGAATGCTAAGCTTATAATTACAACTTAAAGATTAAGAAGCTCAGATATAGGCTAGGGTCAGAAACATTAAGACATAGCAGACATGGTAGTGGTATATTGAGTTTTTTTGTATTCTCTGACAAAATTGCATAAGTCACTAATGATACATGTAAGAAAGCCCTATAGATTTGAGTACAAGGTAAAAAACTGTCTAGGAGGGGATAGTTCATGGAGATCAGGACAAGAGCTGTATTTGCAGAGAAAAGGAGGCAATTTTCCCCTTTCCTCAGGTCCAGCTCATCTTTTTAAAAAATATACATATTTTTACTGATTTCAGAGAGGAAGGGAGAGGAAGAGAGAGAGAGAAACATCGATGATGAGAGAGAGTCATTGATTGGCTGCCTCTAGGATGGAGCCCGCAACCCGAGCATGTGCCCTGAGTAGGAATTGAACCATGATCTCCTGGTTCATAGATCAACACTCAACCACTGAGCCATGCTGGTCAGGCCAGCTCATCTTTTTAAGAGGAACTTGTTCATTTTCTCACTGAATACCTGTTTCACTTGCTTGTTCCTCAGGGTGTAGATGAAGGGGTTAAACATCGGGGTCACCACTGTGTTGAGCAAGGCCACAACCTTGTTCCTGTCCTTCCCCTGGTCACCCTTGCCCAACCGGATATACATGAAGATGCAGCTGCCATAGAAGAGAGACACAACAATGATGTGGGAGGAACAGGTTGAGAAGGCTTTCTGCCTCTCCTTGGCTGAGGGGATGCGTAGGATGGTGTAGAGGATGTGGCCATAGCAGGTGGCCGTCACAGACAGAGTGCCCAGTAAGCTGAAGTTGGCCACAATAAAGCCCAGAAGCTCTATCAGACTTGTATCTGCACATATGAGTTCCAGGAGTGGAAAGCTGTCACAGAAGAAATGATTGATGATATTGGGGCCACAAAATGGCTGCTGAAATGCGATGAAAGTTGGAATGATGATGAGGATGAATCCTGTCATCCATGAACAAAGCACTAGCTGGACACAGACCCTTTTGCTCATGATGGTGGCATAACGCAAGGGATTACATATGGCCACATACCTGTCAAAGGACATCACTGCCAGTAGGAAGAACTCTGTTGTGCCCAGGAAGAAATACAGGAAACTTTGTATGAAACAGCCTAGTAGGGAGATGGTCTTATATCCGATCAGGATATTGGTCAGCATTTTGGGGAAGATGACTGAGGTAAACCAGATCTCCAGGATAGCAAAGTTGCGAAGGAAATAGTACATGGGAGTGTGGAGGCGCCTGTCTATGAGGGTGACGACCACGATGAGGAGATTGCCCAGTAGAGTGAGGAGGTAGGTCAAGAGGAGCCCCAGGAAGATGAGCATCTGCAGCTCACAGGCATCTGAGAGCCCCAGGAGGACAAACTCAGTGACAGTGGTGTGGTTTCCCATGGTTCCTCTGACCTCTTCTGGGATGACCAATCAGAGGTGTGTAGCATTTGGAGCTGTGATGATCTGGGGAATCTGAGGACACCTAAAACTGAAAGGAAAGAGGAATGAGTGTCATACTTTGAATGGAAGGAATCCTTTATTTCTGTGAAGGACATAACTTCCCACCACTGACCACACAGGCTCATTTTGCAGAGCCCCTGTCTTATGTTTGGTTCCTGGTGTGTCTGTGTGTTAGAAGAGAAAGTGGTGATCTGCAGGGTGACCTAAGTAAGACCTCAAACCAAAAATTATCCTTGCTTACTTTTCTTAACCGAACTTCTATTACTGATTCTTCAATGAATTCTTTTGTGTTAACATTATAACCTATTTTCAACATTTAAAATTTTTATTTTATTTTTTATTCAATATTATTTTTATCTTTAGTCTAATACTGGGTCTTCATTCATGAGTAGTTCATATTTGAGGTGGTAACTTTTCTGCTTTACTTAGTCATTCATGATATAGATCCATATCCATGGGTAAACTGATTTAGAATGTGTAGACAGGAGAGAACCAAGATGGCGGCATAGGTTAACGCCGGAGTTTGCTGCTTTGAACAACTACTTCAAAAGTGAAACAAAAAAACGGAAGGGACATCACCCAGAACCACAGGAACGCTGGCTGAGTGGAAGTCCTACAACTAGGAGGAAAGAGAAACGCACACGGACACTCAGAGGAGGCGCAGTGCTGAAGTCAAATTCTGAGGTGCGGAGTGCGAGGAGCGGGCTGGCGGCGGAGGGTGCGGTTGTTGTTTTCAATCGGGAGGGAGTCGCAGACTCTGAGCACCAGATCCGGGCGAGTCTTTAGGGACCCAGACTCGAACGGGAGAAGCGGGACTGTCTGGCTTAGGTCAGAGCGAGTGCAGCTTTCTCTCCCAGCTTTGCAGCGGGTGCTGGGACTCAGAGAGGCAGAGCCCCTGGGGACAGGACTGAGAGCCGCCATAACTGCTCTCTCCGGCCCACCCTGTTGATCCTGTGTGACCCGCCCCGCCCAAGCCCTGCACAGAGGCATTTGCCCGATAGCCTCAGGCAAAGGCTAGATTAGCACCTCCCTAGAGGACAGAAGTTCTCTCACTGCTGACACAGCTGATTCTCATAGCCACTTGGCCTGGAGGTCAAACCCTCCCTGGAATTAGCTACAACAATCAAGATTTATCTATAAGACTGCGAACAAAGACCACTAGGGGGTGCACCAAGGAAGCATAACAAAATGCGGAGACAAAGAAACAGGACAAAATTGTCAATGGAAGAAATAGAGTTCAGAACCACACTTTTAAGGTCTCTCAAGAACTGTTTAGAAGCTGCCGATAAACTTAATGAGATCTACACGAAAACTAATAAGACCCTCGATCTTATATTGGGGAACCAACTAGAAATTAAGCACACACAGACTGAAATAACGAATATTATACAGACGCCCGACAGCAGATCAGAGGAGCGCAAGAATCAAGTCAATGATTTGAAATGCGAGGAAGCAAAAAACATCCAACCGGAAAAGCAAAATGAAAAAAGAATCCAAAAATGTGAGGATAGTGTAAGGAGCCTCTGGGACAGCTTCAAGCGTACCAACATCAGAATTATAGGGGTGCCAGAAGATGAGAGAGAGCAAGATATTGAAAACCTATTTGAAGAAATAATGACAGAAAACTTCCCCCACCTGGTGAAAGAAATGGACTTACAGGTCCAAGAAGCGCGGAGAACCCCAAACAAAAGGAATCCAAAGAGGACCACACCAAGACACATCATAATTAAAATGCCAAGAGCAAAAGACAAAGAGAGAATCTTAAAAACAGCAAGAGAAAGAAACTCAGTTACCTACAAGGGAATACCCATAGGACTGTCAGCTGATTTCTCAACAGAAACTTTGCAGGCCAGAAGGGAGTGGCAAGAAATATTCAAAGTGATGAATACCAAGAACCTACAACCAAGATTACTTTATCCAGCAAAGCTATCATTCAGAATTGAAGGTCAGATAAAGAGCTTCACAGATAAGGAAAAGCTAAAGGAGTTCATCACCACCAAACCAGGATTATATGAAATGCTGAAAGGTATCCTTTAAGAAGAGGAAGAGGAAGAAAAAGGTAAAGATACAAATTATGAACAACAAATATGCATCTATCAACAAGTGAATCTAAGAATCAAGTGAATAAATAATCTGATGAACAGAATGAACTGTTGATTATAATAGAATCAGGGACATAGAAAGGGAATGGACTGACTATTCTTGGGGGGGAAAGGGGTGTGGGAGATGTGGGAAGAGACTGGACAAAAATCGTGCACCTATGGATGAGGACAGTGGGTGGGGAGTGAGGGCGGAGGGTGGGGCGGGAACTGGGAGGAGGGGAGTTATGGGGGGAAAAAAAAAGGAACAAATGTAATAATCTGAACAATAAAGATTTAATTTAAAAAAAAAAAGGAAAAAAAAAAAAAGAAAAGTCAGAAGTCACCCAAAGGCTGCCAGTTGGGGATAAAATAATTTTTTTCCTCAGAAGATGCTTTAATATTTCTTCCTCTCGGAACCTAAAGAATTAAAGAAAAATGTTATGCGATGGGAGCTGACTATAAGAAGCCTGGGCTGGATTCATTGTTTTAATACTGGCCTGTTGTCCTCTGGCTAGATAAAGCTTAAACATGATGAGTACATAGCTGCCATTGTGCCTTTGAAATAAACATTTCCAAAGTCTTTCAAATTTTAAACTGCAAACTGAAAAAAAAAAAAAAAAGAATGTGTAGACACTCTACTGCTATTTCAAGATTACCTGAATCTCTGATGTTTTTCATTAGTATTTGGATTAATACAAAGGAAAGAGGAAATCTGTGAAAGAAAAGCCCAACTCTCACAAACAAAAATATTCAAGTAATACATGCATAAATAGAAGTTCTTTAGTGAGAGCTTAGATTCAAGGTTCTTAATGATGTTCCAAAAGATATATTCAGAGTCTCCTCTCATCACATCTTCCAATGGGCTCTAGCTAAAATAGACTCTTTGTGATTTTTTTGATTATTTATACATTTCATGCATTTGTTCTTTTGCATGTGGCATTCATTCTGTTTGGAATCATCGGCCATTCAAATCTTATTTATCTTTTAAGTCCCTCCCTCACACATGCTGTTTTTTCCTATGGAGACTTTTCTTCTGAATTAATGATTCTTTCCTCTGTATCCCTCACAATGTTATTATGTCTCATTTAATTTTCATTGTGTTTTGTTTTTCATTTCTTGCTTGAGTCAAAAATTTCTTTATTAATCTTTGCATTTTATATAGCCCTTAGAACAAGTTACTTGAAATAATCAGATTTAATAAACACTTACCAAATGAGTGAATAATACCTCAAATGTGTGAGAGATGGATTTGGTGATGTTTGACATACAAGAGGCCGAGGGCATATCACTTATGTAATATTTCCTAGGGGACAGCAACTTTGCAGAGTCATACTACATTGGCTCATCTGAAGAGTTTGCTTTTCTTTATAAAGAGGTGGAGATGTCTCCCCGGAAACATTTTAAAAAAAATATATATTTTATTGATTTTTTACAGAGAGGAAGGAAGAGGGGTAGAGAGTTAGAAACATCGATGAGAGAGAAACATCAATCAACTGCCTCCTGCACACTCCCCACTGGGGATGTGCCCGCAACCAAGGTACATGCCCTTGACCGGAATCGAACCTGGGACCTTTCAGTCTACAGGCCGACGCTCTATCCACTGAGCCAAACCTGTTAGGTCTCCGCACAAACATTCTTAAGGGTTACTCTCCATTTTTGAGACGGTCTAGTGTTTGAGCTAGGAAGTAGACAGTGGTCTGGTTGGGTCTGCTAGACTGCTCCTAGCAGCAAAAAACCCCGAAAACCCTTTAAAAGATTTCTCTTTTAAAGTCAGCAACCTTGGTGCTCACTTTGGCAGCATATTTACTATAATTGGAATGATGCAGAGAAGATTAGCATTGCCCCTGAGCAAGGATATCCTGCACTTTTGTGAAGCATTCTATATTTTTAGATCTGGTGAACACCACTTGCCCCTACCTGGTGACTCACTGAGAACATATCCCAGGCAACTTGAATACCGCCAGAGGATTTTTCAGTGACTGAACCAAACAGGCAGCCAATAGATGGAGGCAGGCAAAGGTAGATTTCATTTTTTTTTTTTTGAGACTTTTGCTCACCTGCTCCAGGGTCTGGTGCTGGTAAAAGCCAGCCTTGGTGCACAGCTTGATCCTCATTGTGCACAACCAGGCACAGCAGAGCCAGCCACAAACGGTGGGCCACTTTGTAACTCCAAATGAGTTGCGTAGGGCCAGTCATAGGCTGTGTCTGACACTGGCCTGCACCAAGAGGCTCCAGAACCAATACACCCAGTGGCTAGCTTCAGACATCAAAACAGTATCAAATCAGCTTCACAAGAGGCATATCCAAAGGGAAATCAAGTGGGATTTATTCCTGGGATGTAATGTTGATACAATATCTACAGATCAGTAAATGTGATACATTACATAAGTAAAAACAAAGGATAAAAACCACATGATCATATTAATAGATGCAGAAAAAGCATTTGATAAAATCCAGCACCCATTTATGATAACCCTCAGCAAAGTGGGAATAGAGGGAAGATACCTCAACGCAATAAAGGCCATATATAACAAACCTATAGCCAACATCATACTCAATGGGCGTAAACTAAGTGTTTCCTTTAAAATTGGGAATAAGCTCTCGGCAGGTGGCTCAGTTGGAGCATCATCCTGTACACCCAAAGGCTGCGGGTTTGATTTCCAGCCAGGACACACACATTCTGTACACCAAAAGGTTGCAGGTTTGATCCCTGATTGGGGCACATATGGGAGGCAACAACTGATGCTCTCTCACATCAATGTTTCTCTCCCTTTCTCTCTCTCTAAAAATCAATAAAAACATATCTTTGGGTGAGGATTAAAAAAAAAGATCATGAACAAGACAGGGATGTCTGTTTTCACCATTCTTTTTTTTAATGTTTTTATTGATTTCAGAGAGAGGAATGGAGAGAGAGAGAGAGATAGAAAGAGCACTGATGAGAATCATTGATTAGCTGTCTTCTGCATGCCTCCTACTGAGGTTAGAGCCTGCAACCCTGGGCATATGCCCTGACCTGGAATCCACTGTGACCTCCTGGTTCATGGGTTGACATTCAACCACTGAACCACACAGGCTAGGCTGCTTTCACAATTCTTATTCAACATAGCACGGCAAGTCCTAGACACAGAAGAAGAAATATTAGACAAGAAGAAGAAATAAAATACATCCTAATTGGAAAGGAAGAAGTAAAACTGTCATTATTTGTAGATGACATAATACTGTATATAGAGAAGCCTAAAGATTGCACCCAAAACAACTAGAACTGATAAATGAATTCAATAAAGTAACAGGATACAAAAAATATCCAGAAATCAGTTGCATTTCTATACACCAATAATGAATTATCAGATAGGGAAACTAAGAAAACAATTCCATTTACAACAGCATAAAAAAAAAGCCCTGGCCAGTGTCACTCAGTGGTTAGAGCGTCAGCCCATGCACCAAAGGGTCATGGGTTTGATTTCTGGTCAAGGGCACATATCTGGGTTTCATTCAGGTTTGCTTCCTGCCCTGGGTTGGGTGCATGAGGGAGGCAGCCAGAAGCAACCAGTGGATGTGTCTCTCTCACACTGATGTTTCTCTCTCTTTTTCTTCCCCCTTCCACTCTCTTCAAAAAGCAATGGAAAAAATATCCTCAGCTGAGGATTAACAAAAGCAAAAAATATGTAGGAATAAACTTAACCAAGGATGTAAAAGACCTGTACTCAAATTATAAGACACTAAAAAAAGAAATTGAAGAAGATACAATGTTCTTAAAATTAAGTGGAAGCTTATACCATGTTCATGGATAGGAAGAATTACTATCATTAAAATGTCCACATACTCAAAGAAATCTACAGATTCAACATAATTCCTTTCAAGATAGATGTATTTCACAGAACTAGAACAAATATTCCAAAAATATATATGGAACCACAGAAAAAAATTCAAATAGCCACAGCAATCTTTAGAAAGAGAAACAAAGTTGGAGAAATCATACTGCCTGATATCAAACTATACTACAAAGCCACAGTAAACATGGTACTGGCAGAAAAACAGACATATAAATCAATGAAACAGAACAGAGAGTGCAGAAATAAACCCATATCTTTATGATCAATTAATATTTGACAAAGGAGACAAGAACATACAGTGGGGTAAAGATAGTTTATTCAAAAAATGGTGTTGGGAAAATTGGATATGTGCAAAAATATGAAGCTAGACCACCTTCTTACACCATACACAAGAATAAATTAAAAATGAATTAAAGACTTAAATCTTAGACTTGAAACCATAAAAACATGAGAAGAAAACATAAGCAGTAAAATCTCAAACATTTCCCATAACAATATATTTTTTTCTGATATATCATCTCAGGCAAGGGAAACAAAAGAAAGAATAAACAAATGGGACTACATTAAACTAGAAATTCTTGCATGATAAATGAACAAAATGAAAAGTCAGTCCACTGAATGGGAGAACATATTTGCCAATGATACATCTGATAAGGGGTTAATAATAAAAATGTATAAAAAATGTATACAACTCAACACCAAAAAAAAAAAAAAATCCACAATCCAATTAAAAAGTGGGCAAAGAACCTGAATAAACCCTTCTCCAAAGAGGACATACAGATGGCCAATAGCATATGAAAAGATGTTCTACGTCACTAATCACCAGAGAAATGCAAATTAAAAGCACAAGGAGATATCACCTCACACCTGTCAGAATGGCTATCATTAATAAGTCAACAAATAAGTGAAGGTGAGGACATGGAGAAAAGAGAATCCTTGTGCCCTGTTAGTGGGAGTGCAGGTTGGTTCAGCCACTGTGGAAAGGGGTATGGGGTTACCTCAAAAATTAAAAATGGAACTTGCCTTTTGACCCAGCAATTCCACTTCTGGATATATATCTGAAGAAACCCAAAACACTAATTGGAAAGAATACATGCACCCCTATGTTCATTGCAGCATTATTTACAATAGCCAAGATTTGAAAGTAGCCCAAGTGCCCATCAGTAGAGAAGTTGACAATAAAACTGTGGTGCATTTACACAATGGAAAACTAGTCGGCTATAAAAAAAAGGAAACCTTACCTTTTGCGAAGAATAGCATTGATGGACCTGGAGAGTGTTATGTTAACTGAAATAAGCCAGTCAGAGAAAGACAAATGCCATATGATTTCACTTTCATGTGAAATTTAATGAACAAAATAAACTAACAAACAAAATAGAAATAGACTCATGGATACTGACAGCTGTCAAAGGGGAGGGTGTTGGGGGCTGGATGATCAAGGTGAAGAGATTAAGAAAAAAACAACTCAGACAGATAACAGTATGTGATTACCAGAGAGAAAGGGTGGAGGGGGGAGATAGAAGAGGGTAAAGGGGGGATAAATGGTGATGGAAGGAGACTTGACTTGTGGTGGTGAGCACACAATACAATATACAGATGATGTATTATAGAATTTTACACCTGAAACCTATATAATTTTATTAACCAACATTACCAATAAATTTATCCAATAAATCCAATGTTACCAATAAATTTATGTTATCCGATAAATTTAATAAGAAAGTCAGCATCCTTGGAAGTTCCTGTCCTTAAGTAATATCAACTACTACTGTAATTATCAGGCAGAGCTGTAGCAAGAATTATTTGCCAGCCTTTAGAGCAGCATTTCTCAACCTGTGGGTCGTGACCCCTTTGGGGGTGGAATGACCTTTTCATAGGGGTCGCCTAAGACCATCGGAAAACACATATATAATTACATATTGTTTTTGTGATTAATCACTATGCTTTAATTATGTTCAATTTGTAACAATGAAAATACATCCTGCATTCAGATATTTACATTACAATTCATAACAGTAGCAAAATTACAGTTATGAAGTAGCAATGAAAATAATTTTATGGTTGGGGGTCACCACAGCATGAGGAACTGTAATAAAGGGTCACGGCATTAGGAAGGTTGAGAACCACTGCTCTAGAGAATAAGATAAGGACCCAGTTTAGGTACTTGGAATGAAGAAAATACTAGGGAATATGGGTAAGGAGGAAGGAATTCTAAACTGTATACAAACTTCCCTTGGTTTTGCTTTTTTTTTTTTTTTTTTTTTTAGCACAGGCCACACTATTCAAAGTGATTTTTACAAACTACCATTATACCTAATATTTGTTGATAGTTATTAAAGAACGCAAAATAGTCAATCAGCTTCTGAGGATATAACTATTTTCCACTGGTTATTTCTAGGCTCAATGTTGTCTAGATTTATCAGTGATTTGAAAAGGAAGTCTCTGCAGCTTACTAGAAATCCCTGGGTTCGAAGGTGAGCTCAGGTAACCAAGAAACGTACCCAGCTCTTTTCAGAACAGAAGCAGGATCCACCATGAACGTCACACTCAGAAACATCATCAGGAGCTAGTAGAATGAGTATTAGTTAGGCGAAGTCCTAGGTAGGACACACTGAGAGGAAATGGTAATAGAGACTAAGATGATGAAGAGTTGGATGTGAGTGGGAGGGGAGAAAGAAAGCTCTGGGTCATACTGAATCATGAGCTGAGCACAGATAAACTGTGAAAATACATTGTGAACACCCTGGCTGGTGAGGCTCAGTTGGTTAGATCATCGTCTGTGCACTGAAGAGTCTTGGGTTTGATACCCAGTCAGGGCACATACCCAGATTGCAGGTTCAATCCCAGAGCAGTGTGTGTACAGGAGGCAACCGATGGATGTTTCTCTCTCACATCAATGTTTCTCTCCCTCTCCCTTCCTCTCTCTCTAGAAGTGATGAAAAACATGTCCTTGGGTGAGGATTTTAAAAAAAAGACATTGTGACCAGCCCAAGTATATAGCACATAGGGCTACTAATAAACTTATTTTGTTTGTTTGTTTGTTTATTTAAAACCAGAGATCAATAGCTCTGGGGCCTCCCAGACACAAAAGGAAGAAAGCTACTTCATGAATCCCAGGCATTTCCCCCTTCATCCCACATGCCTGATGAATGAAAGGAGGGACTTGCTTGGCAGCCTGAGGGCCTGGACATGGCTGCACCATCCACTCAGACCATTCACTGTTTTAAGGGTCTATCATGCAGTGCCCAGTGGGAAAGTGTCTACAGATGGCCTGGAGGTTTGTCCTGCCATGGCTGGAACTGCATGGTCTTTTGGATTGTTCTAGTACACTTAGAAGGAGGGTGAGATTTTTATCCTTCAAGGAGGAGCATTAGCAATTTCACCCGAGACTCAATGTTGTTGAGTTTTGGGTTTTCCAAGGGGACAGTTACACAGAGAACAAGGTAGGACAGGCATTAACTTAATGGCTCTGACTGGATAAACTTTGACTTACCTAGCATTGACCTGGATGGTGGGGCTAGTGTGTGCGCTCAGTGTGCCACATTTTATAAAGGAATACAAAAAACAAGTGCCAGGAAGAGGAGGGTTTGAGAAAGCCAGTACTGCTCCGCCATCCTCAGTGCCAAGGTGGAGATTACCCCACAGATCCAGGGTCAGGTGGCTAGCAGCCCTCTGCAGAAGTCCCAGTCAGGCCATCCCAAAACACTACTCACAGGACTGAAGAAGATACCTGGTTCTCAGGGGTATTTCTTGAGGTTGCAATGTTGTCTATGGGCTCTAAATGCAGATCTTATACTGTTGGTGTGAGATCTCCATTTCTCAGGAGTTCATGGCATTCTCCAAGGGCACCTTTCCTTTTCTAAAGCATCCTGAATGGCCAGCTGTCTTCCTTGGTTAGGAGAATGGTTTCATTGGACTTTGTCATCATTCAGCTCACAGGATCGGATGAGTCCAAAGTCTTCCATTTTCAGCAAGCTCATCTTGGGACCCACCTTGGAAAAGTACAGTTATTTGGTGAAATCCTTCATCCTTCTCTTAGACTAATGGGGGTGATTTTGATGATAAAGACTTTTATTATATCCTCACATTGGCCCAGTCTCAGTGAGATGATATTTCTTCTGTGGGCAATGGGACTCTAGGAGACAGTGGGTGAACTATTTCTGAAATAAACACATCTCTTTGTGGAGGTGACATCAGGGCTGAAAGATTTTGGTTGCAGCTTTGTTTTCTTAAGGGATCTACTCTTCTCCCAAGTTTGGTGGGGTTTTCGATCCCCAGAGAATTATTATAATGAGCCTCAGTCAGCCTCTTCCCAAATCTCTTGGCTGTTACTTAACTACAACTTTGCAAACAAAAGTTTCTGTTGTTTGTTCAGATCAAGAATAACAGTTACTTTTAGTTCAAGTAATAAATCTAATTATGCCTCTGAAATAGGGGGCTCTGTCTTATCTTAGGCAGACCTTTTGTTATAGGAATGTAAGTGACCATCACAAATAATACAGAACTTTGGCTAATTTTATGCTGCCCCTCTTCACTGGGGCTTGGAGATGGTAAAATACAGGGTCCTGGGGGAAGGGACAAAAGGAAAGATAATGGAAAAGTTAGGATTAAAATTTTCCCCAGCTTTATTGAGGTATAATTGACAAATAAAATGGTATATGTTTAAAGTGTACAATGTGATGTGATACATGCACACACACATACATGCAATGAAATGATTACTACAATGAAGTTAATGTAATACATCCATCACCTCACACAGTTACCATTCATGTGTGTGTGTGTGTATGTGTCAAAGTGTCTCTCTGTCACTTTAAAAATTCTGAAGTACAGGGAAGCCTTCATTTGGAAGTAATATGTCCTAAATCGGGGCAAAATGCTTTGTGAGCCACTTGCTTGCTTTAAGATTATGAAAATGCTTTGGCAGTCTGGCAATTCCTCAAAAAATTAAGAATAGAGCAACCATATGACCCAGCAATTCCTCTCCTGGGTTTATACCTGAAAAAAATGAAACCATGTATTCTCAAAGATATATGCACCCCTATGTTCATTGCAGTATTATTCATAGTGGCCAAGTCATGGAAACAACAAAAGTGTCCTACGATAGAGGACTGGATAAAGAAGATGTGATACATATACACAATGGAATGCTACTCAGCCATAGGAACGGATGAAATAGGGCCATTTGCAACAACATGGATGGACCTTAAGAACATTATGCTAAGTGAAATAAGTCAGTCAAAAAAAGCTAAGAACCATATGATTTCACTCATATGTAGGGTATAAAACTGAAACTCATGAACACAAGCAGCAGTGTGGTGGTTGCCAGAGGGAAGGGGGTCGGGGGAGAAGGGAGTCCTAATATTTGGTGGCAGGAGAAGATTTGACTTTGGGTGGTGGGCACATGGTACAATATACAGATCTTGTAACATAGAAACCCACACCTGAACCTTTATGATTATGTTGACCAATGTTACCCCAATCAATTTAATAAATAAAAACACTAAAAACAAAAACAACAAAAAAGAAAATGCTTTGGATTGGAATTTACACTGAAGTGTTAGCACCTATTATATTTGCTTTTGTTTTATCTCCATTACATCTGTTGTGATGAAATCAATGTAAGCTTCCTTATCAAGGTTTGCAAGTTACTGGTTTTTATTTTTAAATTTAAATTCTTTATTGTTTAAAGTATTACATATGTCTCCTTCCCCTGCCCCCATTGACCTCGCCCCAGCTGCTCCCACCCCCCAGCACATGCCCTCATCCCCCTACTGTCTGTGTCCATTGGTTATGCTCATATGCATGCATACAAGTCCTTTGGCTGATCTCTTACCCACCCCTCCTCACCCTCTCCTGCCTTCCCTCTGAGGTTTGATGGTGTGTTCAATATTTCTATGTCTCTGGATCTATTTTTGTTCATCAGTTTATGTTGTTTATCATAGTCCACAAATGAGTGAGATCATGTGATATTTATCTTTCTCTGACTGGCTTATTTTTTTTTTAAATATATTTTTTTTATTGATTTTTTACAGAGAGGAAGGGAGAGAGACAGAGAGTTAGAAACATCGATGAGAGAGAAACATCGATCAGGTGCCTCCTGCACATCTCCTACTGGGGATGTGCCCCCAACCCAGGTACATGCCTTTGACCAGAATTGAACCTGGGACCTTTCAGTCTGCAGGCCGACGCTCTATCCACTGAGCCAAACCGGTTTTGGCAGATTGGCTTATTTTGCTTAGCATAATGCTCTCCAGGTCTATCCATGCTGTTGTGAATGGTAAGAGTTCTTTCTTTCTTTCCTTTTTTTTTTTTATAGCAGCATAGTATCCCATTGTGTAGATGTAATAGTTTTCTAATCCACTCATCTGCTGATGGGCACTTAGGCTGTTTCGAAATCTTAGCTATTGTAAATTGTGCTGCTATGAACATAGGGGTGCATGTATCCTTTCTGATTTCTTGGAATATATTCCTAGAAGTGGGATTACTGGGGCAAATGGGAGTTCCATTTTTAATTTTTTGAGGAAACTCCATACTTTTTTCCACAGTGGCTGCACCAGTCTGCATTCCCACCAGCAGTGCACAAGGGTTCCTTTTTCTCCACATCCTCACCAGTACTTTGATTTGTTAATGGTAGTCATTCGGAAGGGTGTGTGATGGTACCTCAGTGTCGTTTTGATTTGCATCTCTCAGATGATTAGTGATTTTGAGCATGTTTTCATATGTCTCTTGGCTTTCTGAATGTCCTCTTTTGAAAAGTGTCTATTTAGGTCCTTTGCCCATTTTCTGATTAGGTTGTTTATCTTCCTTTTGGTAAGTTGTATGCATTCCCTATAAATTTTAGAGATTAAATCCTTATCGGATATAACATTGGCAAATATATTCTCCCATGCAGTGATTTTTAGACATTGTGAAATTTAGCAGCTGTTAACTTTGCCTTCCCAAAGTGATTTGAAATGAGTATCCCAGTCAATGAACCTCCCTCTGACAAACTCAGCTTGTGCTTTGTTGTCAGCTGTGATGATTTAGATCCTCCTTTTCCTTGGCTCAGAAATCGATGTCACAGCTGTACTATGTACTGGGCAAATGATGTTCTTTTTATCTGCCTTTAGCTATGAAACTGTGTTCTTCTTATCACTGGATTGAAGGACATCTTTGTACCTGAACACTGTGATTTGAGGGTGATGTCAAACACATTTTGACTCACATAAATATTCAGTTGTGTCAAGAATTACAAATAGAATCTTGTGACCTTGTTTCAATCAGGAGAAGCCTGGAATAAAATTTTTAAAATTTATTAAAATTACATTTTTGTTTCCTATTTGCTGCAAAATAACTTATGGTCCTCAGAGGACATTTTAGAAAATTCAAGCAAAACGAGAAAAATAAAAATCACCTGCATTCTTATCACCTGGATGCAATAATTATTCACATTTTAGAATAAGAATTTGTACATACATACAATTGTATACACCACATATTTTTTTTAAAAAAGGACCATGGTGTAAATGTTATTTATCATCTGGATTTTTTAAAATAAAAAATTTAACATAGTGTAGGGATTTTTCCATGTCAGTAAATACATAAAATCAATTTAAATTATTTAATCAGTCTTCTATTTGCCTAGGTATTTTTTGAGGATATGTTTATTGATTTTTAAAAATATATGTTTTTATTAATTTCAGATAGAAAGAGAGAGGGAGCGAGAGAGATAGAAACATCAATGTTGAGAGAGAATCATTGATCAGCTGCCTCCTACATACCCTCTACTGGGCATCAAGCTTGCAACCCAGCATGTGCCCTGACTAGGAATTGAACTGTGACGTTCTGGTTCACAGGGCGATGCTCAACCACTGGGACACATCTGCATGGCCTGCCTGGCTGTTTATTGAATTTTTTTTTTTTTTTTTTAGAGAGAGGAAGGAAGAGATAGAGAAACATTCATCAGCTGCCTCCCATACACACTGTGACCAGGGTGCCCTGACTAGGAATCAAACCTGCAACCTTTTGGTGTACTGGACAATGTTCCAATGAACTGAGCTCCTGCTGGGTGGTCCCAGGCAGTGGCTGACTTTGCACCTGCTGGAGGCCCTAGAGCAGTATGCCCGGTGGACAGCTTCAGACCATACCAGATTACAACTTTGCACATCCAAAAGTGACACACTCAGTGACAGACTCATGAGCACCAAAGCCCCACTGAAGCAAGTCTTGCTCCATAGCGGCATCTCCTGCACAGCAACTCTTCCACTGTAGTCACAGTTGGTCCTCACAGCTAATTGACCTGGAGGTCAATTCCTCCCAGTGACACCAACAGCAAGCAAGGCTCACCTACAACAAGACAGTGCACACAGCCCACACAGGGGTACATCTAGAGTGTCCAGCTCAGGAGACGTGGGTGGCTGAGCCACTGGCCCTTCAAGAGACCTACTATACAAGGCCACTTTGCTAATTCCAGGAAACATAGCAGCTCTACTTAATACAGAGAAACAAACACAGGGAAGCAACCAAAATGCAGAGACAAAGAAATATGTAAAAAATAAAAGAATGGAAGAAATCTCCAGAAAGAGAACTAAATGAGATGGAAGCAAGCAAACTACTGGATACAGAGTTCAAAATAATGGTTATAAGGTTGCTTAAGAATGTTAATGAGAGCTTCAAGGGATTTTGTAAGACTTTCAAGGATCTTAGTGAGAATTTCAAGAACCTTAGTGAAAACACTGAAGACATGAAAAAGGAAGGACAAGTCAGAAATTAAACATACACTAACTGAAATAAAGAATAATTTACAGGGATTCAACAGTAGAGTGGATTCTGAGAATCAAATCAACGATTTTAAATACGAGGAAGCAAAAAACACCCAATCAGAAGAGCAAAAAGAAAAAAGAATCCAAAAATATAAAGATAGTGTAAGGAACTTCTGGGACAACTTCAAGCATACCAACATTTGCATCATGGGGATGCTGGAAGGAAAAAAGAGGGAGCAAGATATTGAAAAACCTATTTGAAGAAATAATGACAGAAAACTTCCCTGACCTGGTGAAAAAAATAGACTTACAAGTATAGGAAGCACAGAGAGTCCTAAACAAGAGGAATCCAAAGAGACCCACACCAAGACACATCATAATTAAAATGTCAAAGGTTAAAGACAAAGAGAGAATCTTAAAAGCAGCAAAGGAAAAGCAATTAGTTACCTAAGGGAGCACCCATGTTACTATCAGCTGATTTCTCAACAGAAACTATGCAGGCCAGAAGGGAGTGGCAAGAAATATTCAAAGTGATGAATAGCAAGGACCTACAACCAAGATTACTTTACCCAGCAAAGCTATCATTTAGAATTGAAGGTCAGATAAAGAGCTCCTCAGACCAGGAAAAGCTAAAGGAGTTCACCACCATCAAACCAGTGTTACATGAAACTTTGAAGCTTATTCTTTAAGAAGAGGAGGAGGAGGAGGAGGAAGAAGAAGAAGAAAAAGATGAACAATAAAATGGCAATAAATACATATCTATCAACAACTGAATCTAAAAATCAAAATAAATGAATAAGGAATCTAATGAATAAAATAAACTGATGAGTAAAATAGAGTCAGAGGCATGGAAACATGGAACAGACTGAGGAATCTCAGAGGGAAGAGGGGAGGGGAGGGTGGGAAGAGATTAACCAAAGATCTTATATACATACTAGAGGCCCAGTGCACAAAATTCATGCATGGGGAGGGGGGTCCCTTAGCCCAGCCTGCACCCTCTGGCAATCCGGGACCACTGGCTCCTAACCGCTCACCTGCCTGCCTGTCTGATTGCCCCTAACCACTCACCTGCCTGCCTGATTGCCTCTAACCACCTCTGCCTCGGCCCCTGTCACTGCAGCCTTGTCTGGAAAGTCGTTCGGCTTTCTGGTCTAATTAGCATGTTATGCTTTTATTATCATAGATTATTATAGATATGCATTACCTATGGACACAGACAATAAGGTGGTGAAGGCCTGGGTGGGGTGGGAATTGTTTGGAGGGGGACAATGGGGGAAAAAAGAGGGACATCTGTAATAACCTCAACAATAAAAATTTTAAAAACTATAATTTTTATCTCTTTATTGTTATTTTTTTTCTAATTTTTCCTCACAGTATATTTGTACCTCATAGTACAGATGACATGAACATTTTTGTAGCTAGAAACAGCAAATTCTTTAATTGTTTAAAGAACTTTAATTTTTGTTTTAAAAATATATTTTTATTAATTTCAGAGAAGGAAGAGGAAGAGAGAGATAGAAATATCAATGATGAGAGAGAATTATTGATTGGCTGCCTCCTGCACACCCCCAACTGGGGATCAAGCCAACCACCTGCACATGCAGCCTGACTGGAGACCAAACCATGACCTCTTGGTTCATAGGTTGATGCTCAACCATTGAGCCACACTGGCCAGGCAGGAACTTTAATTTTTTAAATTCTATATTTAATGAGGAAGCTTCTAGTCTTTCCCCACTGAGAATAATTCTAGCTTTGGAGATTATTGATATGTAATGTTAAGAAGGTATTAACCTTTTCCCATATTTATCAGGCTGTTTTTTTTTTTTTAAAAAATAAGTATGGAAGTTGTTTTTTATTAAAAAAAATATTCAACATCCATGGAAATGATCCTGTTTCTCTATATATATTCAAATGATGAGCTATGTTAACAGATTTTCTAATATTGAATAGTCTTTCTATACCTCAGAAAAACCCCACTTAGTTATGGCATATAATTTTTTTAATGTTTTACTGGATTCTCATGGCTATTATGTTGTGATTTTTGCATTGATATTCATAAATGTGTAGTTTTCCTTTTTAGTACTATTTTTGCTGTTTTCCTATTGCCATAACACTTGCTTTATGAAAAGAATTAGAAACTTTCCCCTATTTATTTATTCACTCATTTCTTGTGTGCTTGTGCTTAGTTCTGTGAAATCATCTGGGTGTGGTGACTTTGCCAGGGTGGCAGGTCGGGGAGGGGAATGTAGCGGGTAACTTTTTGACGGTGTCCATGCTAGAGCTGTGCTACTTGGTATATCTGTTTTTCATCTTTTCTGGGGTCAGTTTTTAAATGTATTTGGATATGTGTGAGCAAAAGAGAAATACATAAGCATGTAAATATTTTCTGCTGTATCTAGTCTCCCCGCCCCCGCCCATTTGGTGTGTTTGTCCTCTCTCCCTTTAAAATGAAGAACTATAGGCTTGCTAATAGTTAATACATTTAGTTGATTTTCAAAAATCAGTTCTTATATTTGTTGTTTCTAGTTACAACAATTCATTACTTTCTCAATTTCTTCCTCCTAATTTCCTTAGGTTTACCTTTCTTTCTAATTTATTGTTTTATATCCTCAATTCATCTACTTTTTAAAATTCTTTCCTCTTTATTGACATAAGCAAGTTAGGCTGTGAGTTTCCCCCCAAGTACTTCTTTAGCTATATATTCCATATGTGAGGTAATGATAACAACAATGGTGAATGAATCAGCCTCTCATGAAAATAAAGTTTGCAACTTTAAATGAACACACATTTCTGAAAACAAACATTTTAGGCACATGTGGTTTCTTATAACAAATATTTTTAGTTTCAAGTTACAAGACAAATATCCTTGGAACTATTTGTAAAAAAAATCTTTTAATAATGTAAGGAAGTTCTTTTGGTTGACTGTTTAGACAAATGCTCAATTCTATAAGCATAAGATACAGAAAAAATATTAATTAAATTTTTAGTAACTGATATATAGATATTTTTTCTGTTTCCTCGTCTCTCTAATAAGATGAAATGGTTTAGCACTTTCTTTTTTAAAAAAATATATGTTTTTATTGATTTCAGAGAGGAAAGGAGAGGGAGAGAGAGAGGAACATCAATAATGAGAGAGAATCATTGATTGGCCGCCTCCTGCATACCCCCCACTGGTGATTGAGTCCGAAACCTGGGCATGTGCCCTTGACTGGAATCAAACCTGGGACCCTTCAGTCCACAGGCCGACGCTCTATCCACTGAGTCAAACCCGCTAGGGCTAGCGCTTTATTTTCTTAAAGCATTGATATCAATGGACTCCCTTTCCTTGAAGGCACTTAGATTGTTAACTATGGCTTACAGCTTTTGTCTTCAGTTACAATTTCTAACCAAGGTCAAATTAATGAATATGAAATTTATATTTTTTCTGATTTCAAAATTAGCATTATTTTAATATTTCACGACTGAGGTTTTTTGAGAATATTTGAAATTTTTTCTTACTCTTAGACATTTTATCTATCCATAAAAGCATAGAAGCTTATTAAGAGATTAAAAAATTGGACCAGGTGGTGGGTTTCTGGTGTTCATTGTATTATTCTTTCGGTTTTTCTGTATATTTGAACATGTTCATAATAAAAAGTTGGACAAAATCAGATCTATTTATCTAACTGTAAGAGATATCTAGGAGTGCTACAAAAATGATGAAAAAAGAAGGGGAGTCAGCCGTGACACGGGACACAGTAGCTGTTTGAATTGTAAGCAGACAGCCATTACCCTCTGTTGTTTTTTCTCGTGGAGAGCAGAAATGCTCTGGTGTGTGACAAGAATGATTCAGGTTTAATATAACAGGGATGGCCTTCTGTAGGGGAACACACAGTTGCTTTGCCTTGAGAGTCTTTAGCCCCATAGATGCTCTCTGTCTAGCACGTGAGGCCACCTATGGGTGTGAAGTAGCTCCCTTTGATAGGAGAGAGGAGGCAGCAGAATGGTCCTCAGAGAGATTCAGGGACAGCTGCAGCTCACATGCCTGTATAGAGTTAACAGGATGGTGTCCAGCTGTTCTGAAAACAGAATGGTTACAGGCAGGGATGTAGATTAGGTTCTGCCTCAGATACACCCTCAGGGCTCTACAGGTTTGCTCTGTGGATTATCCTCTGCTTTGCTTATCACCCAGAGTGGTTCCATTAGAACTTTGACCACGGGAAAGGGAGGGGCTCTGGAGTTCATGGAGCACAGCTCTTTATTCTTTTGAGAGCAAAGAGTTCATATCAACACTTACAAAGTATGGGATTTAACAAGAGAAATGATCTTCATGACATTGGTCAGGCAAATTTCCCTGACAGAAAAAAGTCATTCATGCACAACATTAGTTGGTACCCACTCTAGCCAGAGCCATACTGAGAACATGGTTATTGGACTTTCCAGAGTGCCTTGCACATAACACCTGGGATACAGATACCTGATTCTGACCTGGATATAAATCCCGACTCTCCCATTTTTTAGCTATGTAACTCGAAGCAAGTGCCTTATTAGTCTCTGTGCCTCAGCCTCCTCCTTAGTGGACTGGGTATCATAGTAATCCCTAGCTCACAGGATCTGCCTGGAGGATTAGAGAGAACATTAGAGTGAAAAGTGCTTAGAATGGAACATAGTAAGTGCACAGTAAGTGTTAACTATTATTATTTAGCATGGTTGTATTGTATTCTTTTTGACAAGCCCCATGCTCCTCACTTTCAACCACTCAGTTACCTTACACAGGCCCTGAGTTACCTCTGGGCTAAGAAGCAGTTACTCTTGGATCTTCCAGGTCACTCATCTGGGGGGGATTTCCAAGATCTCAGGAGCTTCTTGCCTTTCTAGCTACATCAAAACAATAAATTCTCAGGTGAGAGGACTCTGACCCTTGCTGTTGGGTTTATGGGTGAGAGAGCAAGTGAGTCATCCTGTGGACATGGCCTTGGAGTCTCTTCTTCTGTCTTTTCTTCTTGAGCTAAAGAGGTACCTGTGGGCAATGAGATTCATTTAACTCAACCATCAACAGTCCCAGGGGTTCTGTTGGATTATCCTTAAGCTACATTCAGAATTACCACTAACAAGACCTCGGTATAAACCATTTTGGGGAGATTTTGTGACTTTATGTGCATCTGGTACAGGCCTGGGGTATTTGGATTGTTTCCCTGTTTCTATGGAATTTTGAAGCTTGGAGCCCCAAATATTGATCCTCTGAGGGAAGCTTTCCCTTCTCTGGAGTGAAGTTGTGGGGCTTCTCTGGAGGCTCATTACAACACTGAGATAATAAGGCCCCAGCCACTTGGAGTCCCTTGGCTGTTGATTGCTCTAACTTTAATATGTTTTTTAAAATTGATTTTTAGAGAGAGTGAGGAAAGGAGAGGGGAGAGAGATAGAACACCTCCTGCACACCTCCTGCCCCCAGGGATCACACCCATAACCCAGCCATGTGCCCTGACCGAGAACTGAACCAGTGACCTCTTGGTGCATGGGCCAACGCTCAACCACCAAGCCACACTGGCCAGGCCTGATTGCTCTAACTTTAAAACTGGAAGTTTGCCCTTTCCCTTCCAGGTATATAGCATAGTAACTTTGGAAATGTTTAATGAGTCAGGTAGAGGGAGTGAGGGGGAAATAGTGGGCAAGACCTTTCCAAGAGCTGGATCAGTAGGGTTATGAACATGGGCATTGTGTGGCTGTCCCTTTCCTAGAAGTCTCTGCCTGTCCCTTGACCTTTTCATCCCCCATCTCACTCAGCTTGCTCCAGGGTGGCCTTCCTGTACTTCAGCCACACCAACTCATCTCCATCTTGGGGCTTGGGCCCTACCCCTGTGGCCTCTGCTTACTGTCACCTCCTTTCCTGTGCATCTTATACAAAATAGAACCCCTCCTTGTTATTTCCTGTCCCTTTACTCTGTTTATGTACTTTTATTCATAACACTACCGCATATTTTATTTACATATTTTATTTGTCTGTCTTTCCCACTAGAAGGAAAACTCTATGATGGCAGAGACTGACTTGTTCATTGCTGTATCCTCTTCTATGCTTAGAACAGTCTTGACATAGCATAGATATTAACTAAGCATTTTCTGATGAAAGTGACAAAGCAACACATCTCTTATCCAAAGGAGTCTGTATGGAGCAGAGTAGCTGTGGGGTAGGGGCAGAAGGGGAGACACGAGCACTTCTTGGGGCATTTTGCAGGGTTTTGGGGTTAAAATTCAGGAGTGCCTTTTGAGAGGGGGATGTGAGGCATGAAAAAAACCAAAGTGAATAACTTAGACCAATTTCTGTCCTCTGGGATGACTGGCCTCTCTCTGAGAACCAGCACCAGTTAACTCAGGATGTCTTCAGCGCCTTTGATTGCTCCATGGAGACTGGGTTCGTATGTTTTACCTCTGGGACTCAAGAATGGGACCTAGAGTGATATGAAGTTTGGAGGAAGAATATCAAAGAATACAGACTCGCTTCCAGCCAGACAGGACCATTTCCTTGTTTAAAGTATAGCTTGCACTTTGGCACCTTCCTGCTTTGGCTCCTGCCATTTCTCCTAACAGGAGCATGCTCCCTCCTCTTCCCTCTTTCCAATTACTACCCTCTCTTCAAGGCCTAGTTCAAATTCTTCTTTTGGGAAGCCTTCCCAGATCTTATGGGGAAGAGCAACCTTTCCTTCCTCTGAACTCTTTTGAGTCTTACTGTTCACATGCCGGAAGCCGGTCCATCCTTGCTGCTTGACACAGTTGCTGCAGGAAAGAAACATCTGCACAGCATATGTTTCAAGGGACCTGGCGTATATGGCATACTGTTCTTAATATGTTTGCTCCCCTTAGCGCTATGTGTTTTAACCAAGGTCACCTCTCCAAGAAAAGTTGTTTCCCCAGGTAGAGATTTTCCCCTGAAGTCAGGGAGGGGATAAAACCCCTTAACTAAGTGCCAGGCGGGTAGTTAATCACTTTAACTACAAACAATCACGTTTAAGCTACATAATCTTTACTCCCTGGAATGGAGATAAGAAATGCCCTAACCTTTGCAATAGAAATTGACAGGATTAAAATCAACTGGTATAAATACAGATGTAACAAGACAATAAACAACAGAACTTGGCTGGAGATCCTAGACAGAACCTGGCAGGAGATGCTGGCTACAGAACTTAGCTGGAGAACCTGGCTGGAGAACCTGGCTGGAGAACCTAGCGAGGGAACCTGGTTACACAGAACTTGGCTGGAGATCCTGGCCACAGAACCAGGCGAGAGAACCCAACCATGCTGATCATCTGAACACAGCCTCCGTGTCCTTCCTTCTTAGCCAACTCCATCCACACCTATGGGGAACCCCTGGACCTGCTGGGGCTGGACCCCAGCATTCACACATTCATGACATTTGGCTATGAATGATTTGGGGGCAGCTCAAGTAACCAACTAATTAATGAACTGACTAAGTAACTCTGAAGTCTTTGGTTTGTTTGGTTTTCAAAGGTCACCCTTCCCTTTGGTGCTTAAAAATCACAAGTGTCCAAGCTGGGATCCTGAATGACAACTGAAAGTTTAGGAGTTTACTGGATCCTCTCCATGTAATTCCCAGAGGAAGGCTTACATTTTCTGTCAGCCTATGCTGGTTCTGCAGATCATTTGGCCATCTTGTGACTAGCTTCTCCAACTGCTATGCTTTCCTCATACCTCCTCATCCCAAGTGCAGACAAAGACCCACTGTCATCTGACCAAGCACATCAGAGGCCTACCAAAAAACCTTGTCAAAAGCCTTGGAATACTAGGAGGGAATTCTGGTGTAGAAAACCTATAGAACAAGATACTAGAAATTATTATTCTTAGAGTCCAGCAGCCATATACTATACAGGTTTTTTTTTTTTTTAATTTATACTTTCCTGATCCCTTATTATGCTGCCACATTGTCTTCTGCCGAGTAGTGACCTCCCTATATCTCGCTCTGCTCTGTTTGCCCTGGGTGCAGGACCCAGGTCTCTGAGGCCCATTGAGAAGGGAAAACCCCATTTTGGCCCTAAGCCAATTTTCCAGGAGACATTATATTTCTCAGAGATGGATCTCTTCTCACAATGCAACTCATCTCAATGTCACAAAGGACAGCAATGTAGCTGTCCATACTACCCAAAGCAATCTAGGTTCAATGCAATTTCTATCAAGATACCAATGGCGTATTTCACAGAACTACAACAAATATTTCAAAAATTTATATGGAGCCACAAAAGATCCCCAAAGCTACAGCAATCTTGAGAAAAAAAGAACAAAATTGGAGGATTCACACTACCTGATATCAAACTATGTTACAAGGTCATAGTAATCAAATCAGCATAGTACTGGCAGAAAAACAGACATATAGATCAATGGAACAGAATACAAAGCCCAGAAATAAACCCACACCTTTATAGTCAATTAATATTTGACAAAGGAGGCAAGACTATACAATGGGGATAAAGATAGTTTACTCAATAAATGGAGTTGAAAAAATTGGACAAATACATACCAAAAAAAGAAAATAGACCATCTTCTTAAACCATACACAAGAGTAACCTTAAAATGAATTAAAGATTTAAATCTTAGACTTGAAACCATAAAAATTCTAGAAGAAAACATAGGCAGTAAAATCTCAGACATTTATCTTAGCTATATTTTTCTGATATATAATCATGGGCAAGGGAAACAAAAGAAAAATAAGCTAATGTAATTAGATCAAACTAAAAGTTTTTGCACAGCAAAGGAAACCATCATCAACAAAATGAAAAAGACAACGCATTGAATGGGAGAACATCTTCACTAATGATACATCTAATAAGGGGTTAATATCCAAAATTTATAAAGAACTTACACAACTCAACACTGAAAAAACAAACAAGCCAGTTTAAAAGCGGGCAAAGGCCCTGTCCGGGTGATTCAGTTGGCTGGACTATTGTCCAATACATCAAAACACTGAGAATTTGATTCCCAGATGGGGTGCCTACGGGAGGCAACCGATTGATGTTTCTCTCTCTTCCTCGCTCTCTAAACAAACAAACAAACAAACAAACAAACAAACAAACAAACAAACAAGAACATATCCAGAGGTAAAGATAAAAAAAGAAAATTAAAAAAAAATTGGCAAAGGATCTAAAAAGACACTTTTCCAAAGAGGACATACAGATGGCCAATAGACATATGAAAAGATGCTCAAGGTCACTAATCATCAGAGGATGCAAATTAAAAGCACAAAGAGATATCACCTCACACCTGTCAGAATGGCTATCATCAATAGGTCAACAAACAGCAAGTGTAGGTGAGGATGAGGAGAAAAGGAAACCCTCATGCACTGTTGGTGGGAACGCAGATTGGTGCAGTCACTGTGGAAAGCAGTATGGAGTTACCTCAAAAATTAAAAATGGGCCCAGCCAGCATGGCTCAGTGATTGAGCATCTATCTATATACCAGGAGGTCACAGTTTGATTCCTGCTCAGGGCACATGCCTGGGTTGCAAGTTCGATCCCCAGTGTGGGGTATGCAGAAGGCAGCCGATCAATGATTCTCTCATCATTGATGTTTCTCTCTCTCTCTGCCTCTCCCTTCCTCTTTGAAATCAATAAAAATATATTTTAAAAAATTAAAAATAGAAATTGCCTTTACGACCTAGCAATTCCATTTCTGGGAATATATCTGAAGAAGCCCAAAAAAAAACACTAATTGGAAAGAATATATGCACCCCTATGTTCATTGCAGCATTATTTACAATAATATCCAAGATTTGGAAGCAGCCCAAATGCCCATCAGTTGAGGAATGGATAAAAAAATCTGTGGTACTACAATATTGTACTACTCAGCTGTAAAAAAAAAAAAAGAAGAAGAAAGAAAGAAAGAAAGAAAGTAAAGAAATCTTACCTTTTGCGACAGCATTGATAGACCTGGAGAGCATTATGCTAAGTGAAAGAAGCCAGTGATTTCACTTATATGTGAAATCTAATGAACAACATAAACTAACAAACATAATAGAAACAGACTCATAGATACAGAGAACAGACTGACAGCTGTCAGAGGAGAAGGGGGTTTGGGGGTTAGATGAAAAAGGTGAAGGGATTAAGCAATAAACAAAACAAAACAGAACTCATAGACACAGACAATGGTATGGTGATTACCAGAGAGCAAGGGGGGTAGGGAAGGTAGGAGAGGGTAAAAAGGGATAAATAGTGATGGAAGGAGAATTGACTTGGGATGGTGAACACATAATACAATATACAGATGATGTATTGTAGAATCATACATCTGAAATCTATATAATTTTATTAGCCAACTAGAAGCCGGGTGCATGAAATTCATGCATGGGGAGGGGGCGGGGCCTCAGCCCTGCCTGTGCCCTCTCGCAGTCTGGGGACCCTTGAGGGATGTCCTATTGACGGCTTAGGCCCACTCCCCTTAGGCTCACTCCCCACGGGCAGTCAGACATCAGTGCTGCCGTGGAGGCAGGAAAGGCTCCCGCCACTGCCGCTGTGCTTGAGCCTGGCTCTTGGCTGAGCAGCACCCCCCCCTGTGGGAGTGCACTGACCACCAGGGGGCAGCTCCTGCATTGAGCGTCTGCCCCCTGGTGGTCAGTGCATGTCATAGGTACCGGTTGTTCCGCAGTTTGATCAATTTGTTTATTAGCCTTTTATTATATAGGATATCAGCCCTATAAACCCAATAAAATTTAAAAACAGGGGGAGAACCAAGATGGCGGCATAGGTTAACGCCGGAGTTTGCTGCTTTGAACAACTACTTCAAAAGTGAAACTAAAACACGGAACGGACATCACCCAGAACCACAGGAACGCTGGCTGAGTGGAAGTCCTACAACTAGGAGGAAAGAGAAACACACACGGACACTCAGAGGAGGCGCAGTGCTGAAGTCAAATTCTGAGGTGCGGAGTGCGCAGAGCAGGCTGGCGGCGGAGGGCGCGGTTGTTGTTTTCAATCGGGAGGGAGTCGCAGACTCTGAGCACCAGATACAGGCGAGTCTTTAGGGACCCAGACTCAAACGGGAGAAGCGGGACTGTCTGGCTTCGGTCAGAGCGAGTGCAGCTTTCTCTCCCAGCTTTGCAGCGGTTGCTGGGACTCAGAGAGGCAGAGCCCCTGGGGACAGGACTGAGAGCCGCCATAACTGCTCTCTCCGGCCCACCCTGTTGATCCTGTGCGACCCGCCCTGCCCAAGCCCTGCACAGAGGCATTTGCCAGATAGCCTCAGGCAAAGGCTAGATTAGCACCTCCCTAGAGGACAGAAGTTCTCTCACTGCTGACACAGCTGATTCTCATAGCCACTTGGCCTGGAGGTCAAACCCTCCCTGGAATTAGCTACAACAATTAAGATTTAACTATAAGACTTCGAACAAAGACCACTAGGGGGTACACCAAGGAAGCATAACAAAATGCGGAGACAAAGAAACAGGACAAAATTGTCAATGGAAGATATAGAGTTCAGAACCACACTTTTAAGGTCTCTCAAGAACTGTTTAGAAGCTGCCGATAAACTTAATGAGATCTACACGAAAACTAATAAGACTCTCGATCTTATATTGGGGAACCAACTAGAAATTAAGCATACACGGACTGAAATAATGAATATTATACAGACGCCCGACAGCAGACCAGAGGAGCGCAAGAATCAAGTCAATGATTTGAAATGCGAGGAAGCAAAAAACATCCAACTGGAAAAGCAAAATGAAAAAAGAATCCAAAAAATGCGAGGATAGTGTAAGGAGCCTCTGGGACAGCTTCAAGCGTACCAACATCAGAATTATAGGGGTGCCAGAAGATGAGAGAGAGCAAGATATTGAAAACCTATTTGAAGAAATAATGACAGAAAACTTCCCCCACCTGGTGAAAGAAATGGACTTACAGGTCCAAGAAGCGCGGAGAACCCCAAACAAAAGGAATCCAAAGAGGACCACACCAAGACACATCATAATTAAAATGCCAAGAGCAAAAGATAAAGAGAGAATCTTAAAAACAGCAAGAGAAAGAAACTCAGTTACCTACAAGGGAATACCCATAGGACTGTCAGCTGATTTCTCAACAGAAACTTTGCAGGCCAGAAGGGAGTGGCAAGAAATATTCAAAGTGATGAATACCAAGAACCTACAACCAAGATTACTTTATCCAGCAAAGCTATCATTCAGAATTGAAGGTCAGATAAAGAGCTTCACAGATAAGGAAAAGCTAAAGGAGTTCATCACCACCAAACCAGGATTATATGAAATGCTGAAAGGTATCCTTTAAGAAGAGGAAGAGGAAGAAAAAGGTAAAGATACAAATTATGAACAACAAATATGCATCTATCAACAAGTGAATCTAAGAATCAAGTGAATAAATAATCTGATGAACAGAATGAACTGTTGATTATAATAGAATCAGGGACATAGAAAGGGAATGGACTGACTATTCTTGGGGGGGAAAGGGGTGTGGGAGATGTGGGAAGAGACTGGACAAAAATCGTGCACCTATGGATGAGGACAGTGGGTGGGGAGTGAGGGCGGAGGGTGGGGCGGGAACTGGGAGGAGGGGAGTTATGGGGGGGGAAAAAAGAGGAACAAATGTAATAATCTGAACAATAAAGATTTAATTAAAAAAAAACACACAAAAAAACAAAGTGGAATGGTGGTTGCCAGGGGGAAGTGATGAGATGTATAATGGGTCCAGAATTTCAGTTTTGCAGGATGAAAAAGTGAAGGAAATGGGATAGTTGCACAACAATGTGAATTATTTTTTAAAAATATATTTTATTGATATTTACACTATTAGAAGTTATAAAATAAATCAAGATAAAAAAAATAAAAATAAAAACAAACACAGTCTATTCCCAAAATTTAATCAGAAAATTGGTGGTAATTTAAAAGAGACTTATTCTAGCTTCTAGGCATTACATATTCAAGAATATTGGGGTTGAAGCTTATTAGAATACTCCATTGTAAAATTTAAATGTTTTATATCTTACAGAAATCAGCAGGAAAGTAAAGTATTGAGGAAGAGAATGGTAGTGTTATTCCAAGGAAGCTCAGGGGGATCTGTCTCTTCTTTTCGAAGACTCAAGTTGTGTCTGGTAATGGGTAGATAGTGTCCTGAGAAAGTCACACTAACAAAAATGTCCTTATGAGTGATGAACATTCTAGAATGACACTTTATTAATTTGCATGGGAAATCGGACTGCCAGACCAGATATGCTCTGCCCAGGGTGCTCGCTCACTAACTTTGCCTTCTTCCTCCTAGTCTGAACCACTCGCTGAGCTTCCTTTGACCCTTTGTAAAAGAAAAGCGTGCTTTTCCTTCTCGGTCAGTGGGTGTTTAGTTTGGAGAAGTCTCAGAAAGCAAGTAGTACTTTCAAAAGAGATAAAAATTCCTCAGGTTGTACTGTAGGCAGTGCTCTGCCCACTGGATGCATTATGATATCCCAAGGGAGCAGGGGCAGCCACTCTCTGGAGAAACTCATCTTTCCTGGGACAGAGCTCCTGGGAACTACAAAGGACAGCTACGAGGTGTGCGTCTCTCCTCTGCCACTGGGAATCTGCCTCCCGCTCGTGAGGAAGTCATGTGAACAGCAAAGGTGAGAAGACATCAGAGAATTGTCATACTGCCAAAGAATTGTCTTGCAAGTTAAGGCTTCCCCCTTTACTATAAGACTATACATAAAAACTTATTTTATCCTTTAAAAAATGTTTATATTGCTTTCAGAGAGAGGAAGGGAGAGGGAGAGAGAGACGGAAACATCAATGATAGAGAATCATTGATCGGCTGCCTCCTGCACATCCCCTAATGGGGATCAAGCCTGAAACCCAGGCGTGTGTCCTGACTGGAATTGAACTGTGTCCTTCTGGTTCATGGGTCAGCACTCAACCACTGAGCCACACTTGCAGAGCCCAAATCAATGGTTCTTAATATTTTTTGAATCAGAAAGCCATTTGAGAATTTGACTTTTCCCACTTCCCTCCCAATTTATATACATAGTAGATTTATATACACTATTTTGCATATAATTTAAGGCATTTCCCAGCACACCCTGCAGTTCATCTGTAGACTTTCTGCTCCGTACTCTAAACTTTGGAGGCAAGGACTGGGCTTGTTCTCTGATGTGTGTGTGTCCAGCATCTACTAAAAGTGCCTGAGCTACAGGAGGTGTCAATAAATGTTTGTTGAGTAGCAAAGAGCAGAAGCAAACCTGCACTTGACCAGTGAAGGGCAGGCCAGTGGCATCAGTGCCTTTAGAGGCTTTGATAATGATATCTCTGTCTCTGTTCTTGACATTTAAGACCAGGACTGATGAAGATGAGCCCTTTATTCTTCAAATTCTCTGGTCCTGACCTCGTCTGGTGATCTGAGATATGCTGGGCCACTGGTGGTTGCAGGGAAGAGATGAGAAATGACATACAGAGGGTTTTCACATTGCTACCCAGTTTTTGCATGGCTTTCATATCAATTTATCCTAAATGCTTCTCTGAAGTTAATATTCAGTTATTTATGCATGCTGCATTTACTGAGTATCTTCGGGTCTACTGTGTTCCAAGCAGATGCGTGGTAGATGCTGAAGTCCTTGAATTTAAATGAGGGTCAGAGTCTAATCTTCATTTTACATACAAATTTATATATGCAAATAGATGTGAGGGGGCATTTCTTACCTATGTTTGCTGCAGAATTCAAGGCACTAATGTAAGCGGAAGCTCTGAGGAATGGGTTCAGGTAGCATGTCAATGGTGCCAGGCTGGGGACGATCTTATCTGCTCTTCCCAGCGACACTGGAACCCCAACTCTTGCCTAGCCAAAATATGCTGCTGTTCTAGCTTATTAATAGACATTTTGCCCTATTATTTTTCAAACTGTTCAATTACTTTTTCTTCATTCTTGTTCTCCATAACCTCTTCATATATTTGGTGCTGTCGCTACTCCTACCATCTTGAATTTCTCCTTCCCCACTTGCATGATTCTGTTTCTGTTGTTTTGTTTTCTGACTCCTCCCGTTCCCATGGTGACTCTTTCTCCTGCCTTTTAAATGAAGGCCTTTGCTGAGGCTCCATTCTTTTTTCTACTCTGTATAAACATCTCCAGAGTATACAGTTTCACATCCACTTATTTGCTCACTCACTCAGTCATTGTTGAGCTTTTCTGGTGTCCCTTACATGGTATTAGGCTTGGGGGATACCAAGAGGGTTAAAACCTAGTTTCTGCCTTCAGGAAATCATATAACTGCTAAACGGTAGCCTGATCCAGGACACGGCTCATTCTACTCACATCCCAGTGCTCATTAACCCCAATGTAAAGACTTTAAGGCTCAATTTAATCTCACATCTTTTTTTTTTTTAATTAAATCTTTATTGTTCAGATTATTACATTTGTTCCTCTTTCCCCCCCCCCCATAACTCCCCTCCTCCCAGTTCCCGCCCCACCCTCCGCCCTCACTCCCCACCCACTGTCCTCATCCATAGGTGCACGATTTTTGTCCAGTCTCTTCCCACATCTCCCACACCCCTTTCCCCCCCAAGAATAGTCAGTCCATTCCCTTTCTATGTCCCTGATTCTATTATAATCAACAGTTCATTCTGTTCATCAGATTATTTATTCACTTGATTCTTAGATTCACTTGTTGATAGATGCATATTTGTTGTTCATAATTTGTATCTTTACCTTTTTCTTCCTCTTCCTCTTCTTAAAGGATACCTTTCAGCATTTCATATAATCCTGGTTTGGTGGTGATGAACTCCTTTAGCTTTTCCTTATCTGTGAAGCTCTTTATCTGACCTTCAATTCTGAATGATAGCTTTGCTGGATAAAGTAATCTTGGTTGTAGGTTCTTGGTATTCATCACTTTGAATATTTCTTGCCACTCCCTTCTGGCCTGCAAAGTTTCTGTTGAGAAATCAGCTGACAGTCCTATGGGTATTCCCTTGTAGGTAACTGGGTTTCTTTCTCTTGCTGCTTTTAAGATTCTCTCTTTGTCTTTTGCTCTTGGCATTTTAATGATGATGTGTCTTGGTGTGGTCCTCTTTGGATTCCTTTTGTTTGGGGTTCTCCGCGCTTCTTGGACCTGTAAGTCCATTTCTTTCACCAGGTGGGGGAAGTTTTTTGTCATTATTTCTTCAAATAGGTTTTCAATATCTTGGTCTCTCTCATCTTCTGGCACCCCTATAATTCTGATGTTGGTACGCTTGAAGCTGTCCCAGAGGCTCCTTACACTATCCTCGCATTTTTGGATTCTTTTTTCATTTTGCTTTTCCAGTTGGATGTTTTTTGCTTCCTCGCATTTCAAATCATTGACTTGATTCTTGCGCTCCTCTGGTCTGCTGTCGGGCGTCTGTATAATATTCGTTATTTCAGTCCGTGTATGCTTAATTTCTAGTTGGTTCCCCAACATAACATCGAGGGTCTCATTAGTTTTCTTGTAGATCTCATTAAGTTTATCGGCGGCTTCTAAACAGTTCTTGAGAGACCTTAAAAGTGTGGTTCTGAACTCTATATCTTCCATTGACAATTTTGTCCTGTTTCTTTGTCTCCGCATTTTGTTATGCTTCCTTGGTGCACCCCCTAGTGGTCTTTGTTAAGTCTTATAGTTAAACCTTGATTGTTGTAGCTAATCCCCTAATCTCACATCTACCATGAATCCTGTGTTTGCACGTCCAGCCTTCACTGATTTTTTTTTTCTCCTCCAAACTGCTGTCGTAGTCAGGATAGCTGGGTTTCACTCCACCAGTTTTGTTACCTTGGACAACTCATTTAACCTGTGTTGGACTTAATATCTCCACCTGTGGAATGAGAAGGTTGCAGCACTAGGATCCTCCCATCTCCAAATTTCCATGGTTCTATGATCTCATATAAGGGAGGTGGTGGCTAATATAAAACAGCAATTACCAGTATATAATGAAGCTAATGTTTTTAAAAAACATGTAGCATGCTCATGAGAGTTGCTAGTACATCATAAAATTATTGGTTGGGTCTGGAAAATATTTGTCCTTGTCCCCTATCATAATTAGCCAGTTGCTGAAACCATTAATATTCTCAGATAAATGGAAGGCAGTCATGGGAGTGACTGGAGTTAAAGCAGGATAAGGGAGCAGCCTTAAACTTCCTGGGTAGATTGTTCTCATTGCTCTAAGATTATTGACTTTTATACTAATTTTATGGCTTATTGTATAAATTGATGAATGTCATTTATGTGAAGTAAATTTCTGTAAAGTATGAATTCTGCTTTGGACCTTAAAAGAGAACTCTGATTAGAAAGGTGATATTTTTTTCTTAGTCATTGACACTTTGAATTTAAAAAACAGAGGCCCAATCAAGCTAGCTGACTAAAGGTGTGTGTGTGTGTGTGATGATAAAATAGTACATGGCAATGAAAATGAGTCACACGGCATGGTTGAATCTCTCAAATATAGGTCGAACAAAAGATGGCAAACACAGAACAATTTATGATTCCATATGAATTTCAAAAACAAGCAAAGCTAACCCATGTTGTTAGAAATCAGGATAAAGGTTACCTTTGGGATGGAGATAGGGAGCTTAGAAGGGACTTCTGAGGTGCTAGTACCATTCTATCACTTGACCTGGGTGGTGGTTACATGAGTGTGTTCACTTTATAATAATTCATTGAGCTCATGATTTGTGCCCTTGTATGTAAATGTGTTATAGTTAAATAAAAAAGGTTAAAAACATTCAAGTTCTAGACTGTGGACTCCTGATTCCAAGTGTAAGAAAAGTATTTCTGGAGAGGGAGAACCCTGTCGGTTTGAGCAGGAGGGACAAGAGCTGGGCTCTGGAGACTAGGTGGGTGGAGAAGACACATGGGGACACAAGGCCATTTTGGGGCAGAGTAAAAATAGTGGTTAGAGACTGAAGTAAAAGATGTGTATGAGAGTATGTAAGGTGGGAGCTGAGGCTGGGAGGTAATTCTGGGAGAGATTAGGCATGGGTCTCTTGAGTGTCAGGCTGAGCTGCTTGGGTTTTTTTCTTTTGGATGGTGGAAGATCACTGAAGATTTGGAATCTACACTAATAAAAGAGAAAAATGGTAATTGGCGTACGAGCTACCCTTTTCATTGGCTAATCAGGGCTATATGCAAATTAACTGCCAACTAAGATTGGCAGTTAACTGCCAACAAGATGGCGGTTAATTTGCATATGTAGGCACAATGCAGGGAGGCAAAAGGGAAAGCAGGAAGAAGCCCCCTGCCACTGACAGTGATCGGAAACCCAGGGGGGAGCTAAGAGCTGGGGGGCAGGGCAAAGGCGGCCCTGGGGCCGCCTTTGCCCTGCCCCCCAGCCATGATCGGAGAATCAGGTGCCTTTTCCGCCCTGGCCAGTGATAGCAGGAAGCAGGGGTGGAGCCAGCAATGGGAGCTGGGCACAGTTGAAGCTGGCAGTCCCGGGAGCTAGGGGTCCCTTGCCTGGGCCTAAAGCGAAGCCCACCATCACGGGGCTGCTGCAGCTGCGGGTCCCCGCTGCCCGGGCCGGACGCCTAGGCCAGAGGCGTCAGGCCTGGGCAAGGGGCCGATCCTGTGATTGGAGGGTGATGGGGGTCAATGCCTGAGGGCTCCCAGTATGTGAGAGGGGGCAGGCTGGGCTGAGGGACACTCCCCCCCCCGCACACACCCAGTGCACGAATTTCGTGCACCGGGCCCCTAGTATTGATATAAATACTTTAGGACATTGGAGAGGGTAATACTCGGCAGTATGGAATAAGCACAATTGTCATGATGGGACTGGAGATGGGAGCAGATAAAGGACTGTGCATGGGGAGGCTCTCTAAGATATTCCCCATGGTGTTAATGTTGGCTGGTGTTCTGACTTCAGTTCTTGCTAGTGTAGACATGTTGGAGTCTGCAACTTTTCCTAAGTGGGCCTCAGGGGCCTCAGGCTCAGGCATAGTATTCAGGGACCGCTTTGTAGATTGTGCCCCTGAGGACTCCCCATGACTGGATCCTTTCCTAAAAGTGTATGCTCTCACCCGCCTGCCTTGCCCCACCCCGCCCCAGTGGAAGCCAAAGCATGGGATCCAAACGTAAAACCCTTCCACAGTATTGCTCCTTTCAGCCCTGAAAGTGCAGATGGTTTGTGGCAGAAGTCTCAGCGTTACAGCGCCCAAGCCCGGGCTGCCGTGTGGGCAGGACATGCTGGAGGTGGCTAGTCGGCCTCATCTAGGCTAATGTGAGTATTGTTGAGTCTCCGTGAGTGTTGCTCTGAGTATTATTATTATTAGTAGTATTAGTATTATTTTAAAATATATTTTATTGATTTCAGAGAGGAAGGGAGAGAGAGAAAGAGAGAAACATCAATGATGAGAGAGAATCATGGACCAGCTGCCTCCTGTTCACCCCACACTGGGAATGGAGCCCACAACCTGGGCATGTGCCCTGACTGGGAATCGAACCATGACCTCCTGGTTCATAGGTCGATGTTCAACCCCTGAGCTATGCCGGAGGGCTTACTTTTTAAAAATATGTTTTTATTGTTTTTAGAGAGAGACAAGTAGGAAGAGGGAGAGAGAGATAGAAACATCAATGAGAGAAAAACATTGATCAGCTGCCTCCTTCACGCCCCCTACTAGGGATCCAGCCTGCAACCCGGGCATGTGCCCTGACTGGGAATTGAACTGGTGACCTCTTGATGTATGAGATCACATTCAACCAACTGAGCCACACCAGCCGTGGCTCTGAGTATTATTGTGTGGAATGTGGGGGACAGAGGGTAGTTTCTTCATTCTGAAATCTTAGGCAAGGAGGGTTAAGCAAAATTCTCATGTAGAGAAGCAGCTTCCCTTTGTCTTCCCTCTTTGTAGCCAATTAGATATGCTGCTCAAGGAGAAAACAATTTAGGCAAAATTGTGACCTGACAAGATGTATCCCAGGGCAGAACTGAGAGTGCTCCAGGTGGCTGGCCAATGTCTCAGCAGGGACAAGGAAAACAGGGTGTGCTCTTTGCCAAAATTGCAGAACAGCAGAGTTTCTAGAAATAACGGCAACACTTGATATGATGGTTTATGATTTCCTAAGGCACTTCGTATGAATATCTTATTTTCCATGCTGAGCTTCTCATCATCCCAGCTGTGAGAAAGATGGGGAAAAAGAGCATTCTCTCTGCTTGTCCTGTGAAGATTCATGTGTAGCCTGGCCAGCATGGCTCCGTGGTTGAGTGTTGACCTATGAACCAGGAGGTCACGGTTTGATTCCCATGGCAGGGTCGCTGGCTCGATCCCTAGTAGGGGGCGTGCAGGAGGCAGCCGATGAATGATTCTCTTCATTGATGTTTCTCTTTCTCCCTTCCTCTCTGAAATCAATAAAAAATATATATATAAAAAGATTCATGTGCAGATGTCCAGAAAGATAAGGTGATTTGTCCAGACTTAAGGGTGCTAAGAGGTGGGACTTGAAACCAGGTCTCCCAACTCCAAGTCCAGAGTTTTCTTGATGAACTAGCTATATTGCCCCTTGTCAGGATTCGACTGTCTTGCAGTAAAATGGGTATAAAGTTATCTTGTTATTGTCTTAATTTGCGTGTCCCTAATTTCTGATGATATCAAACATCTTTTTGTATATATTTTTTAAAAATATTTTTTACTGCTTAAAGTATTACAAAGAATATTACATATGTCTCCTTTTCCCCCCCTTGACAATTCCCTAGCCTCTCCTACCCCCCAGTGTCTTATGTCCTTTTTGTATATTGTATTGGCTATATTTCTTTCCTCCTTAATAGAATTCAGATAAAATATTTAGCCCATTTTTTTTATTGGGTTGCTTTTCTATTATGGCTTTAAAAGAATCAATATATTGATTATATATTATAGATAATAAACATTTGTCCATTATCTATGTCACATTTGTAATTTGCCTTTAATTTTATTTTGGGGATCTTTTAATAAACAATAATTCTTAGTTTTAATGTAGTTTAATTTGTCAATATTTTCTTTTTTTGTTTATCATTTTTCAGATCTTTAATCAGTATTTTTCTACCATAAGGCCCAAAATAATATATTCTTCTATATTTTCTCCTGAAAGTTTTCATTTAATATTTTTGTCCATCTAGAATGGATGTTAGTGTCTGATATAAGGTGGGGAATCCAATATTATGTTTTCCCATACAGACAATCAGCAGTACCAGCTTCCTTTCATCTCTGACATATATCACTGTTTCATATTTGTGTGGGTCTGTTTCTTGGCTCTCTATTTTCTCCTGCTGGTCAGTTTGTGTGTATTTGTGTCAATACCATCTTGATTTAATTAGCTATTTTTATGTCTTGTATGTACTAGGCAAGCCACCCCCCCCTCCTAGTTTCTTCTTCTTCAGCAATGTCTTGATTATTGTAGGACTTTTTGCTGATTTACATTTAACTCCCAAAGTGAGATCATAATGTTACTATTAGTTTACACCTTGCTTTAAAAAACTTAATAATACATTGTGGCTATTTTGTTATTACATAAAAGTTGTTATTGACATTTATGGTAAAATATAATTTTTAATGGCTGCATAATGTTATTATTTATATGTGTCATAATTTACTTATTCCATCTCTCATTTTTGGATATTAAAGCTGTTGCTAAATTTTCATTATTATAAGCAATTCCGTGATGAATGCTGTTGCAGCAAAATCGTTGAAAACTTTCATGACTTTATTTTGTGTGGATTTCTGAGTCTAAGAATTGGCTCAATTTTAAGAATTTTGATATAAATTGCTATATTATTTTTAGAAAGTTCGTATCAACTATGTAACAGGGTAGGACTTACGGCAGACACCTTGTTAACAAAATGATCATTTTAAAAAGTTTTAATTTGATAGACAAATAATTTGAAACAAGTTAAATTTAGATTACATATCTAAATTTAGATTGGATTAACACATTTTATGTTCATATTTTTTTAGTGAACAGCCATGGGTTTTGTACACTAAACACTCTCCTAAGCACCTTCTCCTTTTGTTCCATCAGAGGAATTGAGCCCTGCCCCCCAGGCCAATGGCCAATCAGACTGCCACTGTGGGGGAGTTTATTTTGCTGGGATTTGCCCTCAGCAGGCAGGTGGAGCTGCCGTTCCTGATGCTGCTGCTGTCCACATTCCTGCTGACCCTCCTGGGAACCTGCTCATCATTTCCATTGTGCTGTCCTACTCCTGTCTCCACACCCCCATGTACTTCTTCCTGTGCAACCTCTCTATCCTGGACATCCTCTTCACCACAGTCATTTCTCCAAAAGTGTTGGTCAACTTAGCATCTGGGGATAAAACCATTTCCTTTGCTGGTGTATCACCCAGTGCTAGTTCTACTTCTTCCTGGGCACGGTAGAGTTTCTTCTGTTGACAGTCATGTCCTATGATCGCTATGCTGCTGTCTGTTACCCGCTGCAGTACAGCACCATCATGAGACCTTCTGTCTGCATTGGGACTGTTGTGTTTTCTTGGGTAGGAGGCTTCCTATCTGTGCTCTTCCCAATCATCTTCATCTCTCAGCTGCCCTTCTGTGGCTCCAACATTATTAACCACTTCTTCTGTGACAGTGGGCCTTTGCTGGCCTTGGCCTGTGCAGATACCACTGCCATTGAGCTGATGGATTTCATGCTTTCGTCCACCGTCATCCTCTGTTGCATAGTCCTTGTAGCCTATTCCTATACGTACATCATCTTGACGATAGTGCGCATTCCTTCCTCAGTGGAAGGAAGAAGGCCTTTAACACCCGTGCTTCCCACCTGACAATAGTCATGCTTTCTAGTGGCATCACAGTGTTTATCTACGTGACACCCTCCCAGAAAGAATATCTGGAGGTCAACAAGGTCCCTTCAGTACTGAGCAGTGTTGTGACCCCATTCCTCAACCCCTTTGTATGTACTCTGAGGAATGACACGGTGTTGGGGGTCCTAAAGGACGTGTGGGTCAGGGTTCAAGCAGTTTTAGAAAAGAGGATGATGACAATGCTGAGGAGCAAATTGTCCTCTTAGAAAGACCAATAAGGAGGGGCTAGTCCCTCTTCCTCTTCACCGCCACGTATGTAGTGTATCAATTCCCTGCCGTAGAAAGATAGGACTTGCTTTACCAAAGGGATGAGCTAGCTAAGGGATCCTGAATGGTTTCTAGTGGAAAGAACTTAGCTTGGAGACAGGAACTTGAACTCTAGCCTTGGTTCTAACTTGAATTCTGTGGCCACAGCTGTGTCACCAGCCACTGACCTCTAGTGCTTTCATTGGAAGTGTGTCAGGGCTGGACTTGATGATCTCCCAGTCCCATCCACAATGAATATTCTAAGAATTACAGAGCCTTGCAACCTGTGTCCTATTCAAAGTCCCAACACGTTTGGCTTCATTTCCTTATGGATCCTGACCACAACTCTTCTACCAGCTGACACAAAGTCCTTCCTGGCACCCTCCTCATGGATCCTCTTTCCTTTCATCTTCTCTAGGAATCTTTCTAAGAATAACCTTTATTATTCTCTAGTCCACTGTCATATCCTCAGTGGACATTTGTAATGATTGTGGTGGATATATGTAGTCTGTTATTTATTTTTATTTTTTAATTAAATATGTTTTTATTAATTTTAGAAAGAAGAGAAAGAGAAACACTGATGTGAGAGAAACCCAAGTTTATAGCATGAACTGTAACCATAAATCCTTAGAATATATGAAGAAAGGTACTGATTGAGTGGCATGTTCATAGTGATTTCTTAGTCCTAGGAATGTTAGGCATGGCCCATTCAGATGGAGTGTGTGTGTGCATGTGTGTGCGTGTGTGTGTGCACATCTCAGCATGCACCCATGTGTGTAGGCCTGGTAGTGTAAAAGGGCACTGTGGTTGACCTTCTTCAGGCCTTTCTTGCACCTGCTCCTGAGGAATGTGTTGGCATGGTGTTGGGAAAATCAGATGAGCATGTTGTGCAGCCTCCCAAAGTGGTTCTGGAGTAAGGGGATCAACTTTCAGAGCCATAGGCCCTACTTCTCCACATCATGGCCTTCTGGGTCAGGTGTCAGAGACAGAGTCCCTTAGACCAGTGCTTGTAGACGGGGGCAGAAGAATCTCTTAGGGAATTTTTAAAAAAAATATATTTTTATTGATTTCAGAGAGGAAGGGAGAGGGAGAGATAGAAACATCAGTGATGAGAGAGAATCACTGATTGGCTGCCTCCTGCATGCCCCCTACTGGGGGATCCAGCCTGCAACCTAGGTATGTGCCCTTGACCGGAATTGAACCCGGGACCCTTCAGTCCATAGGCCGACATTCTATACACTGAGCCAAACCAGCTAGATCTTAGGGAATGTTTTTAAATGTAGATGTCATGGTCAGACTCCATCCAGATTTACCGAATAAACTCAGGAATACAGTCCAGGAATCTCTCTCTCTCTCTCTCTCTCTCTCTCTCTCTCTCTCTCTCTCTATATATATATATATATATGACAAGCGACCAGAACAATGGAACTACCGGAATGACTGGAATGACTGGTCGCTATGATGCACACTGCGGATTGGGGCCCTGATTGCCCCCCTCCCCCTAACTTCCTGAGGCCCCTCCCCCCGGCCTGCCCAACCCCCGATTGTCTCCCCTAACCCCGATTGAGGGCAGGGCCAGCCAGCCAACTGCCCGAGGCCCCTCTCCCCTGCTGGCCTGGCCCCACCCCACCTGTGCATGAATTCATGCACTGGGCCTCTAGTATTTTAAAAAATACCCAGTTGTTTTGTGAGCAGGTTAAGTTTGGTGACTGCTGCCTCGCTTGGCCTGGTCTCCAAAGGGGTGGTAACATCACTTAGTATTCACAAGTTCTTTTGACTTTACCTCCTAAAGATTTCTTGCGTCTTTCTCCTCTGTATGTCCACTGCCCACTGGTCAAGTCCAAGCTACCAGAATCTCTGGCCTGGACCACTGCAGTAGCCTCAAAGTTCCCAATCTGTACTCCACAAAGCAGCCAGAGTGGTCATATCAAGTTTCAGATTGGATTGTCACACGCCCCACCCCACCCTGACACCCAGTCCAGTTATTTTCCCCCCATTGCTTTCAGGATGAACACAACATTCTTTTCATGGCCAGAGGGCCTGCATGAGTAGGTTCCCACCCACCTCCCCAGTTTCATCCCACAGCCATCGTCCCTGCTAATAGACTTGCACTCAAAGTTTTCTCCAGATACTCCTTCCCCTCCCTTTGCACTTCAGGCTCCTCCGTTATTACTTTTGAGGGAGATCTTCCCACCTTTCAGGGACAGCCCTTTTCAGTTGCAATTTTGTTTTGATTTATAGTGATTTGACTAAGTGTGCATCTTCATGTAGATTGTAATTTGCCAGGAAGGCAGGGACCCCTTTTCTTCACTATTGTAGCCTTAGTGGTTAGTATGCAGTAAGCTCTAAATACAGGGTCGCACCCTGGCCAGTGTGGCTCAGTTTGTTGAGCATCCTCCTGTTCACCAAAAGGTTGCCAGTTGGATTCCCCGTCAGGGCACATGCCCAGGTCTGGTTCAGTCTCTGGTCAGGGTGTGTGGGAGGCAACTGATCAATGCTTTTTTATAATTGATGTTTCTCTCTCTCTCTCTCCCTCCCTCTCCTTTTCTCTCTCAAAAACCAATAAAAACATGTTAAAATAAATAAGGAAATACAGGGTCAGGCAAAAGTAATTTAAAGTTGTTTGTATGGAAAATAATACAGCCTGGCCAGAGTGGCTTAGTTGGTTGGAGTGTCCTCCCGGACACTGAAAGGTTTCCGGTTCTCATCTGGTAAGGGTGCATGACTGGGTTTTGGGTTGGATCCCTGCTGGGGTTGGGGCAAATATGAAAGGCAACTAATCACTGTCTCTCCCTCCCCCCCTTTTCTCTCTCTAAGCATATTCTAGAGTGAGAACTTTAAAAATATAATAAATTAAAAATAATAATTAATAAGAATAAACTGTTTTGTGTACTCACAACTGTAAACCTCCTTTTGCCCCACCCTGTACCTGCCCTCTTCTTCATATGGCTGTGTTGGCAATCAGCAATTTTCAGTCACTGAGAAGACACGGGGTGTTGGGATGGATCAGAGCTTTATAATTATATCCAGAGTTCCATTCACACATTTGTTCATTCATCACGATATATGTGGCATTATGTGCCACTTGGAGCTGTGGACTTCTGGGTCTAGCTGGAGTCAGCCAGCACACAGCGGGAACTGTTGGTAATGATTTGAATACCTGGCATATCTCACTTATCTCGGCTCAGTGAAAACAAACATTTATTAAACACAAACTAGGTGCCAGATGTGCCCTTGTTCTTAAGTAGCTTATGATCTATGGAGGGAAGACTTACTAGTACATGAAATAAGTGGCTAAACATTTACAAGTTTTACAAAAGGGGCTGTAGTGTGTGCCATGGAGACACAGAAGAGAGGGTCCAAGTCCAGCCTGGGTGTGTCAGAGACAGGCTTCCCGGCGTAAGGACTATTTGAGGGGATGACTAAGAGTTAGGAAAACAGGCTATAGGGCAGTCCAGGTGTAGGTCAATGTGGAATGAACTTCAGAAGATGGCTATTTACTGAGCAGCAGGGAGTACCCAGTTTTGCCCAATTCTCCTCCTGAGTTGGGGTTTGGCCCCTCCACACTCCCCAGACATCCTCTGAAGGGGTTGGCTGGGATGGCCCCTGCCAATCTGTGTCTAGAGGGCAAATGCTGGGCTAAACGGAGAGGGAAAGGTGTGTAAGTGGGAAGCCCTCAGGGCCCCTTCTCTGACTGAGGCATCACATGGGCTGCTGTGAATTCAGCACCACTCCCAGCACTCCTGTTGACCAATACTAAACATCAGCACCACCAGCAGTTTTTACTCATTTCTTTATTAATGTAGAAAAAGAGCCCAAGGCAGCTGGACCAGTAGTACAAAGCACGGTGAGTTAATACTATTTTGGTGAAAGGGTTGGCTTTACAAAAGAGAAGGAGCAGGCAGGAGCTGTCCTGGTTCTGGGGCCAGGTCCAGCCGGCTGCCCGGAACCTCGCAGGAGCACCTGGAACCAGTCCTTGGAGAGGATGACAGGTGGGTTGAGCGGGATGAACTGGAGACCACGGAGGACAGGTGGCAGGGGTAGAGGGCCAGGCAGTGAGAACCATCTTGTGGCTGATGAGGACAGGAAACTGCTGGCATGAGACTCCCCACTGGACCATGGGCAGGGGCTCCAGGTGGCCTCAGCTCTGGGAACAGGAAGAAAAATCTTGCCGGGGGCAAGGGAATCCAGAGCTGGCCCTGGGCTGAAGAGCCTTTCCCTCCTCTCCCCACCAGGGGCCACCTTTGCTCTGTACTACAGGAGGGGCTTCAGGGCCCAAGGCACAGAGGGAGGCCCAGAGGCCTCCCGGTTGGGGGAAGAGTGGGCAGGGAAGGAAGCACTTGAGTGTTCCTGGCTTAGGCAGCCAGGGCTGAGACACAGGGCGGGACCACAGCACCCCTGTGCAATGGGGCTGGAATGTGGGCAGGGATGGGCTTACCCTTGGCCAGTTACCCCATGGCAATGGTGCCTGCCTCGAACCTTTGCAAATGGAGTCTGCACCATCACCAGGTGTCAGCGGACCTGGGTTCTAGCCTGAGCTTTTCTGGAACAGAGCTATATCACCATGGGCCGGCCATGTCCTGCCCTGGCCTGCTCCTCATCTGCTAACGAGGGCTTTGGCTATGACCTCTCAGGTCATGGGAGAGACTCTGAAGAACAAGGGGCTCTCCAGAACCTGCTCTTGGTAGCTCCGTGGGAACTGGTCCCAACCATACCTTGGACACTGGCACGGGAGGGGCAAGGAGGTGGAGGAGGAGGAAGTTCTTCTGTGGAACCTACCCCCAGAAATGTTCCAGAGCTAGGAAAGACTGTGGGGGCCTCTGCTTTGTCCAGGGCTAGAGAGGCTGGCCTCCCTTTGGCAGGGAGGGGACGTGGTTCCGTACAGACCCTCACAACCACTATCTGGGTAGCGCTTGGCATGAAGAGAATGGGGTGGCACCAAGTGACCCTTTATGTTCCTCCCCGGGGGTGGGAAGCTCAAGGCCTCGTTGGAGCTTCTGCCTCCAGCCCTCAGCCTGGGGTCAGGAGTACTTTTCACTGCATTCTTGCCTTGGGAACAGCCCAAGGCTCTGACTGGCTGGCACATGTTAGTTGGTGAGGAAAGGACAGAGGGTGAGTAAGCAGCCAGGGAGGTGAGAGCGACTCTCTGGCTTTCTCCGCTTCCTCTAGTGAGAGCAGCTCAATCAACCGAGTCACAGATCTCTTCCACCACCGCATTGAAGATGTGTGGCTGGTCTGCATAGACGTGGTGCGAAGCACCCTCGATTTCCTGTGAAGAAAGGAACCGCCAGGGTGGGACCGCCCTTTATTCCAAGCACTGGAAAGCTGTCAAACCATTTCTTTTCCTTTAGACCTGCTTGCCTAGCACCCATGAGCACTTGTCAGAAACCATGGTCCACTTTTCTCCCTGGATCCTGGCACTTTCCTGTAGGAGCCAACGACTCTCAATATCCCATTTTCCTTCTCCCATGACCATTCACTGTATCTTGCCTTCCATGCTAGCCCCACCACCGATCTGCTCATTTGACCCACAGGCCCAGTAAACCAGGGCCCAATAGGCAGCCAGCCTAATTAAGCACACTCATTAACAAATGAGGTTGAAGGGGGAAGAAAAAAGGGAATGCAGGAGTGTGGTAGGAAGGCTTCATGTCAGCCTCTACTATTCACTCTCCTGTTCACAGCTCTGGTTTTGAGTGGGAATTACAGGAGGGGTAACATGATGTCTGTGCCTGGCTACTGGATAAGAACAGAAGTGAGAGGCCTCCTAATTATGAAACGACAAAAAGCAAACCTTTCAAGTCCACTGTCTCATCTCAATCGGTTCATCCCTCTTTTCCCTGCCGACTCTTCCATCACCCTCTCTACCCCGAGTTGCTCATCCTTGCCGAGAGTCAACCAACACGTGCTGGCATTCAATGCACAGCTTTTCCACCCCAATTCTGCTCCTTGGGTGGCCAACGTACCATGTCTCGGACATAGGAATCCGGCCGCTGCAGCTTCACCTTTTTCCCTGTGCTGGTGTCTATCCAGGTGTTGGACCCATAGATCATGGTGATGGGCACATCTTTTCGAATCAAGTGAATTCGTTCTATCATGGGGCGCCGGGCCCAGCCGAAGGACTCCATCATGGCTTTGAAGGCCGTCTCACCACTAAGAAGCAAAACAGGGTGAGGCAATTAGAATAAACCCCGCAGCATAAAATGTCAAACTGTTGGTCTCTTCAGAGGCTGGGGCAGTATCTTCATCATCTTGGTATTCCTCTCAAACCCTGGGTTTGAGACTCACTAAATATTGGTAAGATTAGGAGAAAGGACTGAATCTCTAGAGGCCTCTTAACACAAAACAGAGTTAGAGGGACACACTTGTGAAAACACCTAGGGCACTGAGTATTGTCCAAGAATGCAATGGGTTAATATTTATTCAAAAAATATTCATGTCTCATGCCCTAACCTGAGTGGGGGGACATATGAACAAGACACATTTCAGCTCACACTTCAGGCATTAAGTAATAAATTATATGATTCATTAACTACACATTTCCCAAGAATTATGAAAGGGCAGTGGAGTGCCATGAGAACACAGAGTAAGGACTTAGCTGGCGGGGGTGGAGGGAGAAGGTCAGGAGTTCATTGGGGGTGGAGTCGCAAGAGCGAGTGCTATGGTAGTACAAAGGGTTTCCTGAGGAGACTGTGAATAAAACAGTCATGTGAAGACCTGGGGGAGCAGCAGTTTGTGTTGTGCAAGAAGCCAGGACTGCCAATCCGATCTACTTTGCTTTTTCCTGGTCATTTCCTTAGGTAGAGCTAATTGAGGCCGTATCATGGTCTGCAAGGGGTCTGCATGCATTATGCACAACTAGTCCTGAGGCTGGGGAACATTCTGAGGAAAGGGCGAGGACTGTGCGTGAGGGGCCTCAAGTGGGTATGAGACTGGCGCTGAGCCCAGAGGGGGCTGAAAGGCGGGTAGAGAGCAGAAAGCAGGGGGCTGCCTGATTTGACTGTTGAGCTGAGTTCCTATACTGCTGCCTAAGCAGCGCCTTCAATGAGCGGTGCTCAGGAGGAATGTTGAATGGACAGTTCCCACGCTGCCTGAAAGCGGTCTGGGTTTGAGGCTAGTGCTCAGACAGTACTGATGGAATGCAAATCCCCGCCTTCTTCACAGCTTTGGCTCACAACAGCGACCTGGGCAGGCCTGGAATGAGGCGGGGCAGTGCTGTGGCTCCCAGTGAACTTGGCTCCCCTGAGATGCCTCCCAGCAGCTCAGGGTGAGGCCACCACAGAGGCGGTGCCTCCTGGTATCAGCCACTCACACAGCACGGCCTGAGGGGAAGATTGCCTCCCAGACTCTGCCCTGGCTGTCAGCTACAAGCCTATGGGGGCTGCTGGGTGAGCAGTCACAGACCTGAGCCTCTCAAGATTCTGGGGACACCCGGAAATCTCCAAAAAGATTTGGAAAGAATTCCTGTCCCAACAATACTTCAAGGCGCACATGATTAAATTTTAAAATAGGTACTTTCTCAATCAGCGATTCTATTTGTAGGAACATACTCTATAGGCCAGTGGTTCTCAACCTTCCTAATGCCGCGACCCTTTAATACAGTTCCTCATGTTGTGGTGACCCCCAATTTCATTGTTACAAATTGAACATAATTAAAGCATAGTGATTAATCACAAAAACAATATGTAATTACATATGTGTTTTCCGATGGTCTTAGGCAACCCCTGTGAAAGGGTCGTTCGACCCCCAAAGGGGTCGCGATCCACAGGTTGAGAACCACTGCTATAGACAGTCATGTGTGTGCAGAGGGAGACATGCAAGGAGGTTCTCTGAAGTTGTCACGTGATATGTCAGACTGGCAGTAACAAGGAAAGTTGGAAATTACAAGTCTGGGACAGGCAAAGACTTCTTTCTTTCTTTTTGCTTTTCTAAAAATACCATATTCATTAGTAAAAAAAAAACAAAAACCACCAGTCTTTTCAAATGTTTTCCAGACTCTTGCCTGTCAGGATAACCGCCTATCTCTACAGAAGAGTAAGGGTCACCTGTAGAGACAGTGGCAATTTTAATTAATGTTATCTTCTCCATCTCTTTGTGCCTACCCCTGGGGAAGTCTCTGGAAACGATCAAGCCTGCTAACGCTTCTGTTCTCCTAACTCAGCGACTTTCAACTGATGTGCTGCAAGAATTTTTAAAACATGCAACACCTGACTGTTTAGTCAGGGACACTGGCCTCTTTTCCCTTAGATTGTCAAATTAAAACAAAAATGACAACAGCCAACACAACAGTAGTCATCCAGTATGCAAGAATCAAAATTATACCTATTTTTTTTTTGTCAGATCGGCAAAAAATATACTTTTTGGTGTGCCGCAGAATTTTAGTAATTAGTTTATGTGTGCCATGAGATGGAGGTTGAAAAATCGCTGCCCAAACTGAATGAAAACTTTGTGGAAGAAGAAACACAGCACAGAACGATCCTGTGACAGTTCTGCAGTTTTCGTGTTATCTTGTCCACCTGGCGCTGGCTCTGGGCACTGCTCTCACCTGGGGTTTTGTGCGTTGCAGTGGTAGATATACTCTGATATAGTATCATCTTCAAAGAAGTCTGCAAACTTGCGCTTGAAGTCTGGTCGGAATCGTTGCACCAAGCCAGGCCCTGGGAGGGGACAGGAGAGCATGGAGGGGCCAGTTTGGGTGGTGGGGGAGAGACTCCTGCCTGTGCATGCCTGAACAACATTATTTCTCCTATTCCTGGGACCCTTACAGCCTTTTAATCTTAAGGTAGTGAGTGAAACTAGACCATCTCCCAAGAGGCCGGTCATATTCAGACCTGTAACATAATATGAGTGGAGAGGCAAGCTTAACCCCGGCATCTCAGACTCGGGCGGTTTTAGAGCAATCTGTTCTCTTCACCTTCTTTATATAGTCCATAAACAAGCAGCAGGGCACCCAAAACAGACTGTCACAATTGGGGCCTACTGGTCAACACCGGGCCTTTCCCTTCTGGTCTTCTCTCTGCATGTAAGAAGCCAGGGGTCAGAGGGCGGCACAGCCAGGATCCCCTGGGCCCTGGCCTCCTCCATGGCTGTCAGCCAACTGCCACAACCACACTAGCTCTGATGCCCATGCCTGAACCCAGCCAGATGCAAGTCCAAAAACGGGGAGCGTGGTAAGAGCTGAGGTTCTCCTAAACTCCTACCTTCTCCTCAAATGCTCATATTTCCCTTTTATCCAGAGCCATTCTGTTTCTCATGAAGGGCCTGGAGAGATAACTCTTATTTAGCCGTTTGCAATGAACTCACAATAATTGGCTATTGAACATTACCATGTATACATCAGCCATTAGTGTAAGACAGAGCGTCACCAACCCTTCCCATAAAGGGCGTGTGCTTTTCACTCCATCAGAGTAAAAAGCTCCCCAGAAAGTTAGGGTGCTGGCAGGGTGAGGTCAGAAGCCTGGGGCCTATTGATTTCACTTCCTCAGAACGCCTTCCCTCCCTCCAGCCACAGAATTTGCTGACAGCTACTAAATGGTGAAGATGTGGTGTTTGACTGGAGCAGGGCATGGTTTTGAGGGGCTTGCCTGACACTGTGGGGTGTGTTGGAGGCTCTGGTTCTGACATCTCCCTGCTGCAGGTGCTGGGTGAGCTGCAGAGGTGGGAGCCAGTTTACCACGCTGAATCGCCAACAGGTTGCCATAAACTCACACAGGTAGCATAAGAATTCAGCAGAGGAAGAGTCACCTCATGGTCCCTTTCTTTCTCTCTCTCTCTCTCTCTGGGGGTCTAACCAAGGCACAGAGTAGTAGTTCTGCTCCATCTGTCCCTTGCATAGGAAAGCTTTTTTCCATGCAAATGAAAGAAAAAAAGAACCTTCTGAAATTACAGACAAAGAAACCTGGTCCAGATTAATAGCTTAAAATAACAATGCTAGGTCCATTCCCACTTTTCAAGGACAAGCGAGGATGATGGGAGCCCAGAAGCAGTGGGGCTTCTAGCATGGGATAGCCTTGGTTGAGGAGAGAGTTTCTGTATCTGTAGGCTACTCACCCCAGGGCCCAGCTATTCGAAGAACAGCCAGTGGGTTGGAACGCCCTAGGACAGAGGCCACAGCCTTGACCCAGGTTGGGGGTGCACGGATCTCACTGGGGTCAGTTGGTCGGAGGGGAAAGCCCCATGGGTCCACCAGGATGAGGTGTTTAACTCTACGGAGGACAAAGGAAAAGCTGTATTTGCTTGGAGATACCATAGCCCTTAAATCACCCAGGAAAAAGAGAACTACAGTGGGGCCTTGACTTACAAGTTTAATTCGTTCCGTGACGGAGCTCATAACTCAAATTACTCATATGTCAAATCACTGTGACGTTTGCTGCGCCAACTAGCGGTGGGGTATCTGAAGCTGGCTCGTAACCCGAATTTTTTTGAGCTTGCAACTCAAAGCAAAAAATCGGCCGAGAGACGGCTCGTATCTCAAAAAAACTCGTTAGTCGGGACACTCGTAAGTCAAGGCCCCACTGTATTGGAAACTAATACCGGAAGCTTCCCAGTGAGGCAAGGAGTTGGATAGTGACCCAGAGGGTGGGTCCTTCTTACCTTTCAGGGTACTTGATAGAGTAAGAAGTGGCCAGGAATCCTCCCAAACTGTGCCCTAGGAGGATCATGCTGGGGATCCCCATGGTCTCCCGCCACGTCTCTATTGAGATCACAAACTCATTCTCGGCCCCTTCTGGGTCCCTCGGGAATGTTGGCCTGGAGCTTCTCCCGAAGCCAAGCAGATCAAACGTGTGCAGTGTGCGGCGGGCACTCAGTGAATCCATGTTGAGGATCCAGAGGCCCACGCCACCCCCAAAGCCATGCACCATCACCAAAGGGGTGCGGTCCCTGAGCTCGGGGCTCACGGTCACCGTCCAGATCTTGTTCTGGTTTGGGAGAGACACATACCGGGCCAGGAACTTGTTCTGGAGACCTGGGGAGAGGAGATTCAGGGCGAGCAATACGTCTGCTTTCTGACAGCATTGTCATGGTGCCTGGATGATCAGTCTTCAGCTCTGTCTCTCTGTTCCCAAACCTCCCTGACCTCCCTCACCTCTTTCCTTTTTATATCCCTCTCACCATACACCCCAAGAGTTAAACTCTGAGTACAATTTGTAGACCATCTACTCTATAGATAATAAGAGTGGGTACAATTTGTAGACCATCTACTCTATAGATAATAAGAGTGGCCATCTTATTCCTTGAGGCTGTTTGCCTGGCTCCCTTTGGGCACAGGGTGGCAGTGACTCCACCAACCTACAGAGCGCCTGCACCCATTGCTCTTGTACCTGTGTGCTTGGGGCTTGACAGATGGACAGAAGTGTCCTCACTGAGGGTATCTGGGAGGAGGGCTTTTAACTGGAGTTGAGACAGGCGGAGGGTGTGACAGGTGTGAACTGAGCCACCGGCTTATTCCTCTTAAGAGACAGACCCAGGTGGGCAGTGCTTGCTCTGCTGGTGTGAAGGCAATTACATGACAGAGCTGCCTGGGGAAAGTGACTTGGATCCTGGACAAAAGCTTGAAAGCTGTGGCTATTCTTCAGTTGTACTTACTCAGGCCCATAAGAGGTGAGCCATGGCTGGGGAAGTAGAACAGGGCAGGTAAGATCAGAGGAAAACAGGGAGGTGTGGCCCAAGGGCCTTGTTTGAGCCAGTGGCTGCTGATGCTCATGGGAGGCCCTGCCCCAATATAACACTGCCCAGGAGCTGGTCTCTGGGAATCTCTAACTCCTGTCTCAAACCAGACAAGTGGTGGGGAAATAGTAATATTAGAGAATATAGGACTTCTTTGCTGGTCCTTGGGTAGCAAGGTGGTAAATCTAAGAAGTGCTGGTGTGTTTGGAAGAACAGACAGGGAGAAAGAAAGAAGAGAGGAGTAGGAGAAGGGAGAAAAGGAGAGAATATGTGTATTTGTGTGCGTTGTGTGCTAATAGTTGGTACAGGGTTGGAGGTGAAGTTGTGGGATGTGGCAGGAACTACATGACGGACAGGGAGGGCGACACTGAGGAACCGTTATCATAGAATTCAGTGTCCTCTGTAAAAATCTCTTCCCTTAGATCACTGACAACCTTTCCTCCCACCCTCAAACGTTTTTTATCAGGAGTCAGTGGGCTCAGTGTACCAGGCTCTGGGAAGATCCCGTATCCTCCTTAGGCCTCCTGAGGGAGATGGCACAAGCTGTCCCCTCTACTTACACTGGAGGATCTTGGCTTCCACATTCTTCAATTGAGACATCGAAGTGGGGCGCCAAGCCGGCAGCCAGCTACTCAGCCAGCCTTGAGGCCTGGGACAAAGAGACACAGAGATGCTCATTGGCAACATTGGAAAGGAAACATTGATGCCCTGAGCCTTGCTGACAGATACAAAAGAGTTATCAGGGTACAGGGTGTTTTCCAGGCTCAGGAGACCTCCCACTATGGCAGTCAGCAATTCCCTCATGGCCCGATAGACTGTTACTCTTCTCTGGTAAATGGCTATTAACAACATGCTCTTTGTTTCAAAGATGCTCAGAATATCATGTGCACAGCACTTTACAGTTTACAAAGCACTTTCACATTTATCTCATTTGAGCTTTACAAACCCTTTTGCCACTGGTTTTCGTGTTTCAAGAGATTATAAGGGGGACAAACCCACCTTTAACTAATGCTTTCAGTTATCTTTTGCTATCCTCAGGACTGAATGTTCCTTTAGAATAGGACAAGTTCCCATGCCACCTGCCCTCCTGGCAAGGCACTGCAGTTTGTGTGTGCCCTCTTTCAAGCCCCTGGAAGTACAGAGCACTGTCAGTGCCCAGCTGGGCTCTCAGGAAACCTTTAAGCAACGAGATGGGATAGGCAGGGAGCAAGAGACGAGAGACCTGGGTTCAAGTCCTGTGGTGAATCACCGGCTGGACACAGGTTGCCTCTGGCCTTGTTCTTCAGATTATAAAATGAGTAAAAAACTCACACAGGTCTTATCTCCCATAGCAGGCAATAAAACAGATAAGATACGCTATTCTGCTTTCTCCTTCATATCCACAGGACTTTAAGTCATTGCAGAGTAGAAGTTGAAAGCACCAGTTTTGAAATAAAAAAAAACACACCTTGGATCTGAGTCACGGTATTATCATTTTCGAGCAGAATGACTTTGGCCTGATGAACAGCCTGTCTTTGAGCATTTAGATATGTAAGGGAACTTATAAGGTGCCTGGTACAAATTAGATGCTCAATGAATGAGTTTTTATTATTTCTTTTCCATTGCATATGACATTTCTCTTTTCTGGGTGAAGAGGATTATGGGATGGACACACCAGCTGTAGGAAAGGCCTGTGAACATGGGTATAGTCACACAGAGCATTCTGTGGGAGAACGAGAGGAACCACTGCAACCCCCCCCCCCCCTTAGCATACACTGGGCATCCTGGTACATCAGTTGAAGCACAGAGCTTTAGATAAGGATGGCCCTTAGAAATCATCTAGCCCAGTCTCTCTATTTTACAGATGACCAAACCGATGCCCAAAGAGGCCAGACAGCTAGTGAGAAAAAGAAGCAGAACTAGAAAACCCAGATTTGCAATCCAGGTTTCTCTGTACTTCTTTTCTGGAAGTTCCAGCCTTGGCATTTCAAGGCCATGCACAAATACTTACGGTATAGGACATAATTTTCACACTGTTCTCTGTTTTCTGAAAGGAGGTGTGATCTAAAGGCAGAAGTCAGATTTCTAATCCTGGCACTGCCACTTACCAGCAATATGACTTCCACTTTCTGTGTCAAACTTTCCCCTTTAAAAGGGCGGTACTAATAGTACCTACCTCACAGGGTTGTTATAAAGATTAAATGAGTTAATGCATCTAAAATACATAGAATAAAGTCTAGCGCAAAATAAAATTCCCAATAAATGTTTCCACCCAGCAAAATCATAAGCTGTTTTGCAAGTAGCAAGTCTCAATGATTGATTGAGGTTTGAAATACTGAGGTTGCACCCGAGAGTGGTATATCAATGACATTATAGCCAGATGAGAGTTGTCAGTTTCATCAATCAAATCCTATGGAGACTCATAACCCTTTTAATTTTCCACTGGAATCCCTTGTAAGCTTGAAGCATCTGGATCCCATACTGCAGCACTCAGGAGAAATGTTGTTCCATGGAACAGCACTATGGGCTGCTCAGCAGATATTCAGGGGAGTTTTACTTTGCCCCTCTTCTTCACCAAAAATGTTGCAAATAAAGCACTGGAAATATTGTCTGGCACACTGAATCTGATTAATACAATTGGGGAGGTGAGGGAAGGGGATAGGGGGGTTCAGGCAAAGAGAAGAGAAGCCACTTAGCCATGAACTTGGGCTGGCCAGGATGGTCTTGTCCCTCTAGAGCAGTGGTTCTCAACCTTGGCTGCACATTAGAATCACCTGGGAATCTTTTTAAAATTTAAAATCAGGATTGTAAAAAGATTCCCAGGTGATTCTAATGTGCAGCCAAGGTTGAGAACCACTGCTCTAGAGCATTTTTATCTGAACAGAGGTAAGGCAGAAGAGGTTCTGTGCGGGGTCTGTGATCTTGGGCAAGTCTTCTAACTTCTATGGGCACTGACTTCTTTGTCTGTAAAAAAGAGCTGAACTACCTGCATCTCAACCGGCTCTAATATTGTTTCCCTAAGTCGCTGTAGCTACTGTACAGTTCTTGGAAAAGTTCTCTTAGAGAGCAACTCTCCTGGGCAGCTTCTTCAAGCACAGGAAGCTACTATTGTGTCATAAAGTTAATTCCTTTTGCAAACTGCCAGTTATGCTGGTCTGAAAAGGGGGACCGCGGGACCCACAAAAGGACCGGAGCTAGTGACACCGAGGCTTGGCTGGGAGCTGAGTCATTCTTCTGGAAGCAACTTTGCCTGGCTCCTAGAGACTGCAAATGGCTAACCACACCAGCTACAGGTGGCGCCCCAAACCCGGTGCCCTTGAGGCAGTGGTAACAAGTCTCAAGAGCTCTAATTTTGAGACCACAGCAAAAAAGATAGTTATAATGATTAAAAACATTATCAGCTAGGGTCGCAAGCTGCAAAGTGTCTCGGCGGGTGAGAACTAAAGAAGGCTTGCAAGCCCATTTATTATTCCAAGCAGGCCAATTCCAGCGCGGCGGCCTTTCTCCTCTTCCCGTGCCCTCTCCGTGCCCTGCGAAATGAGGCTCTTTCCACCCCCGACTTCCAAACCAGGGCCAGTCCAGGCCGGCGGACCTGGCTGCCACCCCCGCAACCGCATCCCGCCAGCATGCTTCGGTGGATCTCAGACATGCCCACGGAATCTAATCCCCGAGCACAGCGGGGAGAGGAGAACGAGGAGCGATCGCGGAGACCCACGTGCAAAGTTCGAATCTCGGAGCGGCATGCAGGCTAACTCATTCCCCATCGGTCCCCCGGCTCCGCCGCCGCCTCCTCTGGGCAAAAGCAAAGCGAGCATAGGCAGCCCCCAGCCCTCCCATGAGGCCGACCTGAGACAGGAAAGGCAGGAAGATGTCTAAAAGTGTTCCTCAGCCACAGACAGTCCCAGGATCATGGGCCAGAGAGAGACAGAGAAAGAGAAAGAGACGGGATTAACTCACTGCTGCTCCAGATCATCAGCCATAGTAAACAAGCCCTGCCGGGTCGAGCCGAGCCAGCCCGTCCCTCTGCCTGACGCCAGCACCAGCTGACCTAGCAAAGGGTCGGATAACAAAGTGGGGCGGGGCCAGCGCGGGACGGGGAGGCGGGGCCCCGGCACCGGGACTCTGGCCTTGAACCTCGGCGGGTGACGGGTGGCGGGGACCAGGCACAGGTGCAGGCGGAGTAGTCTCCCGGTCTCGCAGAATAGGACCGTAATTCTGGGAGACAGTCAGGGAGGCGAGTAGTACCGAAACCACGGAGTCCCTCATGGGAGCTCACCAGCCCTCCATGCTCTCAAGATCAGAAAGTGACAGGACTCCCCCCGCCCCCCCGCAGGCGCTCACACTGTCTGGGCCTCCCTATTATATAGCTCCCTGTCCTCGGAAGTCCTCCCCTGGTGTCCTTTCTAATCTGGGGCTTATGATGTTTGTAGAGACCACACCACTGGTTAAATGTTCCTACCAAGGGCCTGTACCCTAAGTAGATTGCCAGGTTTCATAAAGAACAGCACGCCTAGTTAAAGCTGAATTTCAGGCAAACAACAAATACTTTTAAATTTTTATTTTTATATTGATTTCAGAGAGGAGGGGAAAGGGAGAAACATAGAAACATCAATGATGAGAGAGAATCATTGATCGGCTGCCTCCCGCTCGCCCCCGACTGGGGATTGAGGCTGCAACCTGGGCATGTGCCCTTGATGGAAATCGAACCCAGGCGGGACCTTTCAGTCTGTAGGCCAAAGCTCTATTCACTGAGCCAAACTGGCCAGGGCCAACAAATACTTGTATAGAGCAACTATGTCCCGCGTAATGTTTGGGACATAATGTTGTAATGTACCCCGCGAATCACAGAAGGACGCCTTAAGAAGTCGAATTAAAGAATCACATGTATTGCAATCCGGGACTATGAGGGGGCATTTCGCTCTCCCAGATCTCATAGTGCCCTCCCCAGCCCCAACATCAGATTTATAGGCAAAGATCACAAAGGTACTGATTACAACCCAGGGTTTGTAATGAGGAACCTGGTTCGCAAAAAAGCAGTTTACAGAAGCAGAATTAAGCATGTTAATTATAGTTTTGGGTCTCGGGATCACTGAGTTGACAGGAACACATCATCTAGAGCCCTGGGGTCTTGAGACCACTGAGTTGACAGGAACACATTATCTAGAGCCCTGGGGTCTTGGGACCACTGAGTTGACAGGGAAACATTATCTGGAAACCTCAGGTCTTGGGATAATTGTGCTGTCCTGGTTCCCAGGTACAGAGGAATTTGCTTTCTAAAACCAGTAAGATCACAATCAATGGGATATTCACATTACAATCAATAAGGCATGCAATCGAATGGGATGATTTATACAATTCAGAAAATCAAAGTAACTTTTCCATTGTTAAACAAAGCAAATAAGTACAGAAGCCAAACAGCAGGGTTAAAGTTAAACTATAGTTTCTACCTGAGATGATTGCTCCATACTTCAGTGACTTGGCATCCTGTATTTTATCTGTCAACCCTAAACCTAAGCGATGCAAATCCTTTGCTCTGGAGATTCCCCAACCTAGTTTCCAGGAAGATGTGGCTCAATCCCAGGTCTCTCACAGTTTGGAAGATCCCCAGTTCCCGCCTCCTCCCCTCAGGAGAGGGAGTTGAAGAACTAACTTACAAGGCTAGGCCTGCTTTAGGGGTGTGGGGGTTTGGAGGAGAGGGTGGTTGGCTTAGCTCAGCGGTCCTGAGTGTACTCAGGTTTGCTTGGCAGAGGAGCCACATCTTGAGGCTGACTCCAGACCTTACCTGGACTGGTAAACAGGGCCTGATGTCCCTGGAGCTGTCTGATTTCAGGTTGTCCCTAGGTTAGGTTAAAACTAGACTTCGGGTGGCGGTCGGTGGGAGAATGCTAGTCCTGAGGGGTTTGTCAAGGTGTTTTCTTTAGCCATCATGCAGGACTCGGGAGAATGAGATTTCTTCTTTCTTGTAACACAGTGTCAAAACCATGAGTATCATGGTAAGGGTTTACTAGCATATATATATATATATCTTGGAGGCCTGATGCATGAAATTTGTGCAAGAGTAGGTCTTCCTTCCCCCAGCTGCCGGCACTGGCTTCCCTCTAGCACCCGGGACCCGGGCTTCCCTCACAGCCCTGGCTTTGTCCGGAAGGTGGTCTGGAAGGACCCCCAGAAGGATGTCCGGTCTAATTAGCATGTTATGCTTTTATTATTATAGATTATTATAGATATACCCTGCCCTTCCTCTAAACTTAATTTTAAAAAGTTATTATAAAAATAATAGCCTGCTCTAGTGGTAAATAAGATTTTTCTATCTGGTGTCATCCTAGCTGTTTATCGGCAACTTTGTATTCAGAGCTCAGCTCAAACTTCCCCTCTTCTGAGGCCTTTCCTGACCGCAGGGTCTAAAAGAGGTGCCTAACTGCTGGTGGGAATGCAGACTGGTGCAGCCACTATGGAAGACAGTATGGAGTTTCCTCAAAAAACTAAAAATGGAACTCCCATTTGACCCTGTGATCCCATTTCTAGGAATATATCCCAAGAAACCAGAAACACCAGTCAGAAAGGATATATGCACCCCTATGTTCATAGCAGCACAATTCACCATAGCTAAGATCTGGAAACAGCCTAAGTGCCCATCAGTAGACGAATGGATTTGAAAACTGTGGTACATCTACACAATGGAATACTATGCTGCTCTAAAAAGGAAGGAACTCTTACCATTTGCAACGGCATGGATGGAACTGGAGAGCATTATGCTAAGTGAAATAAGCCAGTCAATGAAGGAAAAATACCACATGATCTCACTCATTCATGGATAATAAAGACCATTATAAACTTATGAACAATAATAGATACAGAGGCAGAGCTGCCTCAAACAGATTGTCAAACTGCAGTGGGAAGGCCGGGGAGGGGGTGGGGGCAGGAGGGAGGGGGTAAGAGATCAACTGAAGGACTTGTATGCATGCATATAAGCATAACCAGTGGACATAAGACACTGGAGGGTAGGGGAGGCCAGGGGATTGTCAAGGGCGGGGGGAAAAAAGGACACATATGTAATACCCTTTGTAATACTTTAAGCAATAATAAAATAAAAGAGGTGCCTAGTCTACCTGTCACATTATTTTATTCATAACACTTACCACTATCTGACATTCTCATGTGTATTTGTTTACTCATTTATTATCAGTTTCCCTCCACTAGAGCCTAAGGTTCATGGAAACCTTGTCTGTTTTGTTCTCTGCTCTGTTGCCAGCACCTAGGACAGGTTGTGGCACAGAGTAGACAATCAGTATTTACTGGATAAATAAATGGATGAAAAGTCTAACCAGGAGGCAGGTATGTAAACAATTACCTATAAAACAATGTACTAAGTGTCAAGGGCTTTGGGAGCTGTATTTTAAATTGTACGACATAGGAAATTCCAGGCTACGTCATTTTAAGACAGGGCAACACAATCTCCCACTTTTCTGAGAACCTGTAGAATGGAGAACTTTTTGAGGCCAGCATGACCGGCTGGAACTCTCCAGGCCTCATCTCAGGAGGCAGCGCAGAAAAATCTTGATGTGCCAAGCAGCTTTATAGCGGAGGTTGCTTAGAAGTAGGAAACTCGAACATATAGAAAATGCCTTTTATAATCAAATTTAATATATCTCTTAAGATACTGAGATATCTTAGGACTGGGTTAGATCTGTTAGAGTTATAGCGTGAAGAAGACTCTCGACAGCGGACTCTCATAGCCAGTTAGCCTGGAGGTCAAATCACCCCCAGTATTGCCGACAACAATCAAGGCTTAACTACAACAAGATTGGGCACAAAGACCACTAGGGGGTGCACCAAGAAAGCATAAAAAATGCGGAGACAAAGAAACAGGACAAAACTGTCAATGGAAGATATTGAATTCAGAACCACACTTTTAAGTTCTCTTAAGAACTGTCTAGAAGCCGCCGATAAATGTGGTGAGATCCTCAAGAAATCTAATGAGACCCTCGATGTTATGATAAAGAACCAACTAGAAATTAAGCATACACGGACTGAAATAACGAATACTATACAGACTCCCAACAGCAGACCAGAGGAGCGCAAGAATCAAGGCAAAGATTTGAAATGCGAAGAAGCAAAAAACACCCAACCAGAAAAGCAAAATGAAAAAAGAATCTGAAAATACGAAGATAGGGTAAGGAGCCTCTGGGACAGCTTCAAGCGTACCAACATCAGAATTATAGGGGTGCCAGAAGATGAGAGAGAGCAAGATATTGAAAACCTATTTGAAGAAATAATGACAGAAAACTTCCCCCACCTGGTGAAACAAATAGACTTACAGGTCCAGGAAGCGCAGAGAACCCCAAACAAAAGGAATCCAAAGAGGACCACACCAAGACACATCATCATTAAAATGCCAAGAGCAAAAGACAAAGAGAGAATCTTAAAAACAGCAAGAGAAAGAAACTCAGTTACCTACAAGGGAATACCCATATGACTGTCAGCTGATTTCTCAACAGAAACTTTGCAGGCCAGAAGGGAGTGGCAAGAAATATTCAAAGTGATGAATACCAAGAACCTACAACTAAGATTACTTTATCCAGCAAAGCTATCATTCAGAACTGAAGGTCAGATTAAGAGCTTCACAGATAAGGAAAAGCTAAAGGAGTTCATCACCACCAAACCAGGATTATATGAAATGCTGAAAGGTATCCTTTAAGAAGAGGAAGAAGAAGAAAAAGGTAAAGATACAAATTATGAACAACAAATATGCATCTATCAACAAGTGAATCTGAGAATCAAGTGAATAAATAATCTGATGAACAGAATGAACTGGTGATTATAATAGAATCAGGGACATAGAAAGGGAATGGACTGACTATTCTTGGGGGGGAAAGGGGTGTGGGAGATGCGGAAAGAGACTGGACAAAAATCGTGCACCTATGGATGAGGACAGTGGGTGGGGAGTGAGGGCGGAGGGTGGGGTGGGAACTGGGAGGAGGGGAGTTATGGTGGGAAAAAAGAGGAACAAATGTAATAATCTGAACAATAAAGATTTAATTTTAAAAAAACACTTAAATTTAGGCTTCACAGCGATGGATCATTCTTTGGTTTCAAATGGTGTCATTGCCTTTTGAACAAACTATGGCCAAGGTGTAACCCTTGGATTAAACATAGGAACTGAATAGAATAGTGGTAAAGTTGCTCTGTCCAATATGCTAAACACTAGCTACTTGTGGCTACTGAAATTTAAATTAATAAAAATTAAGTTGAAGTATGGTAGCAATCATCTCAGGTAGAAACTATAGTTTAACTTTAACCCTGCTGTTTGGTTTCTGTACTTACTTGTTTGCTAAAATAATAGAAAAGTTATTTTGATTTTCTGAATTATATAAATTATCCCATTCGATTAAATACCTTATTGATTGTAATGTGAATATCCCATGGGGTTATGGTCATACTGGTCTTAGAAAGCACATTTTCCTTTACCTGGGAAGGACAGCACAATTATCCCAAGGTCAGAGGGCTCCAGTTAACGTGTCCCTGTTGACTCAGTGTTTGGAGACCCAAAACTGTGATTTAGATAACATGCTGCTTCTGCTTCTGTAAACTGTTTTTTTTGCAAACCAGGTTCCTCATTCCAGACCTGAGGGCTTTAGATCAGTGATGGCGAACCTTTTGAGCTCGGCGTGTCAGCATTTTGAAAAACCCTAACTTAACTCTGGTGCCGTGTCACATATAGAAATTTTTTGATATTTGCAACCATAGTAAAACAAAGACTTATATTTTTGATATTTATTGTATATATTTAAATGCCATTTAACAAAGAAAAATCAACCCAAAAAATGAGTTCGCGTGTCACCTCTGACACGTGTGTCATAGGTTCGCCATCACTGCTCTAGATAATGTGTTTCTGTCAATTCAGTGATCCGGAGACCCAAAACTATAATTTAGATAACATGCTGCTTTGCCTCTGTAAACTGCTTTTTGCAAATCAGTTTTCTCATTCCAAACCCTGGGATGTAATCAATACCTTTGTGATCTTTGCCTATATAAATCTGGTATTGCGGCCATCTCATCACTATGAGCTTTGGGGAATGGCCTCCAAATGTTGTGATGTATCCCTCGAATCACAGAAGGACGCCTCAAGAAGTCGAATTAAAGAGTCACATTTAAAAAAACAAAAAGATTAAAAAATTAAAAAAAGAAACAACAACAACAAAAAACGAGTCACATTTATTGCAATCCGGGACTATGAGGGGCCAAGGGGAAACACGCCCTGCATATTACAAAGCGCTCCTGTGGCAGTGGGTTGGGTACCAGGCCCCTGCCATCGTGCAGTCCCCTGTGACAGAGCAGCAATCAGGCCTCTCCCAAGGGAGTGCACTGGAAGGGGGTATCAGCCCCTCCTCTGCTAGCTGCAGCAGGTACCAAACCCTTTCAGTACAATTAACCAGCTTCATTCCCAGCCACTTTTACAGATCCCAGGGCCCGTTTTCTTCCTTTAACCAGCAAGCCAAATGACACTGGCCTGTATTATTTCCTATTGTGAGTTAGAGGAAGACAATTCCTACAGATGGGAGGAAAAGACAGCGGGAGTTTTAGAGAAAACTACAGGCTGTCACTGTAGTAGCCCTCCCTCCCGGAGGCTGGGGTCCGACCTGTGGAGGAAAATGACTCTTAGTCGGCCTGGAAAAGAAGGCAGAGGATGACAAGGGTGCAGGAAAATTTACTAAAAACCTGGAGGGTTGGGGGCAGGCTGACGTTACTGGGCTGGAGAGGCTGTTTGCAGACTGAGCTAAAGATGAATAGCAGAGGACTTGGATCTCAGCTAAAGGACAGTATTCCAGTTACTGAGCTATCAGCAAGTGGACCTTTTGAAAGTCATGATCTTCTTCGAAAAGGTTTTTCTTGTGTGGAAAATGAACTTTTGCCCAGTCATCCTCTTGAATTATCAGGATAAAATGAATTTTTCCACACTGAGAAAACTCCAGGGTCTATTTGCTCCCCTAAAATTGCAACTGGAATTCAAGGCAGTGCAACAGGTTCAGCGTCTTCCATTTCTTCCAAGCCCCAACCTTTCAATGAATATTTTGAGGGGCAATGATGAGACTATTGGATTTGAAGATATTCTTAATGACCCATCACAAAGTGAACTAATGGGAGAACCACACTTGATGGTGGAATATAAACTTGGTTTACTGTAATACAGTGAGCTGACCATGGAAATGGAGGGGCTACATCTTGTTTATAGTTGTCTTTTTACTATAATTTTATGTATATAACATTAAAAGTACTGACACATTATAAACAAACAAACAAACAAACAAACAAACAAACACCCTGGAGGGTCTTCTATAAGAAAAGATTCTTAATTCAGCACAGGCAGGGGGTGGGGCCCATAAAATCTCTCTGCCCCGAGAAGCTGTGAGCCAGCCCCTGAATGTCCCAATCAGACTAGAAAAGCCACAAATACCTTTAAATCTACCCCAGAATTCCAAAATTTCAACCTAACACAGCAAAATCACAGAGCACATCCAAGTCCCTAGTACACAAACATAGACAGAAATTTTGTTAGGTGGGCCGGTTCCACCTCTGACAGAGAGCAAGCACCTTGGGAAAAGAACCTAGCAGCTGCTCGGGGGTGTTTTGCTACTGGTCAGAGCATTCAGCCCTAAATCAAACGTGTTTTTTTCTCTCGCAGACTTCGACACTTATATGAACAAATAATTATACCCAGGATATACAAACATCAAATAAACATCTGCATTTACACACTTTCAGTGAACAAGTACTTCTACAGTCTTGGGATCTTGAGCAGATAACAGGAACACCGCCCAAGTCCCCTGATGGGGGTCTGACAGGAACAGATGTGGGGGCCTCCCTTTCCCACATCCCAGGACAGGATTCTCGACCCACGTCTCGACCAGACAGAAACGGCCCTCGACCATGTTTTGGACAAAGAAACAAGAATAATAGACATGACAACTAAGACAAATGCCTCAGTACACAACATAGGGGAATTTTCTGGGAGCTGGGTCTGCCTCAGGCGGCTCTGACCAATAGTGACTGGGTGGTTTGGATGCCCTTGCCAGCTTCTTCTGGCCTGCTCCTGCCCTGCCTGCCTCTTCACTCCTGCTACTAAACCTTACTCTGTCCCTTCTTACACATGCAGAACCGGACCCAAGGTGGCAAGGTTTGAGCAATTTTAAAATTCCTTAACATACATTCTAAGACAGTCGAGTTTGAAGAGGAGCTATTACCCATGTTGCAGGGAGGGACCGGGTTGCCTCCTCCTTAAAAAATACCTGGATAAAAGAACTAATCAAAATAAGGCTTATTTTCTAACTTCATTTGTCCTTGGGTGTGGACAGCAAATGACACTAATCAAATTGACATAAACTATTTCACCTCTGTTTAGGGAGGCAAATGCAAATCATTCACTTCCAAGTGTCCTTGGTTTAGGGAAGACAAGATTTACAAGAGGGATCCAAATGTCCTTGATTTAGGGAAGACGGGATTTAAGGATTTAGGGAAGACAGAATTTCTGCTCAGTTTCCCTATTCTACTTGTCCCAGCTTACTGGCCTATCATCCATTCAACTTTCTTTCTTTTTTTTTTTTTTTAAATACATTTTATTGATTTTTTACAGAGAGGAAGGGAGAGAGAGAGTTAGAAACATCGATGAGAGAGAAACATCGATCAGCTGCCTCCTGCACATCTCCTACTGGGGATGTGCCCGCAACCCAGGTACATGCCCTTGACCGGAATCGAACCTGGGACCTTTCAGTCTGCAGGCCGACGCTCTATCCACTGAGCCAAACCGGTTTCGGCCCATTCAACTTTCTTTCAACATTTCTCTTTACCTTCATTCATTACACCAAAGCCATACTTTACAGTTAGTTAGAACTCTTAGCCTTAATTTTTAGGTGACATGTAAGTAATTAACATTTCTCAGATTAGCAATACATTCATATTTAAGAGACACAAACAGAAATTTCACTAGCTGAACAATTTTAAACAACAAAGACACATATTTAAACAAATACAGATAACATTCCCCATTAAAAAACTTTGAATCACCACGGAAACTCAGAAGATGTTCAAAAGGTTTTTTTCAAAGGAAACAAAACAAACACTTTTACACAGGCGTGTGACACATTTACACCACAAAATACCAAAAAATCAGTTTCAATTGTGCAGAGGTACAGAGCAAGTCCATGAACAGAGGCAGTAGAAAACTGCCTAGGAACGCTTCTCTTCTACCTTTTTTAAAAGACAGGCCAGACTCGAATCCTTAGCCAGTCCGAGTTTTGACTTCCCTCCTGGAAGTCCCAGACATGGTGAATACCGTCTAGAAGCCCTTCCCCCAGATACAGGACAAGTCCCTTAGAGATTCTTGATAACCTAGAGCAGTAATCCATTCATCTAACCTTCAATAGAATAAGAGGCTGGATGAAACCACTCAATGTCCTCCAAGAGGATTTTAGCAAAATGACAAAATCGACAGACTAAACACATTGGACTCACAAATGCATTAGACTCATGTCGGGGTCCAGCTCCAGCAGGTCCAGGGGTTCCCCAAAGGTGTGGGCCGAGTCGGCAAAGAAGGAATGCCAAGGAGGCAGCATTCAGTTGATCAGCATAGCCAGGTTCTCTAGTCAAGTTCCCCAGCCAGGTTCTGTTCTTTATTTTCCTGTTACATCTGTATTTATATCAGTTGATTTTAATCCTATCTATTCTATTCCAAAGATTTGTTATCTCCATTCCAAGGTCACTACTCTACTGTTCTGTTAAGCTACAAGGAAGTAACTGAAGGAGATTATCCTAAATAAATATTATGTAGCTTAAGCATGATTGTTCGTAGTTGAAGTGATTAATTACCCGCCTGGCACTTAGTTAAGGAATTTTACTGATTTATTTCCTTCCTAGTGCAGGAGGCTGCCCATTGTCTTCACTAGCAGAGAAGTTCAAACAAGGATCCCAGAAGGCTGCTTGGTTTACTGTAGTCGTCTTTATAGTCATCTTTTTACTATAATTTTATGTATACAACATTAAAAGTACTGACACATTATAAACAAACAAACAAACAAACAAACAAACAAACAAACAAACACCCTGGAGGGTCTTCTGAAAGAAAAGACCCTTAATTCAGCACAGGCAGGGGGTGGGGCCCATAAAATCTCTCTGCCCCGAGGAGCTGTGAGCCAGCCCCTGAATGTCCCAATCAGACTAGAAAAGCCACAAATACCTTTAAATCTACCCCAGAATTCCAAAATTTCAACCTAACACAGCAAAATCACAGAGCACATCCAAGTCCCTAGTACACAAACATAAGACAGAAATTTTGTTAGGTGGGCCGGTTCCACCTCTGACAGAGAGCAAGCACCTTGGGAAAAGAACTCAGCGGCCTTGAACCCACGGCAGGGCCTGAGTTATGCACCGATTGTCTAGTCCTGACAATGGGGCCTCAAGCTATTTCCTGACCAAATAGTCTCAGAGTAAATCCTTCTAATATTTACTGACCTTTAAGATAGCCTGTCTGTTACTACAATTACCTGCCTGACCAAGGGTTTTATGTTTAACCAAAGTTGAATAAAAGGCTGACGAGGACTGGGCACCAGTGGAGGTCCTTCCCCTTGAGTTGGACTTGCCCACCTAGCCCCCCAGTATTTCTAAATTATCTCTTGTCTCTTCTCTTTCATTTGTGTGTGGCTCCTCTTTCAGATCCTGAACCCTAAACCATGCGGGATGTGGGGGAACACACATATAACACCTTAGTCCTGTTAATCCCTAACTCCAGGGAAAAATCCCCACCTGGGGAAACAACCTTTCTCGGGGAGGTGGTCCTGTTTAAAACACATAGCGCTAAGAGGGGGAGCAAACATATGCCATATACGCCTTGAAACATAAGCTGTGCAGATGTTTCTTCACTGCAGCAACTGTGTTAAGCAGCAAGGGTGGACCAGCTTCCGGCAAATTCCCCCATTTTTATTTTTTAAATGACAGCACGTGTAAATCAGCGGCCACCTCTTGGATTGGGTTGTTTAAGACTCGGAAGACCTGTTTGTGACTTTGCCCACAGGTCAGTCTGAGGTTTAACCCTATGTCGGCTCCCCACAGACTCACAAACAAGAACCAAAACAAACCAAGAAAACCAAGGCCAGAAGTACCCTCTGACGTCTCAGGGGTACCAAAGAAGGAGAAGTTATGGCTGCATCCAGCCCTTCTCACAACCCATCACCAGTGACCGGTCCCAAGACTCACCTCTAGAGGATTTCCCAGGTGACTCTGATGAAAATTTTTTTAAGGACGGGCCAACATCCCCTGTCCGCTAGCTGGATCCGAAGGGGAGTTCTCCGGGGCCCTGGAACTTCTCAGGGTGTGCACCCCCTAGAGACCCCTCAGTCTCCACGAACAGCTCAGGGGAGGTTTGGCCTCCCTTTGTGTCCAAAACAGCACCCCTAAGGGGCTGCATCTCACTGGGGCCTCCAAATGTTGTAATGTACCCCACGAATCACAGAAGGACAACTCAAGAAGTTGAATTAAAGAGTCACATTTATCGCAATCCGGGACTATGAGGGGCCATTCCCCAAATCTCATAGTCCTGCATTGCAATAAATGTGACTCTTTAATTCAACTTCTTGAGTCGTCCTTCTGTGATTCACGGGGTACATTACAACAAAATAGCCCAGCCGGTGTGGCTCAGTGGTTGATCAATGACCTATGAACCAGGAGGTCATTGTTGGATTCCCGGTCAGGGCACATGCCCAGGTTGCAAGCTCAATCCCCAGTGTGGGTCGTGCAGGAGGCAGCCAATGAATGATTCTTATCATTAATGCTTCCATCTCTCTCTCCCTTTCCCTTCCTCTCTGAAATAAAAATATATTTTAAAAAATTTAAATAAAAGTCACATTACTAGCTACATTTCAAATGCTCAATAGCCACAAGTGTCTAGTGGCTACCATACTGAACAGCACAGAGACATTTTCATCATCACAGAAAACCCTATTGGGCAATGTTGTCAAGCACTGATGATTTCAGCCCAATGTGTAGGGAGTGTTTTGCCTCCTGACTCTGTCTTCAGTGCCAGGGAGGGAGCAAGATTGAGGGATTCTCTTTATCAGACTCCCAAAGAGCTAGGAGATAAGGAAATCAGACAAAGGGGCCTGAAAATTTGTTATACTCTATCAGAGGCTGCAAGGACAGTTATATTAGCATAAAGGGATATGAGTTCATTGAAGATATTTGCTGCTTTATTGGGACTGAGAGCAGAGAGTTGATGCTGTAGAAATTTGACTTTGTGCTGTTTGAAATTTTCTCTTAAAATTTTCCTCCTGAAAATAATAACCTATTTAATCTGTTCTGTTAGAAAACAAGGTAAAAGAAAAACTAATTTCTTTTTCTGTACTCAAATCAACACTTCTGACACCAAATGTGTGGGTGTTTTTACACCAAGCATTTTTCCAATTCTTGGAGGACACCAACTGGGTGTCCAACAGTTGAGCTCAATGCTGACACCAACTGCCCTGAGTTAGTGCAGATTCCATAGGTTAAGGGCTCAGTCTCATAAGACTGTCCCCTACCCCAACTTCAGACACCAATCTCAAGTCCAGGTTGTCACCTGTGCTTCTGATGACCAACTATAAATTGGAGGTTCCCATCTTCCCTTCCTCAGGTTCAAAATTTTTCTAAAATGATTCACAGAACCCAGGAAAAGATTACTTATTAGATGACTGGTTTATTATAAAAGAATATAGCTCAGGAATAGCCAGATGGAAGAGATGCCTAGGGTGAGGTATGAAGGAAGGGGCATAGAGCTTCTGTGTCTTCTCGGGCTATATAACCCTTTCAGCACGGTGAACCTCTTGGTTAGGTTTTTTTTGTGTGTGTGTTTTGTTTTTTGTTGGGGTCCAACCCCAGCAGGTCCAGGGGTTCCCAAAGGTGTGGACGGAGTCGGCTAAGAAGGAATTTTTTTTTTTACCATTTATGCAAATTTTCTTTATTCAGATCTATTCCTGTTCATTTTTTCCATGAATCCTTACAGGTTCAGTTCAATCGCAAGAAGCAAACTGCTGGACAAGCGTCATATTTCCCTCATGAAGACTGTTTTGTCTTGGAAGGTGTTCCTCTTCCTTCAGCTTCTAGCAATGACAATACTCGTGCTCTCGGTCACGCTATCGGACTCGGTCCCGATCTCGGTCACAATGTCTCTCTCTTTTTCTGCTTCTCTCTCTATAATAATCATCATGACGATCTCTACTGCGGGATTTATGGCGCTGACTCTTTTCTCATGATCTACTATGGTCCCTCTCTCTTGGTCGTTCACGTCTTGATCCAGAACCATAAGACTTGGATTCAATTCTATGAAGGCAATCTTGCAGAAAGCTAATAAGAACTTTGCAACGATCATCACCAGATACTTTGGATTGTTTAATTAAAGAAATTGCAGTTACCAATGTCTTAATTGCACTCCCATAATCACCAGCGCTGGCATCAGACACAGCTCTTGAAATAGTACTGCCTGAGATTGCTCTATTTCTATTCATGATTTCTTCAAACTCAGCTTCACTCAGTGGAGTCCTTGCTGTATCCATTTTCCTTCCAGGAGGCCCATAGTCACCCCTATCATATGGCAGAGGTCGGCCATATGGATCTGTTGGTGGTGGATCCCGACTAACTGATGTAGGCATGCCGCTGTTAGTTGGTGGAGGAAAGAAAGCTGGGTTCACATGTGGAGCTGGCGGTGGGGCACCTGGTGGTGGTCCAGGAAGATGCGGAGGAAGAGCAAGTGTAAGGGGTGGCCCAAGAGGACCAGGTGGATGAGGTGGAAAGGGGCCTGGAGGTGGACTGTAGCCTGGAACTGGAGGTGGAGGACCAGGCAGAAGCGGACCCAAAGGAGGCAGCGCAAAAGGTTGTCCAGGAAAAAGAACTGGCAGTGGAGGGCGATCTCCTCGATTAGGAGGCCAAGCTAAAGGAGGAGGCAGAACCTGACCAGGTGGAGGTGGACCTGGAGGACCTAAGGGTGGACGTGATGGAGTCTGTCCAGCTAGAAAAGGTGGGGGTGGCCCTCCTGGTCCTGCTGACCCAGGAAATCTGTCACCAACAGGAACAGCCCCTGGAAAACGGCCCCGTCCTCTACCACCTTGTGGAAATGCTGCACGTGAACTGCCTCCTGGAGGACCAGCTTTACCTTTCCCAGACATTTGTCCTGATTGTGTAGTTTTCCTGGACTGCATTTCAAATTGATGCAGGAACTGTTTATTGCATGGAGTTACAACAGGATTCTGACCATGAAGTTCTCTTTTAGGCAACAGATCCATTAACTTTTTTGAGGATGCTTCAGATCCAACACCAATAAGGGCAAACCCCTTTGATTGGCCATTTGCTCGGTTTTCAAAAAACTTTATCTCCAAAATATCATTTACTCCCAAAGAATGCAGTGCTTCAGTTAAGTCTTCATCTGTTGTCCACCATGTTAGATTTCTAATATATAAAGCAATTCTCTTTCCCGTATCTGTATAGACAACATTTGGTGTGCTCCTTTACCCACATCATCACCAACAGCTGGTGGGAGAGTGCTCATGTAATCCCGGTCTTCTGGGGCATCTCCATTATTTGCAGATGGAGAGATGACATCATCACACAAATCTATCTGATCATGCCCACCATATTCAGCTTCCTGGTTGAACTCTTCGTCTACATCTGCGTAAATGTCTATGTGGTCCACATCGTCCGCCATCTTCCCTCAGCCTTGGCCTCAGTGGCCGCCGCCACCTGCAGGTCTAGGGATTCCCAAAGGTGTGGACAGAGTTGGCAAAGAAGGAATGACACAGAGACAGCGTTCAGTTGATCAGCAGCCTAGCCAGGTTCTCTAGCCAGGATCTCCAGCCAGGTTCTGTGTCTAGGTTCTTCAGCCATGTTCTGTGTTTTATTGTCTTGTTACATCTGTATTTATACCAGTTGATTTTAATCCTATCAATTTCTATTCCAGGAGAACCAAGATGGCGGCATAGGTTAACACCGGAGTTTGCTGCTTTGAACAACTACTTCAAAAGTGAAACTAAAAGACGGAAGGGACATCACCCAGAACCACAGGAACGCTGGCTGAGTGGAAGTCCTACAACTAGGAGGAAAGAGAAATGCATACGGACACTCAGAGGAGGCGCAGTGCTGAAGTCAAATTCTGAGGTGCGGAGTGCGTGGAGCGGGCTGGCGGCGGAGGGCGCGGTTGGCGTTTTCAATTGGGAGGGAGTCGCAGACTCTGAGCTCCAGATACAGGCGAGTCTTTAGGGACCCAGACTCAAACGGGAGAAGCGGGACTGTCTGGCTTCGGTCAGAGCGAGTGCAGCTTTCTCTCCGAGCTTTGCAGCGGGTGCTGGGACTCAGAGAGGCAGAGCCCCTGGGGACAGGACTGAGAGCTGCCATAACTGCTCTCTCCGGCCCACCCTGTTGATCCTGTGCGACCCGCCCTACCCAAGCCCTGCACAGAGGCATTTGCCGGATAGCCTCAGGCAAAGGCTAGATTAGCACCTCCCTAGAGGACAGAAGTTCTCTTACTGCTGACACAGCTGATTCTCATAGCCACTTGGCCTGGAGGTCAAACCCTCCCTGGTATTAGCTACAACAATCAAGGTTTAACTATAAGACTGCGAACAAAGACCACTAGGGGGTGCACCAAGGAAGCATAACAAAATGCGGAGACAAAGAAACAGGACAAAATTGTCAATGGAAGATATAGAGTTCAGAACCACACTTTTAAGGTCTCTCAAGAACTGTTTAGAAGCCGCCGATAAACTTAATGAGATCTACAAGAAAACTAATGAGACCCTCGATATTATGTTGGGGAACCAACTAGAAATTAAGCATACACGGACTGAAATAACGAATATTATACAGACTCCCGACAGCAGACCAGAGGAGCGCAAGAATCAAGTCAATGATTTGAAATGCGAGGAAGCAAAAAACACCCAATGGGAAAAGCAAAATGAAAAAAGAATCCAAAAATGCGAGGATAGTGTAAGGAGCCTCTGGGACAGCTTCAAGCGTACCAACATCAGAATTATAGGGGTGCCAGAAGATGAGAGAGAGCAAGATATTGAAAACCTATTTGAAGAAATAATGACAGAAAACTTCCCCCACCTGGTGAAAGAAATGGACTTACAGGTCCAAGAAGCGCGGAGAACCCCAAACAAAAGGAATCCAAAGAGGACCACACCAAGACACGTCATAATTAAAATGCCAAGAGCAAAAGATAAAGAGAGAATCTTAAAAACAGCAAGAGAAAGTAACTCAGTTACCTACAAGGGAATACCCATACGACTGTCAGCTGATTTCTCAACAGAAACTTTGCAGGCCAGAAGGGAGTGGCAAGAAATATTCAAAGTGATGAATACCAAGAACCTACAACCAAGATTACTTTATCCAGCAAAGCTATCATTCAGAATTGAAGGTCAGATAAAGAGCTTCACAGATAAGGAAAAGCTAAAGGAGTTCATCACCACCAAACCAGGATTATATGAAATGCTGAAAGGTATCCTTTAAGAAGAGGAAGAGGAAGAAAAAGGTAAAGATACTAATTATGAACAACAAATATGCATCTATCAACAAGTGAATCTAAGAATCAAGTGAATAAATAATCTGATGAACAGAGTGAACTGGTGATTATAATAGAATCAGGGACATAGAAAGGGAATGGACTGACTATTCTTGGGGGGGAAAGGGGTGTGGGAGATGTGGGAAGAGACTAGACAAAAATCGTGCACCTATGGATGAGGACAGTGGGTGGGGAGTGAGGGCGGAGGGTGGGGTGGGAACTGGGAGGAGGGGAGTTATGGGGGGGGGGGAAAGAGGAACAAATGTAATAATCTGAACAATAAAGATTTAATAATAAAAAAAATTTCTATTCCAAAAGTTAGGGTGTTTCTTATCTCCATTCCAGGGAGTAAAGATTATGTAGCTTAAGTGTGATTGTTCCTAGTTAAAGTGATTAACTACCCACCTGGCACTTAGTTAAGGGGTTTTACTGATAAAAATCCTCACCTGGGGAAACGACCTTTCTCGGGGAGGTGTCCTGTTTAAAACACATAGCGTTAAGAGGGGGAGCAAACATATGCCATATATGCCAGGTCCCTTGAAACATAAGCTGTGCAGATGTTTCTTCCCTGCAGTGACTGTGTCAAGCAGCAAGGGTGGACCGGCTTCTGGCAGTTTTTAATGGAGGCTACATTATATTGGCATGACTGATTAAATCATTGGCCATTGGTAAATGAATTCAATCTCTAGCCAGGGTGTTGGACTGAAAGTTCCAACCCTCTACTCCTTTGGGTGGTGCCGGAAGCCAGTCCATCTTTGCTGCTTGACACAGTCGCTGCAGGAAAGAAAGATCTGCACAGCATATGCTTCAAGGGACCTGGCGTATATAGCATACTGTTCTTAATATGTTTGCTCCCCTTAGCGCTGTGTGTTTTAACCAAGGTCACCTCTCCGAGAAAGGTTGTTTCCCCAGGTAGGGATTTTCCCCTGAAGTCAGGGAGGGGATAAAACTCCTTAACTAAGCGCCAGGCGGGTAGTTAATCACTTTAACTACAAACAATCATGCTTAAGCTACATAATCTTTACTCCCTGGAATGGAGATAAGAAACGTCCTAACCTTTGCAATAGAAATTGACAGGATTAAAATCAACTGGTATAAATACAGATGTAACAAGACAATAAAAGGCAGAACTTTGCTGGAGATCCAGACCAGAACTTGGCTGGAAATCCTGGCTAGGCTGCTGATCAACTGAACACTGTCATTCCTTCTTCGCCGACTCCATCCACACCTTTGGGGACCCCTGGAACTGCTGGGGTTGGACCCCAGCAGGGTGGTTCCCCTGGCAACCATTTTGTTAGGGGCTTTCCAAAAGTCACTTTATTAACATAAACTCAAGTGTGGTTGTGTGGAGAAGAAACTTTCCTCCACCCTCTTAGCTTTTTCTAGCTGGTCCCATAATCAAATAGACATGAGACAGATTGACAAGAAGAAAAATGACCAAATTTAATTACATATGTAGATATGGGAACCCCACATACATGAGGTATATATAAGCTAAGGATGAGGCAAAATAGAGACAGGAAGGTCATTCATTCTCAGGAGAATAAGAGTTGATGTTAGAACTCTGCCCCACCCTATAGATAGGTCATAAAAAGTTATTTCTGATGATGACTCTAATTATGGGTAAGACTCTTAATTAACTTCTTTAAGGGAGAGGTAAAAGTTCCTTGTGAACACTCAGGGTCTCAATTGCCTTCAGCTCAAAATAATTCACATGCCCAGACAGCACATCTTGGGGAGGCCTGTTCTGAAGTCCTTTAGTTGAAAGGGCCTTGTTATGAACACAAAGGATGCCCCTTTCACCCTTGTTGCTCTGTAGCTAGTTCAGGAAGTGCGGACAAAGCCAAATATTATAACAAAAGACTGCTCTTATCTTAGGAAATTACAAGGAATTTAGGAGCTCTGTGCCAGGAGCCCTGATGAAGACCAAATATGTATTTCTTATTATATCACAACAAAATGTATCATATAGGGAAAGGGGGTTTTGGCCACACTGTGGCCAGTGTTTAAAAGGTGGAGCTGTCGCCGAAACCGGTTTGGCTCAGTGGATAGAGCGTCGGCCTGCGGACTGAAAGGTCCCAGGTTCGATTCCGGTCAAGGGCATGTACCTGGGTTGTGGGCATATCCCCAGTAGGAGATGTGCAGGAGGCAGCTGATCGATGTTTCTCTCATCCATGTTTCTAACTCTCTATCTCTCTCCCTTCCTCTCTGTAAAAAATCAATAAAATATATTTTTTAAAAAAAATAAAAGGTGGAGCTGTTACATGCAATATTAAAGACAAGCAAAAGGAGGGATCTGAAAGAGAAAATGAAAATACAAGAGGGAAAGGATTGGAAAAGACACAAGAGACTCTTCTTTCCTGTGTGAGTGTGTGTGTGTGTGTGTGTGTGTATTTAGAAGCGTCCTTTTCTTTGGAGGATTTGTGTTTCTTTTGATAAAGAATGCCTTTTTTTTTTTTTTTTTTTTTTACTGTGGAGAGACACACTGTAAAGTCATGGCCTTGGCTTATAAGGGGGACTCTCTTGCTCCTTTACTTTCCCATTGTTTTATAATGTTAAGTGTTGAAGGGTAGAAGAATAGGCCGCCTAAAAATCTGTCACTGAAGCATGGGATTATTTTGAGTTGAAAGTAACTGAGAAGCAGCAGGATACAAGAAAGGCTCTCTGTTCTCTATTTGTCTAAAAGCAGGACATGAACTTGTAGGGTGCTCCCCCTCATCTCTCTACCAGTAAGAACAGAAGAACTCTAGATGCTTATCAGCCAGAGAAGGCACCAGAGGAATCCATCTAACAAATTTTACTAATTCTTACTTTTCATGAATTCCCTTATATATTTACTCACGATTTGCTCAAAGTCCTTTTCCTTTGCCTTGTTCACTTCCCTAAAAATACAATGCTCTTTTTTTTTTAAGGTGCTCTATGAGCCCAAGTTCTAACCACCCTTCTGAGTTACTCATAATTGAGTGTTCATATATATATGTGCAACACACATATTAATAGACATATTTTTGTTTTTCTCTTGTTAAATTGTCTTTTGTCAGTCTAATTTACAGGGTCAGTGAACTTAAGATGGGTAGAGAGAAAACAGTTTTTTCTCTTCTTAAAAGATAAACTGAGACATATTAAAAATTTTAAGAGTTTATTTGAACAAAAATTAGTTCCAATTGGGCAGCATCCAATCTAGCAGACAGAAAGGAGCTCTGAGGAGCTGTACAAAACCAAAGACTTTTATAGCCAGAAGGGAAGTGGTAATAAGGAATTTATATCAGGCAAAAAAAAAAAAAGTGTGCTGTTTATTTCCTTTAGGCCAGGGGATGGCACAGGTCCTTTGGCAGGTTACCTAGTTAGTGCTGATCATGTGATTCCTGATTGACTGGTTTAAAGTTCCATTTCTGGGAGAGCTGAATCTGTAATTAAGTTAATTCTCAGTTTGGTGATGTGGGATTTAGCATAAGCAACTCCATTTTGGGTGTGTTGTCTTGTTTATAACACTTTTCAACAGCATTTTACTAATAAAACTCCTAAGGTCTATTGTGACTTCAGCTTCAACTTATAAATTTGATTTGCCCTTTGAGAGCCACTCAAGTTGCAGTCACTCCCGTGCCATCTTTTGTATGCCCCAAATATTGGGGCTCTGTGGTTTGGCCAACTTTTATTTTTAATTTATTTCTTAGAGAGAGAGAAAAATCAATTTGTTCCACTTATTCATGCATTCATCGGTTGCATCTTGTTTGTGTCCTGACTGGGATAGAACCAGCAACCGTGGATTATCAGGACAATGCTCCAACTGAGTACCTGGCCAGGGCTCCTTGGCTAACTTTGAAGTATTTAGAGAAATAGGGGAAGCAGACATAGATACCATGATGAATAATAATTAGTAATAGCTAATATTTACTGTACATTCACTGTTTTAATTACTATACTAGGTATTTAATGCTTAACATCTAATTTAATAATCACAACATTATAACAACCTAGGTATTTTTACTTCCATTTTATAGAAAAGGAAAATGAGGCTGTCAGACTAATTTGTCCTATATTAGATCACTACTGAACAGCAGAATCAAGGCTCACATTCAGGATTGTCTGATCCTAGAGGCTGCACTCTTACCCACTATTCTGGACATGAATTTTTACATATATTACTATTCTAATTTAAACTATTGAAATTATTGAACCACTAGTATTAGCAATTTCCCATTGACAGATCAATCAAAAATGTTTCAATGATTATAGAATCACAAACTGAACACATAATAAAACATTTCATTTTCTTGCTGTTTTAAGTCCACAAAGGCTTTTAGTTCATTCTATTGGTGTTTGACTTTGCAGGTCTCAGAAAAGGATGCATTCTGGAGGTGAATTTGATGTTTTTCATCTCTTCTACTTTCCCCTTGTGGGATTTCCTGTGGCGATGCTAATGATGATATTTGTCATGGACCAAAGGCACACAAAACATAAGGGAAAAAATGCTGGAAGGAGCCTGGCTGATGGAATAGCACCCCCCCCCCCCACCCGGAGGAATCTACTCCTGAATGATTAAAAAATATTAGCTAAGCCTTTAAAGTTTGAGGTTGAATACTGGGGAGGAAGCTATCCTCTTACTTGCTCATGAGGATGGGAGAAAGGTTGAACTTGTCAGAGAAACTTATGCTTCTTGCCATATTATATTGAAATAAAAAGCAGAGGGGTTGCCCACTCTCCCCCCCCCCCCCCCAGCAACATCAGAGAGTTTAAGCTGAACTTAAATTCATATAGCAATACAAATCTCAGTGGGTCTAAATATAAACATATCTCTTCAAATAAATTGTAAAGCTTTCTGAGGACATGGATTATTTTTCGTCTTTCTAGAACCTAAGCAAGGCTTCGCCCACCACTGATAATCAGTACGTTAGTTGATGCCGATAGATTTTTCCAGTCTAAACATAAATAAAAAAAGAAAATAAAGGAACATTGTCATTCACTTGTAGGCATTTTACCGAGTACCTAGGATAGCTCAAAGTTATTAATAAGCTGAAAAAGAACCTGCTTATGTGTGACTTGCAGCCGAAAGATGAGATGAACTAAGTCTGGAGGGTCAAATTCATGTGAAATCAAACGGGCCGCGGAAGCCAGAAATTAAAGTGAACCTTATTTTGTAAAAAAGTTAAAACGGTAAATATAGTTAACCCCACTTGTTAAAATATAAAACCTCAAATTTTCAGTTTCCTCTGCAAAATGAGTTGGAGGGGAAAGGGGTTGAACCAGGCAATGCTTTTGCGAGCCTTTCAGCACTGACATCCTGGGATATTACACGGGGTTCAAGACTTCAGCTTGGGAGTAAAAGGCTGCTAAACTTCGTTTACTTTATGTACTTTAATCCATTATTTTAGTCTCCCCCCCCCCCCCCCACCTGGCCTCATTCTCCCCACCTCACCCTTCGTTCTCTTCCCAATCACCCGCTCTTTTTTTGACTGTAGGATTCCTCCGGAGGGTACCTACAACTTAACGTGGGACCCGAGGAGATACCCAATAAATGTTTGCTGAATGAACGAATACCTGTGGGCTCAGGTTCTACCGCGCTTATTCATAAGCACCTCCAGGGCCAGCTCAGGGCCCTTGTAGAGGTCAAGCTCACTCGTTCCCTACTCGCCGCACTTTCCTCCTCCAATAACCACTTCTAAACTGGTGCCTGAGCAGTTATTCGCTGCAGTTATTCATTGACTTGTTCCAAAGAGCTGGGACAGGCATATGCAGTCAGGCTCAGGGCCGAGCTGGTACTGAACCTGGGGAGTGCCAGGCATTGACGTAAAACAGAACCAGTTAATCTTTGAGGAGCAAAGAGAGAGCGCGGGAACCCTCGGGTAGCTACGCGGTCCGCCGTAAAACCTCTCCTCTACTTCCTTTCACTGTATCTTGTTGCCAGAGCAACCGCGAGCTAGGGTAGAAAGAGTACACGTCTCCTGCTCTGACGGAAGATCTATTGCGCAGGCGCATTAGCTATACTGGCGGTAGTTCTGTCAGTCGATGTATTCTGCGTCCGCGCATTGGTTGTTTCGCGCTTTGGCCCACCCTACGCCTGCGCAAATTGGCCAATCGGGGCGGGTGGAACTGGGTTACAGCGTTGCGCACGCGCGAACGCTACATCCGGTGTGGTGGTCGTTTCCTCTCGGAGTTTGGCGAGTGCAGGCTGCCGGATCGATCTTGTAGTCATGTCGGCTTCAGTAGTGTCGGTCATCTCGCGGTTCTTGGAAGAATACCTGAGCACCACTCCTCAGCGTCTGAAGTTGCTGGACGCGTACCTCCTGTATATACTGCTGACCGGGGCGCTGCAGTTCGGTTATTGTCTCCTCGTGGGGACCTTTCCCTTCAACTCTTTCCTCTCGGGCTTCATCTCTTGTGTGGGGAGCTTCATCCTAGCGGGTAATACTTCTATAAGTAATCGCAGTAATAATGTTATTGTGGGGCGCTGCTTTTATTCTCACAGTACTCTTTATGTCAGACCACCGCCTCGTGAAGCTGTGAGGGGAGCCTGCATTGCCCTCTTTTTGTGAGTGGGGAAATTGAGGCTCAGAAAGGTTGTCACATACCAAATACCAAAAAAGCCCCCTCGTAGCTGGAATTAAATGTGTAAAACATCGACCTTCATGCTGCTGCTCAACCTGGTGATCCACATCACTTTGGTCCAGGGAAAAAAGTTCATTCCAATTTTCACTTAGCTTTCACACCCTTTTAAGGTTGGTAGACTTTTAAAATAGAAAACCCAACTCTGAAGCATCTTCTCACCTTGACCTAATCATTACCAACCTCCGGTGAGATGTTTCAATGAACAGTGTAAGAAATATAAGCATGGGAGCTTTGCTTGTCGAATCATCCTTTACTTGACTTTGGCTTTTAGCTGCTCCTGCTTATTTCTTGTGGATGAAGATGTTGTTTCACTACCCTGAACTCAGTTTTTATTCACATAGTTCTATTTTTTTTAAACCAAAGAGTCATCCTTGACTTTTAAATATTTTTATTAATTTCAGAGAGGAAGGGAGAGGGAGAAGAGAAACATTAATGTGAAAGGGAAACATGGATCGGCTGCCTTTTGCATGCCCCTGGCCGGGAATTGAGCCTGCAACCCAGGAATCCAACTGGCAACCACGTGAGCCACACTGGCTAGGGCACATAGTTCTATTTTAGCATTATTATTCTTTCTGATTCCTAGTGTTTGATATCTTGTAGACTGCCATATTTAATGAGAGCTGACTGTCCTCCATAAATTTTTGCCAAAAATCTGACCTTTTTTCTTTAAAAAAACCCAAAACATTTTATTTATTTTTTACAGAGAGGAAGGGAGAGGGATAGAGATTTAGAAGCATCAATGAGAGAGAAACATCGATCAGCTGCCTTCTGCACACCCTCCACTGGGGATGTGCCCGCAACCAAGGTACATGCCTTTGACCGGAATCGAACCTGGGACCCTTAAGTCCGCAGGCCGATGCTCTATTCACTGAGCCAAACCGGTTAGGGCCTGACATTTTTTCTTGAACAGGGATTCAATGAATACTGAGTCCAGAATTGGGTCAGGGGGTGTTAGCTAGTCCAGTTTATAGGTGGCTACCACATGGACCTTGTCGGTCACTGGTATTGTCTACTACGTGACTTTAAAAACATACTAGAATTCATGTTTGTTTTTTCCAGTGATCATCATCAGTCAGGCCATCGTATTTTGAATCTAATAACATTGGTATTATGGTAAAAGCTTTGGGGATACATCAAGTGTATGTCCTCAAATAGTTTACAGTCTATGTAGGGCACAGACAAAATATAGCATTAAAATGGTCTGGAGACTTCATTAGAGCTTTAAGTATAGATCTGTAGAATGCTTTTACACATTCAAATTACTAGTTCAGACTCAGATAAACTCTACCTTCTCTCTTTCTTAGAACTTAAAATAAGTCCAAGGACTTAATGACTTATGCACTCACTGGGTCTGCGTTGCAGTTAGCCTGTTGATCAGTTGAATATTTCATTATCTTTACATTTTGCCCTAGATGACCAAGACCTGGTTCTCTGTGGCAGCATGTTGGCCTTCAGGAGTTGACAGAGTGCCATCATCAGATGCACCAGATACCCTACCCTCTTTGCTATAGACTCTTCCTCCCCTTACCCCAAATTCTGTTCATGACTAAGAATTTTTATTAGCCGGTTGGGAGAAGAATCTTGAGAAACTCTGGTGAATTTTATTGGGTGATTTTGTCTTTCAGGTCTGAAAAGGGTAGGAATAGGATAGGGCCTCAAAGCTGATTAAAAAAAAAAAAATAAGACATCTCTATGCTGAAATCACCTGGGCTTCATAAGTTTCTAGGGTTAAAATGACTCCTTAGGGCTACTTGGACTACTAGAGTTGTATGCTAAAACCAGAAGATTTTTTTGAGCAGATAATATATTCTTATGCCAAGTCCTGTTTTTGAGGCTGTTGTGGCTAAAGGAGAATTGGCAGATTCCCTTCTCTTTTCCCCAATGAGAAGTCAATGACTTGCCATTGAATAGAATACCTAGTGAAAGGGCACTTTAATAGTGGAGTCAGGTTGGGGGGGCGATGGATTTCAAAGCTGCTAGATACTAGTAACAGGTAATTGGGCCAGAGAAATGACAGTTCTAGGAAAAGAAAGGATGACAGTTCGCAGTTACCATAGAAGGGCATCATTTACATTTCTTTTGATAGCGTCAACCTTACTAAATCCTGCCTGCTCTTCCATTTGATAGCCCAGGTACTCAACTGGAGACTAGTTTTAAGGGGAAATATGTATTTAAAGTTTATCCTTTGTTCTGATTGTTGGGAAGGGAAGCCTTGAACCTATTTATGGTGCTGATGTTTCTCACTTTCCTGTGGTTGTGTTTCCTGTTGGAAGAGAAGGGAGGAAGTCAGTTTGGTTGAGAAAGGGAATTGTAGGTGATTATGTTGATTGGTAGTACTGCATACTGGAACTTCGAGTGCTCAGGCCAAGGAATTTGAATTTTATCTTGTAGGTTTAGGAAAGCATCTAAGGATTTTTTTTTTTAATTTGAGTAAGGGAGAGACTTAAAATTGGTGTTAGCATGTAGGATGAATTGGAGGGAAAAGTTCCCTGATTTCTTTTTAGCAGTCTGTTCTCTTCCATTCCTTCTGTCTGCATTTATTTAGCATGTGTTCTTTGGAAATTGATCAGTACATTTTAAACCAATATAGAATGCTACCACACTTTTAAAAAGACTAGTGTTATTTGGGCCTGATGAAAATTGTCTGATTCTCCTAGTCCTTCATGCCTCAGAGACTTACCCATTGTTTTAAGAAAGAGCCAGAAATTTTCAAGAAAATTGCCATTGAGAAATTTGTGGGGTTTTTTTGAGCGGGGAGACGGGAGTGGTCAGTGGAGGGATCAACTGTATAGTAAAGTAGGCTTTACAAGGACCTCAGAGGTAGAATATTTTTGAAATCTTCACCTCAGATTTCAAACATCCTCAGCAGTTGACTTTATATTGCGGTTAGATATCTCAAGAGGAGGACATCTGTCCCTTTTCCAGACAAACATTCCGGTGTTAGGTAGCCCTTCTAGTTTCCTTTTTTACCTAACTGAAATCCCTCTTTCTGCTCATTTAAAGTGTTATGTAGGAGGGATAAGTGGAAAACAAAGTCTTAAGATAAGTCTTTAATCTTGAAATAATTTTTTTTAAAAAATATATTTTTATTGATTTCAGATAGAGGGAAAGGGAGAGAGAGAGATAGAAACATCAATGATGAGAGAAAATAATTGATTGGCTGCCTTTTGTGGTTTGAGCCTGCAATCTGGGCATGTGCTCTGACCAGGAATCAAACTGTGACCTCTTGGTTTATAGATTCACACGCAACCACTGAGCCGGCTGGGCTTGAAATAATTTTAAAAGTCATTTCACAACTTTGGTCTATTATGTTCTCTAATCTATATGAAACAATTTTTGATTAAAAAAATAGTTTTGTTTCCCCTTGTTTACAGATGCAAAAGCAGTTTGATTTGAAAGATAAGGAAGTCTACTCCAGAATGTTTTCTGAAAGTAGTTAGGCTGTGTGGACCAGGGGGTCTGCATTTTGGAGGGAATTATCCATCAGCTTTATGGACCTTTATATTATCTCTCATAACTGCTATCCAAGAGATTGGAAGTTTGCCAACCTTGTGCCTGAGAGTCTTCTAAATCTCTCATGTCCATTGCTGCCATCTCTTTTTTCCTCCTCCCTCCCTCCCTCCCTCCCTCCCTCCCTCCCTCCCTCCCTCCCTCCTTTTTCTTTATTGATTAAAGTATTACATATGTGTCCTTATCCCCCCATTACACCCCCCCCCCCCCACACACACACTCATGCCCTCACCCCCTGGTGTCTGTGTCCATTGATGATGCATATATGCATGTGTACAAGTCCTTTGGTTGATCTCTCCCCCTTACCCCCACCCTCCCCTACCTTCCCTCTGAGGTTTGATGGTCTGATCAATTGCTTCTCTCTTCCTTTCTTTTTTTTTGGATTAATCCTCACCTGAGGATATTTTTCCATTGATTTTTAAAGAGAGTAGAAGGGAGAGGGAGAGACAGAAAGAAACATTGATGTCAGAGAGACACATCGATTGGTTGCCTCCTGCATGCACCCAACCAGAGCCGGGGAAATCTGCAACCAAGGTACGTGCCCTTGACCCGAAGCGAACCTGGGACCCTTTAGTCCTCAGGCTGACACTCTATCCACTGAGCCAAACCAGCGAGGGCTTCTTTTATTTTATTTTTTAAAATTTTTATTGTTGAAAGTATTACGTATGTCCACTTTTTTCTTCCATTGACCCCTCTCCAGCTTGCCCTGCCCCCTGCCCCCTGCCCCCTGCCCCAGACCTTCACCACCCTGTTGTCTGTGTCCATGGGTTATTCACATACCGATATGCATTGCTACCTCTTTATCCTCAGTTGACTCAGGCTCTTATTTAGACTGCTGTAAGCTTCATTACTAATAATCTCCCATCCTCCAGGACCTCTCCCTCCAGTCCATCTTCCACTATGTTTGCAAGCTTGTTTTGTCTTGCAGGTCTGATTGTGCTGCTCCCTACCTAAAGTGTCTGTGTTCCCAAGGAAAAATTACAATTTCTTTTCATAGTATATAGGCTCTTTCATGATGTCCTGTTCATATCTCCAGTTTTATCTCTTGCTTTTACTCCCTGTACTTTATCCTCCTGCATTATCAAGTTACTTGTTATTCCCTGAACATCTCAAGCTATTTTACCTTTGCTCGACTATCTGGAAAATTCCTTTACTTCTTACACATCTCAACTCAAGACATGCTTCCCTTTGGAGCCCTTCCCTGACTCTCCCAGCATAGGTCTTTTCTCCTGTATTCCTATTTCACTGTGTGTGTGTGTGTGTGTGTGTGAGAGAGAGAGAGAGAGAGAGAGAGAGAGAGCGCGCGTGCGCGAGAGAGATATGGCACCGATATTGTGTTGTATTTGTTTACATGTCTGTCTTCTCTCTGGAAGGTAAAGCCCTTGAAGGTAGGAACTGTTGTCGTCATCTCTGCATGCTTAGTGTTTAACATTGTATATGTTAAATTGTGAGCATGCCCATAATAATTTAAGGAATACTGAGCAATTTATGTGCCAGATTCTCTGCCAAGGAACTGAGGATTCAACTGCAAAACACAACTGGCCTCTATTCTCTCAGTTTATAATCTAGGTGGAAGGTACAGACAAGTAAATATGGATATAGTGCTGTGATGGAGAAGCATTGGTGAGTAAAGGAACACAAAAGGGTGCTCAGTCCTGCTTTGTGGTCTTGTAACACTTCCCTGGTATGTTTGCTTTTCTAAACTATGCTTTATAACTTTTTTCTCCACTCTTTATATTTCCTCTTTTTCTGTATTCTCAGTTGATGATCTTGCTTTATTTTTCCACTGATAAAAGTAGACAGGAATCCTTTCATCTTCCCACCCAGGAATCAGGAGTCCACCTGCACTTGTATCCCTGCTCTGTGGCCTACTTCCCATGATGGTGGATAATGTGTCCCTTTCCTTTCAAAGGCCAATTCCTTCACTTGTGTGGAGGATCCAGTCCTCTTGCTCACTCAGAGACTCAGCTTCTGCAATCATCCTTTTATTCTGCATTATTAATTTCTCTCTCTAATTTATCCTTTCATCATACAAACATGCTCTAGTATTGTTCAATTAAATTTTTGTATTTGACTCCAGATACCCCTCCTGGTATCATTCCATTTTTTTTTTCTTCTTGATCATCACAGAATTCTTAGAAAAAAATAGTCTAGTTGCTGTTTGTTCATTTTTCATTCATTCCTTAACCTATTCTTGGTGATGGTCTTTTTCCAACACTAAGTGGAACTACTCTTGCCAGGTCTAATGGCCGTCTACCTCACCTTACCTGAAAGCTCAGCAACATTTAGCATTTAATGTAGTTGGCTGCTTTCATCTGTGTGGAGTACTTCTCGAAATTTTTTCTAAACTACACTCACTTTGTTTCTTCTCACCTCATTGGTTTTTCCTTCCTACTGTTAGTGGTAGGTTCTTCTCTGTTGGAGGTGATGGTTCTTGATACCTTCTCTATATTTTGTTTTATAGGTAAATTTAAATAATGTCTATGTAACTACAACTACCACATTTATATTTTTAATTCTGACCTGTTCCCTGAATTCTAGATTGGTAAATCCAGTTGCCCACTTGACATCTTCACTTGATGTCTGATATGCAACTCCAGATTGAACCTTCTCACCCAGTCATCTCCCTCAGTCTGATCTGTTATACTAAGACATGTCAAGATTGTTATTGCTGCCTAGAATGCTCTGCCCTTAGATCCTGTCTTTCAAATTGTGGCCTTCTATAGCACTTTCTTTGAGAGGTTTGTGAACACCAAATAAAAAATAGCTTCCCAGTCACTCTGTTATTACCTTGCTTTATTTCCTTCATAGCACACATCTCTACATGATATTTCCTTGTTTATTTGTTTACTTATGTACTGCATGTTTCTCTCCACCTGAGTATAAGTTCCTTGAGAGACAGATATTTGTCTGTCTTGTTCTGTGCCATATTCCCAGCACATACTAAATGCTCAGTTAATTAATTAAAGTATTTAACCTTTACTGCTGAAAGTATTACAGATGTCCCTCACTTTCCCCCATATTGCCCCCCCCCCCACCTGGTTCCTGCCCCACCCATCCCAGCCCTTCACCACCCTATTGTCTTTGTCCATATGAAATGCATATATGCATGTAAGCTCTTTGGTTAATCTCTTCTTGGTCCCCTTTCCCCCTTCCCTCTGAAATTTGTCATTCTGTTCCATGTTTCCATATCTCTGGTTCTATTTTATTAATTAGTGTATTTTGTTCATTAGATTCCTAGTTCATTTATTTTGATTTTTAGATTCAATTGTTGATAGATATGCATTATTGTCATTTTAATCTTCATATTTTTGGTCTTTTATTTCTTCTCCTTCTCCTTTTCCTTCTTCTCCCCCTCCTCCTTCTTCTTCCCCTTTAACATTCCATGGTTTGGTGGTGATGAACTCTAGCTTTTCCTTGTCTGGAAAGCTCTTTATCTGACACCTTTGATTCTAAATGATAGCTTTGCTGGATAGAGTGACCTTGGTTGTAGGTCCTTGCTATTCATCACTTTGAATATTTCTTGCCATTCCCTTCTGGCCTGCAAAGTTTCTGTTGTAAAATCAGCTGACAGTCATATGGGCACTCCCTTGTAGGTAATTAACTGCTTTTCTCTTGCTGCTTTTAAGATTCTCTCTTTGTGTTTCACCTTTGGCATTTTATTTTATTTTATTTTTAAAAATATATATTTTACTGATTTTTTACAGAGAGGAAGGGAGAGGCATAGAAAGTTTGAAACATCAAGGAGAGAAACATTGATCAGCTGCCTCCTGCACACCCCCTCTTGGGGATGTGCCCACAACCAAGGTACATGCCCTTGACTGGAATCGAACCTGGGACCCTTCAGTCCACAGGCCAATGCTCTGTCCACTGAGCCAAACCAGTTAGGGCACCTTTGGCATTTTAATTATGATGTGTCTTGTTATGGGCCTCTTTGGGTTCATCTTGTTTGGGACTCTCTGTGCTTCCTGGACTTATATATACCTATTTCTTTCACCAGGTTAGAGAAATTTTCTGTCATTATTTTTTAAAATAGATTTTCAATATCTTGTTCTCTGTCTTCTCCTTCTGGCACCCCCATGAGGTGACTGTTGATACGTTTGAAGTTATCCCTTACACTATCTTCAGAGGCTCCTTACACTATCTTCATATTTTGGATTCTTTTTTCTTTTGCTGTTCTGATTGGGTGTTTTTTGCTTTCTTATATTCCAAATCACTGATTTGATTCTCAGCATCCTCTACTCTACTGTTGATCCCCTATAAATTATTCTTTATTTCAGTTAGTGTATGTTTCATTTCTGACTGGTCCTTTTTTATGCTGTTGATGTTCTCACTAAGTTCTTTGAAATTCTCATTAAGTTCCTTGAAGTTCTCATTAAGTTCCTTGATCATCCTTATAACCATTGTTTTGAACTCTATATCTGGTAGTTTTCTTGTTTCCATTTCATTTTAGTTCTTTTTCTAAAGATTTCTCCTGTTCTTTCATCTATGACATGTTTCTTTGTCTCTGCATTTTGGCTGCTTACCTGTGTTTGTTTCTATGTATCAGGTAGATCTGCTATGTCTTCTGGAATTGGTAGCATGGCCTTGTATAGGGCCCAGTGGCTCAGCCTCCCCAGTCACCTGAGCTGGGCATTCCTAGTGCACCCCTCTGTGAGCTGTGTGCACTGTCCTATTATAGTTGAGCCTTGATTTATGTTGGCGTCACTGGGAGGAACCAACCCCGGCCAATCGGTTGCAAGGATTGGTTATGACTATAGTGGAAGATCTGCTGTGCAGGGGCTGACCCTGTGGAGTAGGACTTGCGTCAGTGGGGCTTTGATGCTCACCAAGACTGCCCCTTGAATGTGTCACTGGTGGAGTTGGAAGGGTTGTAATCTGGTGTAGTTGAAGTTGACCACTGGGTGCACTGGCTCTGAGGCCTTCTGGGAGGTGCAAAGTCAGCCTTTGCCTATGTCCTGCATGGAGCCACCCAGCATGAGCTACAAAGCAACCTGCAGATGACTGCTACTTCTGTTGAGCTTGGAGGTGCTCAGGAGAGGCCAAGCTGTGAACCAGGGTGGGCTGTCGCTAGTGCCAGGCCTGGGGCCACTTACTGAGAGGTATGGGGCACACTGATGCCAGCTGCTGCTTGTTTGAGAGATTTTAGGAAAGTCCAAAGCATGGGAGGAGAGGCCAGTTGTATGGAAAAGCCACTGGAAATGGCTTGGATGAGCCTGCAAGTAGGGAGGAGCAGGGTCTCAGGGAATCACCAAGGTGGGGTAAAAAGTGTGAGCCAGGTTGAAGGAGATTCAGATATGGCAAAGCCTGTCAGCTCTATGGCAGGTGGTCTCACCAAAGGAACACTGGCCTTTGGCAGCAACTTCTGTCTGAGAGAAAGCTGTTCCTTCAGGTCTTGCCCCGATTCCAGACAAGTTAGTTCCTCCCTGCATGTTCCATGTTCCTTTCATGCTGCTGCCCCAGCGCTGGAGCTCAGAGGGAGTGAGTCTAAGTAGGGCCATGCATCGGTCCTTTAAGAGGAACTGCCTGGGACTCCTGCAGCTTCCGTGTCACTCAGCCTCAATCCCCTCTGGTTCTCACAGCCAGAAGTTGTGGGGACTTCTCTTCCCAGCATTGGAATGCTGGACTGAGGGCTTGGTGTGGGGCAGGGACCCCTCACTTCTCAGGGAAACCTCCACAGCTAAAATATCCCTCCCCTTTTTAAACTGCCACATGTGGATGTGGGACCAACTGGGTCTGAGATTCCTTCCTGTGTCTCCGCCCCTCCTGCCGGTTTCCATGTGCTTTTTCTTGAATCCTTAGTTGTAGGACTTCCATTCAGCTAGATTTTAGGTGGATCTGAATACTGGTTGTTCTCTGTTTCAGTTGTAAATTTTGATTTGCTTGTGGGAGGCGATGAGTACTGCTTTTCCTACGCCACCATCTTGACTGAAAGCCTCTGCTGAATGAATAACATTTAAGGACATAGATTAAATTAGAACTTCTAAAATGGAGCAAGCTGCCTCAGGAGGTCGTAAATTTCCAACTTTGGAAGTGCTCACAGAGAAACTGAAAGATCATTTGTGGAGGAGCTTTTTGAACAAGTGTTCATTGCCTTTTGTGTACCCCAACTCAATGATATGACACTGCTATCAATAGACTCTGGAAGGTGACTATTCAACTGGGTACAGCTTATCAGATTCTGGAATGATGAGGTAATTCATGCAGCTTCCCTCCAGTGTACTCACCCCTACCACCTCTTGGGCATTTTATGCACTAAGTGGAGTGTTGGTCTTTATGACCTTCAGTCCTTTGCATCTCAGCAGGACAATGTACTTATATTATCATTGTAATAACTTGGGTTACTGTGATCATGATGATAATACATCAATTTTCATACCTACCTTCATGGGGAGCTTCTCTTTTCTTTTGTCCCCTCATATTTCCTGAAACACTACTCCTGTTCTCCACTCCAATAGCCACTATTAATAATTTGGTATTTATTCCTCCAGATTTTCCTAGAGTCCAACTAAAACAAATGAGAAAATAATTCTCTCTCTCTCTCCACCCTCCCCATTTTAAAAGCAGAAATGTGGAATGGAATACTTCTTTTTCATGTAATATGTCTTAGATATCTTTACTGTCAAGCTATAGAGATTTAAATCATTCTTTTGAATGATTGCATGAAATTTCACTGCATGTATATAGTATAATTTATTTAAATCCCTTGATGACATTTTAACTTTATCTTTTTTTTCAATGTTACTAATTTGCTGTTAGAATGTCATCCTATATAATAAAAGCCTAATATGCAAAATGACCAAATTGCGGAATGGTCAGCAGGGGGTGGGGCCAGCAAGTGGGCCAGCCAAGGTGGGTACCAGCGGGCAGAGGGAGGGGATGGTGAAAGGGAGGGTGGGCAGAGGTGGCAACTGGCAGTGGTGGAGGGGTGATTGGGGGGCAGGGCTGGCTGCTCGCCGGCGGGCGCTGTCCCTTGATCGGCCCGCCGATCACCTCCCACAAAGGGAGGCCAGACTGCGGCTTAGGCCCCTGAGGGCTCCCGGACGGCGAGAGGGTGCAGGCCCGGCTGAGGGCCTGCTCTCCCCTCCCACCAAGTGCATGAATTTTTGTGCACTGGGCCTCTAGTTGTTCTATAAAAGAAATTCCATAGTCAAAAGGTACAAACATTTTAAATATTAATGTATTGCCAGTTCTCTGAAATGCATGAACCAATCTGTACTCCATCCACAGCAGGATTTTAATTGGTTGCCCTTGCTTTAGTCACTGTCCTTTATATTTCGAAGGTACTTGAAAAGATCAGTGGTGCTTCTACAGTGTTTACATGTTTTAGCATAATGAAAATTGTTGCTGAGGTGATGGATTATGGAGAAGTAGACTGGTAGTTTTCTGACCTTTGGATTAGATCTCAGTTCATTTCCTTTTCTTAGTTAGTGATGGGATGGATGTTAGCCTGAAGTACATTTGAGTTTTCTTAAGCAGTGTAATCATTTATCACAGGCATAAAGATATTTTTGGAAAGTGTATTCCTGGAGCTCCCTTTTCATGTCAAATGGTGACTGTGGCTAATGTATCAGGTTGGAATCTTTAAGGCTGTAGAATGTGGCAGTGGAGAGTTCTTTTTTTTTTTTTTTTTTGCCCCTAACTGCTAAGATTGTAATTGCATTGATTGACTTTTTTTTTTTTCCGTGCTGCTGAGCTTTATTCAAATTTTTTTAATTAAATCTTTATTGTTCAGATTATTACATTTGTTCCTCTTTTTTCCACCCATAACTCCCCTCCTCCCAGTTCCCGCCCCACCCTCCGCCCTCACTCCCCACCCACTGTCCTCATCCATAGGTGCACGATTTTTGTCCAGTCTCTTCCCGCATCTCCCACACCCCTTTCCCCCCCAAGAATAGTCAGTCCATTCCCTTTCTATGTCCCTGATTCTATTATGATCACCAGATTATTCACTTGATTCTTAGATTCACTTCTTGATAGATGCATGTTTGTTGTTCATAATTTGTATCTTTACCTTTTTCTTCTTCCTCTTCTTAAAGGATACCTTTCAGCATCTACACTAATAAAAGAGAAAAATGGTAATTGGCGTACGACGATACCCTTTTCATTGGCTAATCAGGGCTATATGCAAATTAACTGCCAACTATGATTGGCAGTTAACTGCCAACAAGATGGCGGTTAATTTGCATATGTAGGCACAATGCAGGGAGGCGAAAGGGAAAGCAGGAAGAAGCCCCCTGCCACTGACAGTGATCGGAAACCCAGGGGGGAGCTAAGAGCTGGGGGGCAGGGCAAAGGCGGCCCTGGGGCCGCCTTTGCCCTGCTCCCCAGCCATGATCGGAGAATCAGGCGCCTTTGACGCCCTGGCCAGTGATAGCAGGAAGTAGGGGTGGAGCCAGCGATGGGAGCTGGACACGGTCGAAGCTGGCAGTCCCGGGAGCTAGGGGTCCCTTGCCTGGGCCTAAAGCTGAGCCCACAATCGCGGGGCCGCTGCAGCTGCAGGTCCCCACTGCCCGGGCCGGACGCCTCAGCCAGAGGCGTTAGGCCTGGGCAGGGGCGGAGCCTGCAACCGCGGGGAGCTGGGGGTCCCCCGCCCAGGCCTGACACCTCTGCCAGAGGCCTCAGGCCTGGTCAAGGGGCCGATCCGGTGATTGGTGATCGGAGGGTGATGAGGGTCAACTCCTCTGGCCGAGGCATCAGGCCTGGGCGGGGGGCTGAGCTGGGGATTGGGGGGATATGATGGTCCCCTTGCCCAGGCCTGAAGCCTGGGTCAGAGGTGTCAGGCTTGGGCGGGGGGTGGAGCAAGCGATCAGAGGGAGATGGGAGTCCCCTGCCCAGGCATGATTCCTGGGCCAGAGGCCTCAGGCCTGGGCGGGGGCCAGAGCCAGTGATCGGGGGGAGATGGGGGTCCCCTGTCCAAGCCTGCCACCTCTGGCGGAGGCGTCAGGCCTGGGCAAGGTGCCGATCAGGTGATCAGAGGGTGATGGGGGTCTACGCCTCTGGCTGAGGCATCAGGCCTGGGCAAGGGGCAGAGCCAGCAGTGATGGGGGGAAATGAGGGTCCCCTGCCCAGGCCTGACGCCTCTGTCAGAGGCGTCAGGCCTGGGCAAGGGGCCGATCCTGTGATTGGAGGGTGATGGGGGTCAACGCCTGAGGGCTCCCAGTATGTGAGAGGGGGCAGGCTGGGCTGAGGGACACTCCCCTGCCCCCCACACACACCCAGTGCACGAATTTCGTGCACCGGGCCCCTAGTTTCATATAATACTGGTTTCGTGGTGATGAACTCCTTTAGCTTTTCCTTATCTGTGAAGCTCTTTATCTGACCTTCCGTTCTGAATGATAGCTTTGCTGGATAAAGTAATCTTGGTTGTAGGTTCTTGGTATTCATCACTTTGAATATTTCTTGCCATTCCCTTCTGGCCTGCAAAGTTTCTGTTGAGAAATCAGCTGACAGTCGTATGGGTATTCCCTTGTAGGTAACTGGGTTTCTTTCTCTTGCTGCTTTTAAGATTCTCTCTTTGTCTTTTGCTCTTGGCATTTTAATGATGATGTGTCTTGGTGTGGTCCTCTTTGGGTTCCTTTTGTTTGGGGTTCTCTGCACTTCCTGGACCTGTAAGTCTATTTGTTTCACAAGGTGGGGGAAGTTTTCTGTGATTATTTCTTCAAATAGGTTTTCAATATCTTGCTCTCTCTCATCTTCTGGCACCCCTATAATTCTGATGTTGGTACGCTTGAAGTTGTCCCAGAGGCTCCTTACACTATCTTCGTATTTTCGGATTCTTTTTTCATTTTGCTTTTCCAGTTGGGTGTTTTTTGCTTCTTCGCATTTCAAATCTTTGCCTTGATTCTTGCGCTCCTCTGTTCTGCTGTTGGGAGTCTGTATAGTATTCGTTATTTCAGTCCGTGTATGCTTAATTTCTAGTTGGTTCTTTATCATAACATCGAGGGTTTCATTAGTTTTCTTGAGGATCTCACTACATTTGTCGGCGGCTTCTAGACAGTTCTTAAGAGACCTTAAAAGTGTGGTTCTGAACTCAATATCCTCCATTGACAGTTTTGTCCTGTTTCTTTGTCTCCGCATTTTTTATGCTTTCTTGGTGCACCCCCTAGTGGTCTTTGTGCACAGTCTTGTTCTACTTAAGCCTTGATTGATGTCGGCAATACTGGGGGTGATTTGACCTCCAGGCTAACTGGCTATGAGAGTCCCCAGTGGAGAGTTCTCTGTCAAGTTAATGTAGCTTAGGTCTTTTGCCTTTTTTGAGATTAAAGATTTTCTACAATTATGAGGTCCTCACAGATAAGCATTTTATGTTTATAATTTCTGCTATCCAATATTCACTATCTGTTGAAAATAATTTACAGTTTTATAACTTTTTGTCATTCAACCCAGCCCCATTGTTACTGCCCTCAACTACTTTCTAGGTTATAATTTAATCAGGAGATAAGAGAGTTCTAAAGATTTTTTGGTTTTATATATATGTATATCCATACATACATATATATATATATATATATTTTTTTTTTTTTCTGAGTAAGCCTTTCTTTTTAGCGTAACTCTATGAGGTTATATTTTTTCCTTTCACAAATAAGTGCATAACACTTAAGTGTACAACTTGATGGGTTTTTAAAATTTAATCTTTATTTTATTTTTTCCATCATCATTTATCCCCTCTATGCTCTCTTCCATCTTCCTCCCTCTGCAATCACCACACTGTTGTCCATGAGTTTTCGTTTTTCTTTTTGCTCAGTACCCTGCAACTCCCACCCCTACCACATCTGTCTGTCTTGATGAGTTCTATAGCTTGATGTCCAGCTATAGAACATTACCAGCACTCTAGAGACCTCTACCTTGCATCTTATTAGTCATCCCTACCATGAAAGAGAAAAAACCACTAATCCTGGCTTGTATTTTACCATAAGTTGGTTTTGCCTTATTTTAAGCTTTCCATAAATGAAATAATATGGCGTGAATTTTTTGTGTCTGTATTATATTATGTTGCTCAATATTATATTTGTAGAATTTATCCATGTTGTGAAGATTTTTGTTTTGTTTTTTGCTGAGCCCCTTCTTTCCTCCAGTTTTAGGACATACATCACTGTGTAAATTTAAAGCATATACCATGATGGTTTTATTTACATATACTGTAAAATGATTACCATAAAGATTCAATTAATATTTATCTTTTCATATAGATACAAGAAAAAGGAAAAAAGAAAGGAAAAAATTTTCTTCTTGTGATTAGAACTTGTCTCATATTTCATGTAGCAGTGTTAGCTATTATCATCATGCTGTACATTACATTCCTAGTACCTACTTATTTTATAACTGGACTAGAGGCCTGGTGCTTGAATTTGTGCACCAATGAGATCCTTCATCCTGGCCTGCAAGATCTGGCTGAAACTGGCTCTCCGACATCTCCTGAGGGGTCCTGGATTGCGAGAGGGCACAGGCCAGGCCAAGGGACGTCGCCATTGCACAATTGGGGCTGGGGAGGGATGCAGGAGGTTGGCCAGCTGGGGAGGCCAACTTGGGAGGGCTCCAGAGTGTGTCCGGCCTGTCTTGCTCAGTCCCGATCCAGTCCCAGTAGCAAGCTAACCTACCAATTGGAGCGTCTGCCCCCAGGTGGTCAGTGAACGTCCTAGTGAGTGGTTAAGTGGCCTCAGCATATCATTAGCCTATTATGCTTTGATTGGTTGAATGGACGACCAGACGACTGGACACTTAGCATATTAGGCTTTTATTATATGGACGTTTGTACCTTTTTACCAATTTTCTTCCAATTTCCCCTCCCTCTTCTTCATATATAGTGTTTATTGTATGCATATGCTATAACTTATTCATCTTACTGTTGATAGACATTTAAATTGTTTCCAGTTTGGGGTTGTCATGGTTATCATACTTGTTAGAATGGAATTGTTGGGTCATTGGGTATGTATGTGTTCATTAGCAGTCATTTGTTTTATACTTTTAGATGATAATTTTTGTGTTTTGCTTCTTGTGTAGTTTGTCTGAGAATACAGATCAACCCACAGAACAAAGCGGATTTCCAGGGCATCTCCCCGGAACGAGCCTTTGCTGATTTTCTCTTTGCCAGCACCATCCTTCACCTTGTTGTCATGAACTTCGTTGGATGAATCATTCCTATTTGCTTAATTGAGGAGTGGGAGACTAGAAGAAGGTAAGTGGTAATCATAGCCTTTGTCCCATCATGTTGATTTTCGAACTGGAAATTGGATGGGGCTGGTTTTGATCATGGCTGGCAAGGTTCCCACATTGCTGATAAGACGTTTTTGCAGAATTTTTTATCAGTCTGCAAAGTATGCATTAATTTCATCCTGAATCATCAGTGCTGCCGCTCTTGGTCATTGCCTTCTCTTCTCACTGTTTTGCAAATCATTAAGATAACAAAATGGGAGCTTGCCTGTAGCTAATACATAAATTTCTGCACCAATAACTCCATGAAAATAACTCTGAGATCTTAGAAGAGACAAAAATTGTAGATTTTGCTTTTAGATTTGCTCTGTAATTTATTTCTGATTTTAATCTTAGATGACTTTAAATGTTGGGCCATTGTCCCCATAGTACCTAGTATAGTGCTTACACCTGACTGACATCCAGTATATGCTGAATGAGATAGTAGCCATTTGTTAATATATGCGCTAATCTTATCTAATAAAAGAGAAACATGGTAATTGGCGTACGACCGCTACCCTTCCCATTGGCTAATCAGGGCGATATGCAAATTAACTGCCAGGCAGCTTGAAACTAACATGAGGCTTGCTTGCTTCAGTGACGGAGCACTCCAATGTTCCCCGCCTGCCGCTGCAGGCCTCTGAGCTGCAAGCAACTATGTAACAAACATAGAATCTAAACAAAACCCCAGAAACCTGCCGGGCTTCAGCCAGCAGGATCGCAACATTGTAAGCAAAGGCCAGAAACCTACTTTCAGCAGCGGAGGCCTAAGAGCTGGAGCCAAGCCTCAAAGCTAAAGCTGGCCCAGAATAAAAAAGAAAAAAAAGAAAAAAAGGAGCGGTTGGGAGCTTCAGTCACCCCCAGCCTGAAAACAGCCCTCAGCTCCTCACCCAGACTGGCCAGGCACCCCAGTGGGGACCCCCACCCTGAAGGGTATGTGACCAGTTGCAAACAGCCATCATCCCCTCACCCAGGCTGGCCAGGCACCCCAGTGGGGACCCCCACCCTGAAGGATGTGTGACCAGCTGCAAACAGCCATCAGCCCCTCACCCAGGCTGGCCAGGCACCCCAGTGGGGACCCCCACCCTGATCCAGGACACCCTTCAGGGCAAACCAGTCGGCACCCACCCGTGCACCAGGCCTCTACCCTATATAGTAAAAGGGTAATATGCCTCCCAGCACTGGGATCAGTGGAGCCGTGAGGCTTCCTGGCACTGGGATCAGCATGATGGGGGCAGCGCCCAAACCCTCTGATCGCCCTGCGGCTCTGTGTGTGGCAGGGGGCAGGGCCACAACCTCCCTATCCACCCTGCTCTGTTCGTGACAGGGGAAGGCTCCCCAACCCCCTGATCAGCCCTACTCTGTGCCTGATAGGGGGGAGCTCCCTAACCCCCTGATCGCCCTGCGGCTCTGTGTGGGACAGGGTGCGGTGCCCCAACCCCCTGATCGGCCCTGCTCTGTGTGTGACAGGGTGCGGTGCCCCCCCCCCCCCCGCCCCCCCCGCCATGGGCCCTGCTCTGTGTGTGACGGGGTAGAGCCATAACCTCCCCATCGGCCCTGCCCTGAGTGTGAGAGTGGTGGCGCCCCAACCCCCTGATGGGCCCTGCTCTGTGAGTGACGGGACAGTGCCCCAACCCCCTGATTGGCCCTGCTCTGTGCGTGACGGGGTGGCGCTGCAACCTCCCCATCGACCCTACCTTGAGTGTGACAGGGGACGGTGCCCCAACCCCCCAATCGGCCCTACCCTGAGTGTGATTGAGGGTGTCATCACAACCTCCCAATTGCCCTGTTCTGTGCATGACAGGGGGCATCGCCCCAACTCCCCAATCGGCCCTGCTCTGAGCCTGACCAGGGGCTGCACCTAGGGATTGGGCCTGCCTTCTGCCATCCGGGAGCAGGCCTAAGCCAGCAGGTCGTTATCTCCCGAGGGGTCCCAGACTGCGAGAGGGCACAGGCCGGGCTGAGGGGACCCCCCCTTCTCCCCGAGTGCACAAATTTTTGTGCACCGGGCCTCTAGTGTAGAAATAAAAGGAGAAATTGGATTGGTTTGGGAGAACACTTTAGAACAGCGGTCGCCACCCAGTGGTGTGTGGACCACTGGTGGTCTGTGAGGTCCAAATGGTTGGTGACCACCGCTGCTTTAGAATATAGGATGATATGCCATTTGTTTTATTTGCCATTTTTCCTTTTTTAGCAGTAGAGCTTTTTTCCCTAAACAAATTCTTATATAGGTTTTCCATATATAAAACAGCATTGTAGCTAGAGTTGTTTTCATGAACAAGTTGAAAAGCCCTCTTTGCTTGGACTCTCCTTTATGTGTGGTATGCCCTCCTCCCCACCCCTCCTTCCAAGCAGAATCCGAACGCTCTAAGAAATAATGTGTGCTTCCAAACTCTATGTAGGAACACTTATTTTATATGTATGGAAACAGAGGTCCAGAATAATTCAGTGGCCTTCCCTGGCCACATAGCTAAGTGACTGCCGAATAGTGCCTTAGACCAGTGATGCTGTTGGTCTTGTGTTCTTCCAGTGTCCTATGTAGCTACTGATGAATGAATGTACTATTTTCTTTGCCTTTTTAAAAAAAATATTTTTATTGATTTCATAGAGGAAGGGAGAGGGAGAGAGAGATAGAAACATCAATGATGAGAGAGAATCATTGATTGGCTGCCTCCTGCACACCCCCTACTGGGGATCAAGCCCGCAACCTGGGCATGTGCCCTTGACCAGAATCGAACCCAGGACCCTTCAGTCTGCAGGCCTACGTTCTATTCACTGAGCCAAACTGGCTAGGACTTCTTTGCCTTTTCACTACAAAATTTAGTGTTGTATTGTTTACTGGGTGGTACAGAAAAGAGAATCTTAGGAAATGTTATCCTATTTGGGGCAAGACTATTCCAGGACCAACTTCTTTCTGGCACTACTTGGAAAATTGTCATTTTTGTACTGATCAGAAATCTGACATGAGTTAGAGCAACCATGTACTAAGTGAATGCAGTAATGGGGCAATGACTATTCAATTTCTGGTATGAATTAATTAGTTACTTATATTACATAGATCCTTTTTTATTATTGATGAAAAACAGTTCTGTTAGTTAAGTAAGATTTCATTTGCTTTTCAAAGATTCTTTATTGATTTTTTAGAGAGAGAAGGGAGAGGGAGAGAGAAACATCAATGTGGTAGTGAAACATCGATTGGCTACCTCTGCACACCCCTGCGGGGGATCAGGCCTGCAACCTGAGCATGTGCCCTGACCTGGAATTGAACTAGCAACTTTTCAGTGCATGGAACGACACGTTCCATGAGCCACACCGGCCAGGGCTAAGGTTTCATTTTTGATAAGGTACAGAGGTTGCTTATTTCAGTGAAAAAGTTTGGAGCCACTTCTTTCTACTATTCTAATACAATTTAACTCTTTGGAGAACTGATCAGGCCTTCAGTTGTCCTTTCCCCTTCCCCCTTTTCTGTCTATGTGCTAGTCAATGCCTTATTACTGGAAACACAAAAGAAAAGTTAACATATGACTGCTACCTTATAGCAGTTAAATACAGCATAGTTCAGGCCACACTACAGATGTGGACAATGTACCGTGGGAGTCTAGAGAAGGGAGCCACTGTGCAGAGGCAGCAGACAAGGTGTCTGACCAATGATAACTCTGAGTACAGCTAGAAAGCTGACCCACCAACATTGACCTTATGCCTGCAAATATCACGAGTAACTAACTCTTGGGCTTCCTGATAGAAACTTTGCTGGAAAGGTCATAAGTCTTCTGATTGCCTTACTCTGAATTTCTCAAGTTATTTTTTTCTAAATGAGTCATGTGTATGCTTAAGAAAGGGACAGCACAAACATTTCAAGGTTTTCTCTGGGCTCAAGGAGATACCAAATCATAGAGAATAATATCCTAGGGCTGTCATCATTGGAGGAGGACCCTGCTGCAGAGAGCTTAGTATTTCAAAATTATGACAAAAACAGACGAAAAAAAGCAGGCTCAGCAGAAACTGTTTACTGCAAACTATTATAGCAACCTAGAGCCACCTGTTCAGTTGGGAATTATGGTCCCAAGGTGCAGCAAAATCTTCCCATCCCAGATTGCAGTGTTAAATCATCTCATAGAGAGTATGTTCTCCCTGGGGGACTGCCCAGGGGTTTTCCTAGAGATCCTTTATTTGACATATACTTTACTGTACTGTCAATTTGTAACATACATCATTTGCCCTTTTTATGTGCTTCTAACTCAGTTGTGTGTGCAATGTGACAACACTTTGAAAACAGTTTTCCAAGTGAGTTTTCAATATTTATACCAACTCATAAGGTAGAACAAAATAGATTGAACATTATTGATACTTGCCATGTACTTTGAGAGTTGGGTATAAAAAGAATGAACATTTGTAGGGTACTGCTTCTGCATGAATTTGGAGGCGCTATTTATTTATTTATTTATTCCTCACCCAAGGGTATTTTTTCCATTGATCTTTAGTGAGTGTGGAAAGGAGGGAGAAAGGGAAGAGAGAGACAGAGAAAGAGACAGAAAGAAAGAGCGAAACATAGATGTGAGAGAGACACATTGACTGGTTGCCTTCTACATGCTCCCTGCAACCAAGGTACGTGCCCTTGACTGGGAATTGAACCCATGACCTTTCGGTCTGTGGGCCAACACTCTTACCACTGAGCCAAACCAGCCAGGGTTTGGGAATAACATTCAAAACAAGCAGCTACTCTGAAACAGGCAAATCAAACGGATATGGTACTGAGTTAAAAAACATAGATTTATCTCAAGAGAAGTAAGGAAGTTAACATTAACAGGTAGTGAGAGCTCACTGTAGGCCAAGCGTTAAGTGCTTCTCATTCTGTCTTATTTTCAAAATTACCTCATGAAGATAGGCTTGCTAATTCCATTTATAGATGAGAAACAGGTTCGGAAAGGCTTGCTGGGAATCTTGTAACTATGAAGTCTGATAATCCAGTCTGACTTCAAAAAAATTTTGTATTCCATTTTTGCTTAAGGTTGTTTACTATAAGGTATTTGACTATTGAGGAGTTAAAGAAGTGTGTTTAAAAAGTTACCAGTTATTTTCTCACTATCCTCCCCCTCAAGCTTTTCTTTCTTTGTTTTTATTATGACAATTTAAAAAATACCAAAAAGTACTGAGAACAAAACAGACACCCAGGTGGCTTCCACCTGGATATAGTGGATTTTGAACAGGCTATAAACATTGTGGATTCAGCTGAAGTTCCCTTTGAATTCCTCTCTAGTACCAATCATTTCCTTCCCTCTGCTGTAAGACTAGAAGTTTTTGGCAGTTTTTTTCAGCCAGAACTCATGCCTAGACCTATCAAACACAACCTTTTCCAAACTTTAGTCTTTTTTTTTTTTTTTAAATGTTTTTATTGATTTCAGAGAGGAAGGGAGAGGGAGAGAGACACATCAATGATGAGAGAGAATCATTGATTGGCTACCTCCTGCATGCCCCACACAGGGGTTGGAGCCCGCAATGGAGCATGTGCCCTTGACCAGAATCGAACCGGGGACCCTTCAGTTCTCAGGCCGAAGCTCTATCCACTGAGCCAAATCGGCAAGGACCAAACTTTAGACTTTATCTCCCGAAAGCATGTCCAAAGATGGTATTTTGAGAAATGCTGTGGTAAAAGCTACTCAGTTGGCAGCACTGCCTAAAGATGGCTATTCCAGTGGTCAAGAATAGATTCAGTATTTTTTAGATTATCATAAAAATGTAAATGCAAAGTGAAAAATGCTCCCAGTAAGCTTCTGAGTTGGGAGAATTCATGCACATTTAAAATGATGGTCAGTGATGTTCAGGTACTTAATGGCAGTAAATCTTTTTTGAATGAATGCATAATACAGAATATTTAAAAATTTATATACTTTCTATAATTATTTTGTTTTGTTTGTTCATATCTCTTTGTGCAATTCTTTTTTTTTTTTTTTCTGAATTAAAGAGTCACATTTTGTTGTGCCCAGATTTCAAGATTCCCAAGGGCCCACCAGGGAGCCAGCGAGTCCGATGCAAAAGCAAAGAGTCCTTCATTTCAAGCTAGCTTGAGCTCCCTGTCCACCACACTCACCGACACAACAGCAAGCCAAGTGGCCGAGAGAGAAAACTCTGTGTGGAGAGAGGTTTTATAGGGGGTTGGGGTAAGGGGAGGAGAAAGGACTGTGGGCCCTGCCGATTGGCCAGGCGCAAGTCGGTGTCTTGTTACACAGGATGTGGTCATATCTATGGCGACTTCCCTTGATTGTCATTGGTTAGTTTAAAGAAGTCCTGGGTGTGGCTAGCAGAGGCTTGGCTTCCGGGAAGAAGCCTTGCTGAGCACATGGCCAAGGTAAGACGGAGGGCGTAGCCCTTGCCCCGGGGCAAGATGGAGGGCGTAGCCCTTACCCCGGGGCAAGGTGGAGGGCGTAGTCCTTACCCCAGGGCAAGGTGGAGGGCATAGTCCTCACCCCGGGGCAAGGTGGAGGGCATAGTCCTTACCTTGGGGCAAGGTGGAGGGCATAGTCCTTACCCCGGGGCAAGGTGGAGGGCGTAGTCCTTACCCCGGGGCAAGGTGGAGGGCGTAGTCCTTACCCCAGGGCAAGGTGGAGGGCGTAGTCCTTACCCCAGGGCAAGGTGGAGGGCATAGTCCTTACCTCAGGGCAAGGTGGAGGGCATAGTCCTTACCCCAGGGCAAGGTGGAGGGCATAGTCCTTACCTCAGGGCAAGGTGGAGGGCATAGTCCTTACCCCGGGGCAAGGTGGAGGGCATAGTCCTTACCTCAGGGCAAGGTGGAGGGCATAGTCCTTACCCCGGGGCAAGGTGGAGGGCATAGTCCTTACCTCAGGGCAAGGTGGAGGGCATAGTCCTTACCCCGGGGCAAGATGGAGGGCGTAGCCCTTACCCCAGGGCAAGGTGGAGGGCATAGTCCTTACCCCAGGGCAAGGTGGAGGGCATAGTCCTCACCCTTTCACATTTATTGCAAATCCGGGACAATGAGGGGGCATCTTGCTCTCCCAAATCTCATAGTGATAAGATGGTTTATATAGGCAAAGATCACAAAGGTATTGATTACATCCCAGGGTTTGGAATGAGGAACCTGATTTGCAAAAAAGCAGTTTATAGAAGCAAAGCAGCATGTTATCTAAATTATAGTTTTGGGTCTCTGGATCACTGAGTTGACAGAAACACATTATCTAGAGCCCTCGGGTCTGGAATGAGGAACCTGGTTTGCAAAAAAGCAGTTTACAGAAGCAGAAGCAGTTTCATGTTATCTAAATCACAGTTTTGGGTCTCCAGACACTGAGTCAACAGGGACATGTTAACTGGAGCCCTCTGACCTTGGGATAACTGTATTCAATAGGGTATTCAATCGAATGGGGCAATTTATATAATTCAGAAAATCAAAATAACTTTTCTATTGTTAAAGCAAATAAGTACAGAAGCCAAACAGCAGGGTTAAAGTTAAACTATAGTTTCTACCTGAGATGATTGCTACCATACTTCATTCCCCACTCATTTTATGTACATGAGTCAAATCATGGACTCATCCTTATTAGTTAGGGGATTGTACTGCCCCCTAACTACAAGTAGTTTGACCGAATTAATTTTTCTAAACTGCCTGCTTGGCACATTCAGTTTTCTATTTACTCACCCCACTTCTTTTAAGGGCATTAAAAAAAAAATTGCAGAGTGAATCTCAGGGCCCCAAAGGGAAATGAAGAAAAGAGGGACATAGCTACCATTAGGTCATAGTTTGGGAGGAAAGTTCCTGGACTTGGGCCCTGGATCAGAGGATAAAGTGAAATGGGCTCAGAGGGTCATACCTGAGCTCGGAAGTGTGCTCAGCCTGGTGGAGACTGGCTAATGTTTGTGATAAAACCTTGTTAGTGTTGCTTTGTTTTTATAATGGAGGCCATTCTATCACAGGTCTCTCAAAATTCATAGTGTTTAATCCTGGATGGAGCAAGGGTGCTATAAGAACTGGGCAGAACATAATTCTGACAAGGAGTACTATTTACAAATATGCAATTACTGTTGGCTTTTCAAATTCATCAATGAAGTATACTAATCTAGAGAATTATTTCAGGACAGGAATGTAAATATTCTTTAGGTTCTACTGCCACCTAGTGGATTATATATTTCACCTGCTGAGAGCGTGTACTGCAAAGCATAAGAGAAGTTGAGTTTGGGGGAAGAAGCTCCTGATATCTTTGTGGTAAAACATATTTTCCAGTCACAGGAGGGCAGCAGAGGTCCAGACGGGCCTAGACGCTGGGTGGGGGTTGCTTTACGTTCTGTCCAGAAGTGGGCAGTGTCGAGTTAGGCATAAAGGCCATGAGCCATTAAGTGGCCCAAGGCTTTTGTCACACAGGGAAGATCCTGTGCAGGGTTTATTTCCTTTTCTTGTCAGTTCAAGAGCTCCCTTTTGGTTTGTTCTTGACCTGTTTTTGCTCTCAACATGACCTCTCACTGGCAATAATCTTTCATTTTTGTTGGGAGGAGCTGATTTTTAAGAATATTTTTATTGATTTCAGAGAATAAGGGAGAGGGAGAGAGAGATAGAAACATCAATGATGAGAGTCATTGATTGGCTGCCTTCTGCATGCCCCCTACTGGGGATCAAGCCCACAACCCAAGTATGTGCCCTTGACTGGAATTGAACCCAGGACTCTTCAGTCCACAGGCTGACGCTCTATCCACTAAGCCAAACCAGCTAGGGCAGGGAGGGGCTGTGTTTTAAATTTCATTTATTCTTTGATACTTAATTTTATAGTGAATTAGGTTCAGCCACCAAAAAGGAACTATTCTAAATTTGTAGAGCATATTTTGAGCTAAACACAGCATAATCTCTTTCAGCTCCTTTTTGTCCTCAGAGGGCGAGATTAATCCTTTACCTATTATTCTTAAAACCTTGAATCTGCTAGTTGTATTTAGTATAAAACACTAATTGCTGCCGAACTGGTTTGGCTCAGTGGATAGAGCGTCGGCCTGCGGACTGAAGGGTCCCAGGTTCGATTCCGGTCAAGGGCATGTACCTTGGTTGTGGGCACATCCCCAGTAGGGGGTGTGCAGGAGGCAGCTGATCGATCTCTCTCATCGATGTTTCTAACTATCCCTCTCCCTTCTTCTCTGTAAAAAAACAATAAAATATATTTAAAAAACCCACTAATTACTGACTCTCTAATTGGTGATTGAGCTCTCTTTTGTATTTGGTCCATTTAAAGTTGAGAGGGAGGGAGGGAGAGAGGGAGAGAGAGAGAGGGAGGGAGGGAGAGAGAGAGAGAGGGAGAGAAAGAGAGAGAAAATGGAGATTTGTGAAGTTCATTGTTGCCCTAACTCCCTGCCTTATTTGCTTTGTTTTTTGTAGCTTGATGATTCCTACTCCTAGTCATCTTCTGTCCCAGGTTGCATAGAAGCCTCTTCTGGGGCTCTGGAGTCCACTGTTCATGCCTTGAGTGCTGTACTTATGACACTGCTATGAAACTTTTGATTCACTGCCCTGTCTCCTACTGAGGGTTGGGGACCTCAGGGGTTAGCACAGGCTAACAGTAACAATGTATGTTTGTTGAATGAGTGTATGATGACTAAGTCATCTTTAACGGCAATAAAATGCTATATAAAATAGCTGTATCACCAGTCATGCAGATGCTAAGACATGTGGAAAGTTCTGTGGGAGAAAGAAGCCAAGGCAAAAATAAACATATGACTAGAAGGGGGAAGGCTTGCATTGTGGAATGACAAGTAAACTGGTCCTTCACTCCCAGTATCCCTGTCTGCACAGTGAGGTGATTGGACTGGATGTTCATCATTTTCTTGCAGCTGTTCAAGCCTTTGATTACTAGAATTCATGGGTTCCCATTGTGTTCAAGGAGGATTGGCTATCTGTATGGATCCTCAATTGGGCTTTGCTTTTTTTTCCTTCCCCTTCAGTTGTTGGCTTTTATCCATATTATCAGATTCCCATCATCTATTACAGGAAAGTTAAAGTGTGACTGTCTGTATCAAAATGCATGATGTTTATATAAGGCCTTTTATAAAATTAAAAAATATTTATAAAATGTATTACAGTTATCACCAGGCTTGCAGGACTCACATCCGTCCCTCATACACTTTTACACACCTGATCCATGTGACCCTCACAGCCCATTCTCTGATGGAGGGAGACAAATAGTCTTCCTGTTTACACATGAGGTAATTACACCGCTGTGAGAGGTAAGCTGACTTGTCTAGGCCCTGGAGCTAATAAGTGACTGAGTGGGAACTTAACAGACATTGTGACTCAAAAATTTTACTTCCCTTCTCTATTATGTTCGAAGACTTTTGGATGATAAATATATATATGTCTTGTTAGAAGGTTTTTGTTAAAAATATTAAACTTGCTTTTTTTTAAATGGAAAGAAATAGAGAGGTTGATAAGGAAGGATGAAGTCAGGCTATCTAAAATGTTTCTGCAAAGTTGGCCACATTTAATAAGATCCAGAGGAAATGCAGGAGAACTGACTTTATCCTGAGAGGGTGACCCTGGACTCTCCGCCGTGTGGAAATGTTCTGAGGCTGCGCCACCTGGTGTGGTGGCCACCAGCCGCATGTGGTTATTGAATGTTTGAAATGAAGCCAAGGAGCTGAGGAATCGAATTTTGAATCCTATTTAATTTTAACTAAGTTTAAACAGTCCCCTCTGGTGAGTGGCCATGGTGTGGACAGAGTCGCTCTGGACAGATTTGTCCAGCTCCCAGGTTGCAGTTTCCTTATCTATAAAATGAGAGGATTAGATTGGCTGGTCTCTAATGCTCCTTTCAGTTTTAGAAATATACAGTCTGTGCCTTTTGAAATTGTAGTGATTGAAATTGAGCTTTGAACCTAGAATTTCTGCAGAATGGTCTTTGATTCACATTTTATCTATTTTCAGTTTTAATTGGGTGACCAGGATCCGGGATGAGATTGGACTTGAAGGAAAAATCAGTATTTGAGCATATCTGCTCAGAGCTAGTGTCTGAATAGAGATGGTGCTGGAGAGGAATACAGATTCCAAATAGAAATGACCCTGTCTGGCATTATCTTTTGTATCTATACGGAGAGTCATTATTTTCAACAGTTCTTTGCGTTGTGCCTTGCTTTCGTTTAAGATGATTAGAATGGACTGATCAAGTGGTGCTGTCTTTTCTGCGTGAGTGAAATAGACTGAAGAAGTCATGCTAACTTTTCTCAGTAGGTGTCTTTCATTTTACGTTCTTGATATCAGAGGAGGAAATTTTATTAGTTTCCTGAAACCTTTATTTCTGGGTTAGCAGTGGAAACCATTATTCTGAGCTGTTGAGTAGTCCAGTTTTACTGAGCTAACATTTCAAAGAAGCCTGGAACTTCGGCTTTTAGAATACTGTCTGGTAAATATATTTTTGCCTTAAAAGAAGAGAACATATCTTTGTAAATAGAATTTTCTGAAAACTATTATCAAAGAGACTTACTGTTATGAGTCATTTTTGCCTTCTGGATAGACCAGCTCCAGTGTTTCAGATTTAAATATTTTAATATCAGAGCATCTCAAAACAACTTTTATACTAAACTAGGATTTCTTTTATAATTGTAAAAGTGTCAAAGCTCTTTCCTGAAATAACCTTATGTTGTAGTTCTCTCTCACGTCAGCCATTAGAACTGGTATCATATTAATTCATAGCTTGTTGCTTTTAAGAAACTTGATGGAGTGAAAAGGTGAGTTTTAATAGGTCTCTTTGTTCTTGTTTGGCATTGTGGATACTTTTTGTTGTTTCTTTACACGTATCACAATTCCAGTGATGTAGGAATGTTCTGCACTTATGTAGCATTTCTCTAAATGCCATTGTTAGTGAAATAAAAGCACTCTGGCTAGAAGTCTAAGATCTTTTTTTTAAACCTATGAAGCTGAAATCTTCAGATCAGAACCAACACACAAAATAAGGTGGTGCCTTTTTACCTACTGGGATAGCCCAGCACTTCTGCAGTGTTTCCCAATCTTTTTCAAAGTCATGACACACATATAAGGTTACAGTATTTTGTCTGGTGGCCTGGCTCAGTGATTGAGCATTGACCTATGAAACAGGAGGTCACGGTTCGATTTCCGGTCAGGTCACATTCACTGGGTTGCAGGCTTGTCCCCCCAGTGTTGGGCGTGCAGAAGGCAGCTGATCAGTGATATTCTCTCTCATCGTTGATGTTTCTATCTCTCCCTCCCTCTCTCTTCCTCTCTGAAATCAATAAAAATATATTTAAAAAAGATACTACAGTATTTTTATGACTCACTGCAAGAAAGTTGGCTGCTTATGGCTAGAGATTTTGAAGCCCGTAGGGCAAAGGGGTTACTTTCTTTAAAAAACTTTTAAAAAAATTGATTTCAGAGAGGAAGGGAGAGGGAGAGATGAAAACATCAATGATTTGAGAGAATCATTGATCGGCTGCCTCCTGCACGGTTCCTGGGGATCGAACCTACAACCCAGGCATGTGCCCCAACCAGGAATCAAACCGTGACCACCAGTTCATAGGTCAACGCTCAACCACTGAGCCACACCGGATGGGCCAAAGGGGTTACTTTCTGACTACCCTGGAGGCACTAGAAGGAAGCCGTTGGGCTCCACCTCACAGCTACCAGATCTCAGTCTCATCTGATTCTAGCAGCAATGTGGATGCTTCTCGGAGTTATTCTCCACATTCTATCTCTAAGTAAACTTATCTGTAAATGAAAAAAAATATTTTTTCTGGATTTCCTTTGTTAAATCTGAGATTGAGAATTTTTCTCAACTTTCTCTCTTAAATACTTTCTTCCTTCATTCTCCCCCAAACTGGAAGTTAGTGCTTTATAAGCTCTCTAGATCCAGAGAAGCTCTTTAGGTTAAATTGCTACCTTCTCACCTCTTAGGAGTTGGACCTGAGAGGTTAGAGGGACTTAACGTAGAGGTGTGCAGCTAATTAATCATAGAGCTGGAGTCAGAACCCATGTCTACCAGTTCCTAGTCAGCTTTGCCTTGGTGTGCTGGGAATTCAGATTTGAACATTACTTTTTAAGGATTCTTTTATAAAATGTTTGGTGAAAAATATTTGGTTCTAGCTTGGCTTAAATATTGCCCAGGATTTGGGGCCTGGTCATAAGACATTTTAAAAAACCTTGGGTGTCTCCTCTTACCTTTCCACTTCTTTCTTTTAGGTTCACTTTTTTATTTCCCCTGGAGAAGAGCTCTTGAGATGGCAGCTTGTTGGACACATGGATGTTCTTCAGAGTTATACTGCCTACTGGCTCAGATTTGGTATGCTGGTGGAGAGCCAGAGAAGTTCCCTTGCTTCTGTGTCAAAACAACTTTGTCCTGAGCATTTATTTACATGACCTCTTCTCCCTTCCATTGTGTAACCTTTTTGCCTTCCAAATTAAACTCCATGCCACTCCTTTCTATGCCTTGGCTCTGTTTTTTGTTTTTATTATTTATTGGTATCAGAATCCTTTCTTTTCTACAGTCTTCTGTGCAAAATTGATAACTTGCAACTGCAAATCTTCCTCCATGTTTTCATTAAGTGTATTTGAAGTTAATGACAAAAAGCAGTGCTGACAACCCTGTGAAAAGACATTCCTTTGTCTTTTTCCTGGAGCTGGTAACCCTTTATTACTCTTTCAGTTGTTCAGTTCCCTTCTTATGACACTTGCATTCCTGGAACTGTGTCATTAAGCACTTTGTTAGAAATCGAACTGTTGGCTTCCACATTTACAGCTATTTCAATATGCTTTAGTAGGGAAAAGTGAAATATGTACCTCTTAGGCAGTGTAAGCAGAGTGCAAAGGGGGGTTTTGTGAATACGTTCATTTATAAGATGTAGTACTCTCCAAACCACCTTCACAAATAGTCTCACATTTTATTCTTATGATTATCTCCAGGGTTCTAATCCTCATTAGATGGAGAAATTGAAGCTTTGATTTGTAACTTGCTTACGATCACAGTTGAGGATACAACTTGGGAGAATAATAGGTCTGCTGGCTGAAGCCTAGGCATGTTTATATGTATCATGCTAGCAGCCTTTTTCCATCTTGGGTGCTATATAGAGGGAATAAGTAAGTTGTGTTGAGAATTCCACTAGTATTTAAATTTAGCTGACTACTGAAATGATGAGGTGTGCTGCAAAGGTTCTCCAACCAGACTGCACATTAGAGTCCCTTGGGGAACTTAAAAACGAAATCTCAGTGCCCAGGTCACACCCAGACCAAGTAAATAAAAACTTTTGGGGGTGGCATCTGTACTTTGCACAGCTCCCAGGCAATTCTCATGTGCAGCCAAGTGGGAGAAGCACTGATCTGGATTTTTGCTGCTCAGAATGTCCATTGATCAGCAGTATTGACATTACCTAGGACAGTGGTTCTCAACCTTCTTAATGCCGTGACCTTTTAGTACAGTTCCTCATGTTGTGGTGACCCCCAATTTCATTGTTACAAATTGAACATAATTTAAGCATAGTGATTAATCACAAAAACAATATGTAATTATGTGTTTTCCGATGGTCTTAGGCGACCCCTGTGAGAAGGTCGTTTGACCCCCAAAGGGATCGCGACCCACAGGTTGAGAAACGCTGACCTAGGAGCTTATTTAAAAAAGAGGACTCAAGCCCCAAGCCAGACCCTTCTGAAGCAGAATCTGTATTTTAACATGGTCACTAGGTAATTTATGTGCATATTAAAGTTTGAGAAGCACTGATCTAGAGCAGTTCTCAAATTTTGGTGTATCTCAATTACTTGGGAACTTAATAAAAAATTTGGGCTTCTATGTTTATTAACTCTCCATGTAACTTTGATACACAACAAAGTTGGAGAACAGCTTTAGATCAGAATTGGCAATTTTTTTGAATTGCACATTTTATTTTATTTTTCTTTATTGATTAAGGTATTACATATGTGTCCTTATCCCCCCTCCCCCCCCCATACCCCTCGACCCCGCCCCCCTGCTCATGCCCTTACCCCCCTGGTGTCTGTATCCATTGGTTATGCTTATATGCATGCATACAGGTCCTTTGGTTGATCTCTCCCCCTTACCCCCACCCTCTCCTACCTTCCCTCTGAGGTTTGATGGTCTGATCAATTGCTTCTCTTGTCTCTGGATCTGTTTTTGTTCATCCGTTTATGTTCATTATATTCCACAAATGAGTGAGATCATGTGATAATTCTCTTTCTCTGACTGACTTATTTTGCTTAGCATAATGCTCTCCAGGTCCATCCATGCTGTTGCAATTGGTAGGATTTCCTTCCTTTTTACAGCAGTGTAGTATTCCATTGTGTAGATGTATCACAGTTTTTTAATTCACTCATCTGTTGATGGACACTAAGGCTATGTCCAAATCTTAGCTATTGTAAATTGTGCTGCTATGAAAAGGGGTGCATATATCCTTTCTGATTGGTGTTTCTAGTTTCTTGGGATATATTCCTACAAGTGGGATCACTGGGTCAAATGGGAGTTCCACTTTTAATTTTTTGAGGAAACTCCATGCTGTTCTCCACAGTGGCTGCACCAGTCTGCATTCCCACCAGCAGTGCATGGGGGTTCCTTTTTCTCCGCATCTTCGCCAGCACTTGTCATTTGTTGATTTGTTGATGATAGCCATTCTGACAGGTGTGAGATGGTATCTCATTGTCGTTTTTATTTGCATCTTTCGGATGATTAGTGACTTTGAGCATGTTTTCATATGTCCCTTGGCCTTCCTCATGTCCTCTTTCAAAAAGTATCCATTTAGGTCCGTTGCCCATTTTTTGATTGGGTTATTTATCTTCCTTTTGTTAAGTTATATGAGTAGTTGTTGACAGTTTTTTCTTAAATATACGGGCAGGGTTATATTTCAGTAAAGTATTTACAAAAACAGGCTGTTGGTCAATGAGCCATGGTTTGCCATTCTCAAGGATACTAGTTCACTGAAATTATGACTAGTCAATTTAATTTGCTTTAAAACTTTTATATACAGATATCCTATAGCTTTATTAAGAGGCTTCTGGATTATTTTTAGTTGTTGATTAAACAGAAGAAATACATGGGGAAGATGCTATATTCCCATTTACTGGTTTTTCTCTGTCTCTGGTGATTTATGCCAGCCAGTTATCATCAATCAACAGAGGAAGCATTTGTCTTTGGTGTGTGTTTTCACCATTTGCAATAGTGTTGGTGGTAGCGAGAAAGACCCCAGGTGCTAGCTCAGTGGGGTCAGACTAGACCTGGTTTCAGCAACCTTGGTACTGGAGTTCTGGCTAGGAAAGAATTCAGTATCAAGACTCAAACTGTAAGAGAATGTTTATTTAGAAGGCCACAGAGGTAGAAGTGAGTGATAGAAGAAATGGACTCAGGAAACAAGTTACAGAGGCAAAAAAAAAAAAAAAAAAAGTCCTTGGAATTTAGGAGAGAGGAAGGTGAAGGTAGGTAATGAGCCTGGGGGAGTAAGAGAGAAGGGAAAGGCTCAGGTGTGCTCCCAGGAGGGAGAGCAGGCTGGGTCTTCCTTCCTAAGGGCTTTGAGGAGTGATTCCAGGAGAGGATCCCAATAGAGTATTCATCAGCTTTTCAAGTCTGTCCTTTTAGGGTCATTTTCAGAGCCAGGGCAGGGGGTCATTAGTCATTATAGCTGGTCCTGAGGTCACCCTTGGTGTCACTTGTCTGGTTTTGTTGCTTTTCAGGCCTGGAGCTGAAACACAACTGAGGCCTAGACGTTATCTCTAGGGAGGAAAGGGCATCCTGGAGATGAGGTCCCACCCTACAGTTGTCCATTGCTAGGTACCCCGGGGCTTTCTGCCTTGTTGACCTGCACTGGGCCCATCTTCCTTGCCCTGCTCATGTCTGTTTAACTGTCTACCATATTAGGACAAAAGCTTCAGGCTGCTTTTGGAATCTTGAGTTTAAATTTAGTTAAAAGCTCATTACCAGTGACTTTTTTTTTTTTTTTTTAGGCTTCTATTGACTTACTCAGTGGTTCTCAACTCGATATACAGAAGAATTAGCTATGGAACTATTCCTTCAAGCTTAAAAAAGTGCATTATCCCCCCCCCCCCCCCCCACACACACACATTCTTAGGTGTTTTCTTTTAGCGGAAGTAGCTAAAGACATGGTAGATGAGAAGCACTGGGCCAGGGTGGGTAACCTGTTCACTGGATGCCGCTTCCTGTCTTTGGGCCTTTCTCAGTACCCAGTGGCTGCATTCTAACGAGGCCGCTCCATTGGCCTTCCACATGAGTGCTCAGTGCAGCATGTTGAGTAAGCAGATTTTGAGTACAACGGGATAGAGAGCTATATCCTAGCATTTCCTGTTGTCTCTAGCTCAACACCTTTTTGGGTGTTTATTTTTATTTTCTGTGCTTTTTTGTGGAGCCGGAAGCCATTGCCACAAGCACTGTACATAGTCTGCTCCCGGCCATTCTTTGCAGCGGCGGAAGCTCAGCCCTGAGCGCCTCCTGCCCACACATTTCCTGTCTTCTCTATCATGTGGAAACCATCTCTTGTGTTTTCTTCTCTTAGCAGCCTATACCTTTGGCCTCTGATCACATCTTTTCATCTTGTGTTTCAAACACTTTTTTAGTCATAGTTTGTTTTGGAGGCCCAGCAAACTGGCCGGTTGCTAGAGGCTGGGAGCTGTACACAGACTCAGTGCGACTCTCCTGTCCTCCCTTCTTTAAAAAAAAAGTAAATTTTTTTTTTATTGATTTCAGAGAGGAAGGGAGAGGGAGATGGAGAGAGAGAGAGAGAGAGAGAGAGAGAGAGAGAGAGAGAGAAACATCAACAATGAGAGAGAATTATTGACCAGCTGCATCCTGCATGCTCTACACTGGGGATTGAGCCTGCAACCCAGGCATGAGTCCTGACTGGGAATCGAACCATGACTTTCTGGTTCATAGCTCAATGCTCAACCATTGAGCCACACAGGCTGGACTGTCCTCCCTTCTTGGTGTGCAGGTCTGGGCCTCTAAACTAATATCTCAGAGCTATGTAACTTTCTAACTACATTTCATTTTAAAAAATGTAACAAATACAGAAAACGGCTTTTTCCTGTGGGGGCAAACAACACTTTCCTGAACAGGGATCTTAGATGAGGGAATGCGAATAGAGGAGGAGAAAGCTTATGAAGAACTAAATAAAAGACTATTTCACTTGCTTACACTGAATTAATAGATGGGCCCAAGCTTATGAAAAACTTACGTCAATTCAGTGGAAAAGGGGTATATTTTTAAGCCACCAGAGAGGCATCCTGGTGTTGCAGAATGTACTTTCTTGGTCTGAAGGTGTTGATTCAAGGACCTGTTCTGCCACTTACTTTGTTTTTGAACCTTTTGTCTCAAATTTTGCAAATAATTAGGCACCTAAGCACTAGGCCGCATAGTGCACAGAATAATACAAAAGGTTAGGCAGCCTCTGCTGTCCCGGGTGAGTGCTAACATTGACCATCTACCATGTCTGACGTGGTGCTAAGCATCCTCCTCTTATTTATGTTTCCCTATAACTCCATGAGGTAGGGTGGTGGTATTCTCCATTTTTTGATGAGGAAATAGAAACTCAGTTTGCAGTTGTTAGGGTTTGAATCTTATTTCCTCCTGATTCCAAAGCATTTGGATTAGGCTTTGGATGAGATAAAGTAAGAAGCAGGGGGATAATGATACTTCACACAGTTGTCCCAATAAAATTTAAGGTAAAGTACCTTGTTAATGTAACTGCTGTACGATCAGTCCTCTCCTAGCATCATCAGAAATGCTGAGAACTGTTCCAGACATCTTATTTTTCTCCCTCAGCAGCACATCCAGTTTTACTGGCTTTCAGCTGAAGGACTGTGGTGGCCAATGGCAGGCCTTCCTTTTTCCTGGAGGAGAGAGACCTCTCTAGGAGCTCCCATTAGGATCTATTCAGGTCTGCTCTGCCTTATTAAATCCCTGGGATGAACAATTTTGTTATTAAGTTTTTATTAATGAGATGTTCACACATGTCAAGAGAAGAGTAAAATAAACTCCCATATACCCAACACTCAGCTTTAACAATTATCAATATTTTACCCCAGTCTAGTTGCAGCGTATTAATAAAAGTCATCTTGGTGAGAGAGCTCAGTCTTTCTACTACACCATCATTTAGTTAAAAGAATATTTGAGTGCCTGTTCTGTGCCAGGTACTAGAGATACACAGGTGATCAGAACAGATAGCACACCTCCCTTTTCTGAGCCTAAAATCCTAGTTGGGATGAGACCCAATTTGGCATTGGTAGAATCATGTAAGTGGAGTGAAGGAAATAAACAGTAGGATGTGGTCTTAAATGGGGATGGGGAGGGAGCTGCTTAGGCACAGTGGCCAGGAAAGACCTCTGAGCAGGTGACATTTAGGCTAAGATCTGACAGCTGAGCCATGGGACCAGCCAGTGGGAGTGTGTCTAGATATTACTTAGCTGCTTCTCATTGCCAGATGATTGAGTAGTAGAGTTTGCATGCGCAAAGAGTATGGCCTCAGGAGACTACTAACCTCAATAACTTTTAAAAAAATATATTTCTATTGAATTCAGAGAGGAAGGGAGAGGGAGAGAGAGATAGAAACATCAATGATGAGAGAATCATTGATTGGCTGCTTCCTGCATGCTCCATACTGGGGATCGAGCCTGCAACCCTGTCACCTGACTGGGAATCAAACTATGACCACCTGGTTCATAGGTCGATGCTCAACCACTGAACCATGCTGGCCAGGCCTAACATAAACAACTTTTATTGAGGGAGTGCCTCCTAAATGTTCAGGGCTCTGTTTTGCCTAAAATCTGATCCTACAGGGGGATCAAGTGGGTGCAGAATCACAGAAGAGGGAAGGGAAAATACAAGACACAGGTCTGGGGGTATTCTGAGACGCCAGTCTGCTCCTTCCTCTATGATGGCTGCATCCGGAAACACTGGGACTTGGGTGTCCACAGTTCCGGTGGAAAGCCAGGGGGTCAGAGACCAGTGCTAATGCGAGCTTAGTTCACTGTGATCCCAAGCAAGCCACGTCACCTCTTTCCTCATTGGTGAAAGGGGAGGTAATACTTGGCCTACTGCGTAAATTTACCAAGAAAATCAAGAGATGTTTGCTTTGCTGTTGTACAGATACAGGATATTCATAAAGATCCTAGATATGGATGTTGTCCCACCCATGTCCTTTGGTAGATCACGAATAACTCGGGACAGCAAGGAGAAGCAAGGACACCCTATAGAGGTTGCTAAAAATAGTGTCTTGAAGTCTCCACTGGAATAAAGTCCTTTTTAAGGTCAACCTGGTCTCTTACAATCAAGGCTGCAGTTGCTCACCACCCTCAAACCACATGCCTTCATCCACTTTAACCCTCTGAAGTTCTGCCAGCCTTGTCTTACATTTGTATGCTCTTCTAATATTTCCCTTTTTCCTTCTCTGTGAATTTTGTGTGGGTGGTTCAGGGAAAGGGTAGACAGGCACTCGCCTCTGCTTCTCGGGAGAGTTTTGGAAGGCTTTGAAAATGGGCGGGGCCTCTCCCCTGGATCCCATTGCCTCTGGAGTGGGAGCATGCCCACATTTCCAGAGCAAACAGGGAGACTGGGCTCCCTCTTCCCACCCCTAACCATTTAGGGTATTGGCCTGAGAGGATGGCTGCCCAGAGAAGCTGCCCATGGAGGCTGCTGTAGAGGTCTGGCTTCATGCTTTCAGACTGTGTCCTGCCAGGGGCCAAGGGGGCCCTTCTGAAGGCAGAGAGGCCGCCAGAGGGTGGGAAGGAAGATAAGGAACCAGAGTAGCCGGGGTCGGTGCAGTGTGGACTCGGAGGGCGAGGCCCGAGGCCCGGAGTGCTCTGGGACCAGGAGTCCTGGCTTTTGTCAGAAACGTGGCCACAAGCTAGCCTGGGTCTCCTGGTTCTGTAATTACCCTTCGTCAGCTCTTCTGGAGCTGGAAGCTGTGGAGGGGACAACAGAAGGCAAGTGATGGTGTAACAGGAAACCCCTGGGTCTCCCATCCAAGTACTAAAAAACTATGGTATGTTTACACAATGGAACACTACGCTGCTGTAAAAAAGAAAGAACTCTTACCATTTGCAACAGCATGGATGGACCTGGAGAGCATTATGCTAAGCGAAATAAGCCAGTCAGAGAAAGATAAATATCACATGATCTCACTCATATGTGGAATCTAATGAGCAACATAAAATGATGACCAAAAATAAGATACAGAGACATGGAAGCATGAACAGGTTATTGAACCTCAGAGGGAAGGCAGGGGAGGGTGGGTGGGAAGAGATCAACCAATGAACTTGTATGCATATATGCATGACCCATGGACACAGACAATGGGGTGGTGAGGACCTGGGTGAGGCGGTGGGGAGGGATAGGAGCCAGCTGGAAGAGGTTAATGGGGGGGGGGGGGGGGAAAGAGAACCTATGTAATACTTTCAACAATAAAGATTTTTTTAAAAGCACCCATTTACAGGAAAAGAAAAAAGTAAAGAAACTCCTGGAGCCATAGTGAAGGGAGCAGTGGCCATCCACTGTGGGAAACAGTGAGACGCAGTGGGCCTTGGAGCCCAAGCTCACGGGTCTGGCTCAGCTAAGGGCAGCCCCGCTTTTATTTCGTCGTGGTGGTCCAGTCTGACCCAGCCCGACTGACCTGACGCGGGATCACAGTTCATCTTTCTGGGCATTCCCTTATAATCTGAATTTCAGTTTACTAAGCATTTTTACACCCATTATCTCTTATGATCCCTTCAACAACACTGAAGTGGGTTACTTTTTAAATGTTTGATTAATGGAAAAATGGAGACTCAGGAACGTTAAAAGCCCTAGGAGAGAAGGCTAGTGAGGGTAGTGAAGGTTACAGGTAACTGGGTCTCTGGATTCCTGCCTCAGGACTCATCCCCGAAATACAGTAACAAAAACCTCCCTCAAGCAATCACAGTCACTGATACATCTCATGCCAGGTGCTCACTGGAATGTTAGCTCCTTAAGGACAGAAACTGTGTGTATTTAAAGGGAACAGTACTTGACTGAGATATAACCTACATAGACTGAAATGCACAAATCTTAGGTGTACAGTGTGACACATTTTGACCTGTGTTACCATCACCCAGATCAAGATACAGAACACCCCACCACCCTGAGGGATTCGTTGTGCCCCTTCGCAGTCAATCCTCCTACCCCAGAGGCACCCGATACGGGTGATTACTTAGCCTGTTCTGGAAGTCATCTGTGCGGTGTAGTAGGGTTTGAACAGAGACTGCATCCCCACCCAGAGCCTCTGGCTTGTAGGCAACGTGAAAACAAGCCCTGTTCTTACTGTTCTCTGAGAGAGACTGACCCCGGGTGGGCTCCCATGGATGTGGGTGGTTAGAGACCTGCCCAGGGCGCAAGCTAAGGAAAGTGAAGGTCTTGGACCCCAGCCCAGACTACTTGATTCGGACTCTGCTCCCCCAGGCAGCAGGGCTGCCCAGTCCCTTTCTCAGGGGTCCCTTTCTCAGGGCTCCCTTCGGTGCTCTGGATGAGCAGGCCTGAGGATCCTGGGCAAGGGGTGCCCCCTGCTGCCTGTGGGGCCAGTCCCAGACCTTCTCTCCTTGGGGTGACAGGATTACACGGGCCGGGAGCCCAGTGCAGTAACTGGCAAAGGGCAGGGGCTCGCAGAATAAGTCACTTGCCCTTTATTTTCCTTGGAAAAGAGGTTTTCCTAAGCTTTGAGGGTTTTCTATCCCCAGATTGAACAGATTGAGGAGAAAGAGGCCTCTTTGGTGGAGCGCTGCTGCCCCCAGGTGGATGGCTGAGGACATACCACAATGCAGGATGTCCAAGTCCTGTGTTCCCTGGGTCTTAGTTTCTGGTCTCAGCTTTCAGGGCCCTTGCCCCCTCGCGTCCTGAATTCTGGTATTCTGGTCTCTGAGAAGCAGATGTCAGTCAGGGCCATCACTCCGGCCTTGCCTGGAATGGAGGTTTTTTTGTTTTGTTTTTTGAGAACCAGCTCCAGCTATGCTAGTGGACAGATGTGGCCCCCACACCTCCTAGGGGAAGGTGAGCTGGACTTAAGCGTTGAGGGCCTGTCCTGTATTAAGCAAGGGTTTAATGAGGTGAGATCACGGTTTGATCTCAGGGCTTGGTTCAGAAGGGGGGTGCAGAGGTGGGGCGGGGAGGCCTCTCAGGGATGGGGTGTGCAGCATCTCAGCCTGCTGCTGGGCGGGGCTGCCAGCCCCTCCTGCGTGGGGCCTTCCTGCCGCACCTGTGGTCGGCGGTGTAACGGCCCGGCTGCCTGGCCTCGGCACGTGGCCTAGGGCGATGGTATCTCGAACTCAGTATTTTTAACTCTTCTTTCCAGAGGATGTGGCTTTTGCGGGAGAGCTTCAAAGGGTGCCCTACTTGCCCCTCTCGGCAACCATGACGTCATGGAAATGGGAAGGGGCTGTCCCAAGCCCCCAAACACCTGGAGGGAAGTGGGAGACTTTTTTCCACTTCCTGTCCTACTTCTGGCTACTGACTCATTGTCTGACCTGTTTATTAATTTCAAAATGAATGTGATGCTCAGAGGAAACCTCACGCGTGTGTGTCTGGATGAAACAAAGCCTGCAAACCAGGTGGCCTTACGCAGAGGCAGGGCCTGTGGTCCTGTGTCGGGTCCTCATCAACCAGTATCGTTATTAACAGAAAGACGCAGCTGGCTCCCCCTGGCCCACCCATTGCCCCGGAGGTAGATGGGAGAAGGGGCGTTAAGATAAGACGTGGAGAATGAGAGGTGGAGTGGTAATGGGACCTTCAGCCCTGGACGTTGGCCCGGCTGCTCAGTGACCAGAGCGCTGACGCTGGATGCCCCGTTGCCTTCCCAGAGTCACCACCCGCCAGGATGTATTAGCCGAGTGCCATGGGGGCTGCACTGGCCAAGGGCCCTCCCTGAGGTTTTACTTTCCCTGGTAGCTCTTGACAGGTTGCTCTTGGCAAAACAGGCCACCCCCTCTATCCATCCCCCCTTCCCTTCTCTCTCTCTCTCTCTCTCTCTCTCTCTCTCTCTCTCTTTTTAAAAATATGTTTTATTGATTTTTTTACAGAGAGGAAGGAAGAGGGATAGAGAGAGAAACATCGATCAGCTGCCTCCTGCACACCCCCCACTGGGGATGTGCCCGCAACCAAGGCACATGCCCTTGACCCGACTCGAACCTGGTACCTTTCAGTCTGCAGGCCGACGCTCTATTCACTGAGCCAAACCGGTCAGGGCCCCCCTTCCCTTCTCTTATGCTCCCCCTCTAACTTGGCTCCCTCCCAAGTACCCAATCACACTAATTGTTTATTTGTCCTTTTGCTGGTTAAGTGTATATTGAGCACGCGTTGTGAGCCCGGCACTGTGCTGGGTGTTGCAGACACAGGGGTGAACGAGGTGCACTTCCCATCCAAAGTGCTCACAGGCCAGTGGCATTTCTTGCCGAGATGTTGCCTGAAAAGGTGATATCTGTAAAGGGCTTTCCATGTAACTGTAGGGGAGTTGAATTTTATGGGCAAACCAAGACGATAGACAATCCTTCAAGACGTAGGTGGCTGCCTCTCCAGGGGTGGGTCACGGCAGAGGTGTTCCTGGAGCACATACTCGCTTAGTCTGCCCTTCTCCTGACTGGACTGTGACTCCAACTGTCCTCAGTGGGCAGGTCTCTGCGTGAAGTGTCAGAGGATCTGACTCGTAGGCCTGAATTCACGAGAAGCCATTTGGTCCATTCTTCTGCCTCCAGGGCTGGCCTGAGGGGAAGCCTTTTGGGGCAGTAGCCCTGCTGTCCAGAGACATCCATTCTCTAACTGGCCTTTGTGACGAGCTCGGCTGGGAGGGCAGCCTTCCCTCCTTGAAGCTGGGCCCTGCTCACGGGGACTCAGGCTCTGCGTGGCAGGGCCTCCAGACGGACCTGGTGACCAGGTCTCCAGGTTTCCAATGTGACCTCTTCCCTCCAGGCTGGACAGCACCTGGTCCCTGCTGCACGGGCCCAGCCCAGCGCTGACCCTCCGAGTGGGCACAGGAGCCCTTCCCCTGGGCCTCCTTACAAGGCCACTTTGCTTCCCCTGACGTCCCCAGTGGGGCCGGGGCCAGATGTGAGCACAGAGTGGACCAACGGTGTCTCTGTACTCACTTCCCCCCACAGCACATCCAGTGGCCCCTGGGTTGCTTTCTGACTGGGCCTTAATGGGCTTTAGGCTTAACAACCTCAGACTTAGGGGCAAGTTCTTTCCGGGGTTGAGGAACCCCCGGTTTGAGGTGGAAGCTTCTTCGGGGGCAGTGCTGACCGTATGTCCAGATGGCCTCCCACCTGCCTGAGGCCTCGTCACCCTCCACTTGGACAGGGCGTGGGAGGAGGAGGCCTGACTCCCTCCAGCGTCTGGGTGGATCGCCAGCCACTGCCATGTCACCTCACAAGTCCTCGGGTGGCCTTGGGAGTCCAGTGACTGTGGGCCCTGCCCTCCGAGGCCCTGGGCTGGCACACTCCGCAGGCTCCCTTGGCCTCGTTCAGTCTGGGCCTCCTCCAGGGTCCTTGGAGGGGCCTGTCTTTGGGCCCTTTACTGCCTTCCAGGGTCCCTGCCCCAAGCCCGCGTCCCCTTCAGCCTCGGTATCTTTGCAGCCACCTCTCAGGCGCAGACCTGCCTCCCAGGCCACCTACTTGTCCCTCGCTTGACCTTTTGTATCCAGACCGAAGTGAATGAGCACTTTAGGAGAGAAAGAAGACAAACTCATTTGTGCTAAGGTTTTAACGGTTGATAAACACTTGCTCTGTTAGCTCTCCCAGGGACATTTTCATCTAATACGGGGAAGAGAATTAATGGAAAGAAACCCCCAATGGTGGAATCGCAGGCCTGTGTCACACTGATGAGCAGGCAGTGTTGTGTTCCCTGCAGGCGGCACCTCCCGCTTTTGGGAGGGAGGTTCCAGTGCTCCTGCGTGTGAGTGAGCCACGGTGATGGGACTTCCACGGAGACCTTTCCTATTAGTGATCTTTAAAGGGACTTGTGTTGAGGCTGCGGATGAAGCGGCTCAGGGACCTGGGGATTGTAACTACGCCTGGTGGGGCTGGCCAGGACACGGACAGCGGAGCTCCACAGATGCCTCCGAATCAGAGTTGCATGGAGCTGGAGGCAGCCTCCAGTCTCAGCTGACATTTTACAGGTGGTAACCCTGGAGCTTATGGAGTTGGGGGTATACCCAGGTCACCTGCTGAGCTGGTGGCTCTGTCGCCGTGAACAGAAGCAGGCCCGGATGGTAGCCGGAAGGACTTGCATGTTTCTAACTGATGTGGTCAGAGACATGCAGGTGGACCTTAGAGGTATTTGGAGATAGGATGCTCTCCGACCACTAGGCTTTAGTCTGTTTATTATGATTAATTATTATAATTATTACATTTTTATTGATTTCAGAGAGGAAGAGAGAGAGAGAAACATCAATGATGAGAAAGAATCATTTATTGGCTGCCTCCTATACGTCCCATACTGGGGATCAAGCCCGCAACCCAGGCATGTGACCGGGAAACGAAGCATGACCTCCTGGGTCATGGGCCGAAGCTCACGCAGGCTGGGCTAGGCTTTAGTCTTTTTTTTTTTTTTTTTTAGGCTTTAGTCTTCATAGCAGTAATTGAGAGCTGAATGGCTGAGTGATCGCTGAGGGGGGTTCCCATTAGCATCTATGACACAAGGAAAGGTGCTCAGGCAGCAGGAGGCTCAGGAGTTTCCTGGGGCCCCAGGGAGTCCCACCTTCTGTCCTCCAGGGAGGGCTTGAGACATCTACTCTCCTTGGCTTAGTTCCTGGGCTCGAGGGGAGAGAGCTCATCTCCCCTTTTCTTATCCTCACATCCAGGATGGTGGGAGTATAAAGTCTAGCTAGGGTCACATTCTCCTCCCCGCCCCCCCCCCCCCCTGGCCCAAGGAGCTGGGCACTGGGTTGGGACCCAGGCGGTAGACTGTTGTGTGGTCCCGAGCCACAAATTTGTGGGACAATGTACAGTTTCTATGGGAAATCAGTCTGAGAGGAAAGGCAAAGGCAATGTTCCTGGGGGACAGGAGGCAGTGGGTGGCATTTTGGGGATACTTGCTGTGTGGTCCCTGTCTGCCAGATTTTAACTACAGTTGCTACCGCCCATGTCCACGGGCCTCCTGCCACAGTGGCCCAGTGGTGTGGCATGCAAACGGAAGAATAGGGACCCAAGCTTTTAAGTGGGTTTGCCTTGCCCCCAGCACAGCCTTCTAAGTGGAATTTTTTAGAGGTTATTCCGAGAAGAGGTTGACTTATGCAGCTTGTTGAGTTAGGCTCCCTGGATGTCATCATAGACAAATGTGTTGGTTTCCTTCTGCTCAGCTAGTGATCAACAGTGAGCTGAAAGTGACCCCGACCAAACCCAGTCAAACAGAAGACAGTCTTTGCTCTTCCAAATCACTTTTAATGAAGCCAGGGCAGCAGAATATACAATGTGGCTTAGATACACAGCACAGCAGGGCCTAGATAATGAGATAATTTCCCCCGCATCTTGGGGAAAAGGGTGATATGTATTTCTTTATGAACACTATTTTAAAAAAATATAAGCTGCTCACAACATTCTCCAGGAGCTAGAACCCGAGAGAACCCCCTGGTGATCCGCCACCCAGTGGGGCATCAGAAGCAGTCTCTGGCAGGGGGAGGGGGCCACAGCCAGGAGAAGCTGCAGTGGCCTCTGCCTTTGCTGGGAACATGGGGCAGTGACAAGCAGCCGTGGGGGCACAGAAGGAGTGGTAGCAGCATTTGGCAGCTCTTCAACATCTTGATTGCAAATATCTGGTCGGATCCAGTTGGTGGCATTGTCAGTGGGGCCCGAGAGGTGGAGGGAGCCTTCTCCTTCATGGAGGCTGAGGGCGCGTCTCTGCTTGAGGGAGAGAAGGGCGGTGAGGAGCGAGCATTGGGCTCTCACATTCTTGCTGACCTGGAATGAGGAAGAACAAAAGTCAGGCTGGGCACTGAGGAGACAAATCCTGGACAGCTGGGGATGCGATGGAGATGCCTCCACTGGCAGAGTTCTAGGAGCAAATCGACCCTGGAGTTGTTTTTGATGGTGGTAGGATGGGATGCACTGGTCAGCAGGATGACCAGGGACACTGGGGGAAAAGGGTGTGGAGCCTCCTGCCAGGATGAGGGTATAATATAATAATAAGAGAGTAATTTCTTCTCATATATTGGAGGCACAGGACATGAGGGAAGGAATTGGGAGCCCCACCAGGTTTTGCAGTGAAAGGGATGTGCTGGAAGGCATGATGGAAGGTACAGTAGAAGTATAAATGCATGTTGGGGTCCTGAATTTCTCTATTTTTTTTCCTCACTCGTTAGTGTGTGGCTCTTGATGTCACTTGGCCCCAGTTTCTTCCTTTCCAAAATGAGGATAATAGCCATTGCTCATACTTTGTGAGACATGACTCAGCTGAGGTGACTGTGTCACCCGAGGAATGTACTGTGTTACGCAAATATCCTAGGCCATGGTTATCAACAAGAGGAACTCCTAACAGAAAAAGAACGGAGGAGTTTGGTGGGCCCAGACTTAGCACCTAAAAAGAAGATCCTGAGGACAGGTTTGCTTTCAGAGCTTGGGGACCCACCCCAAGACCCTCAAACCCCACCGGCTGGCGGAGATGCCCGCTCACCTCAGCTGGACCACAGCCGCAGCGTCATGAGCAGGTTGAAGCCGGCCACTTTCAGGAGTAGGATGCGGAGCCCGATCACTGACAGGTTTTGGAAGTTTAGGTTCATATCTGCAAAACCAAGAGGCCACAGTGGTTGATAAGCATGTGCACCTGAAGTCTGCACAGCACCCTATGGCTTGCCCATGGCTTTCCCGAAAGCAGGGTGGGGTGGCTTTCAGCACCTGGATCCACCTCTCCTTTGAGCTTCTGTGCACATCCCCTCCTAAAATTCGTACATTTCTCGGGATCAATAGCATTTCATTTCAAAAGGGAAACAGCAACTGCACTTAGTCCTTATTTTATTTCTGAGCCCCGTCAGGGGATGGGGAGGAGGTGGGTGCTCAGAACTCACTGCAATCCCTTGGGTCTGGGCCCCCAAGTGAGAAGCCAGCGGTTGAGCCACAAGCAGATGACTCATAAAAACAGCTCAAGTGGAAATGAACATGGGCCCAGGGTAGGTGGGGAGGAGGGATGGGGTCCTTGAGAGAGAAGATCACCATCTGCATGAGTTCTGCTGCTTTTCTTGAAAGAAGGCAAAACCCCCTGGCATGGAGGGCAGCTGCCCTCAGGGTGACCTGGTCAGGGTAGGGCTGTCAGCTCATTAGAAATGTCACCGCTGGGCCACCCAGAAGCTCTTGTAGGCTTTCCTGACAGTGGAGTGATTGAAAGGCATTCAGAAGCCGAGAAGTGAGTCATTGGGTGAGTAAACCTAGAGACTCAGCCTCCAATTTCTCAGAATGGAAAAGAAAATGAGAGCTGATGAGAGGAACCTGGGGATCCAGAAAGGACCCCGGCAGCTCTGGGGAGGGCTTGAACTGCTGCTCCTGTTCCTCAGGACGTCACTCCTAGATCCACAAGTTCCCTCTAACCTCCCCCGCCCAGGCAGGGTTACTGTGGGCTCCCTGCTCCCCAAACCCGTGCAAAGCCATGAAAAGAGAGGACAGACCCCTCTCTTACCTGTTTCAAAGCTTTTCTCTATCAACGTGGCATCACAGGGAAATCCTAAAAGGAGAAAAAAAGAAATTTTCTTAGAGTCCAGAGTGTGCCGACTCTCCCACTCCAGCCCTCCTAGGAGTGGGACAAGTGAGTGTCTATAGAATTCTCCATATTTCCTCGTGGAGAGATCTGGAGGGAACTTGTCACATGTGGGCACCTGCTGGGAGAGCCCCCGGACCAACACCCTGGCTTCTGGGCACCACTTCACTCACTAACAAACACTGATTGTGCAAAGTTCAGGTTACGTGACACAAGGCCACAGGAACCGTGAGACACAGACCCTGTTCTTGGGCAGCTTCCAGGCTGAAGTCCGATAGAGGCAATAAGATACACACAGTGACAAGTGCCATAGGGGTATAGATGCTGAAATGTCGTCCATCCCTCTACCCCAAATTTCTTCCTTTGTTTCCTCCGTCTCAGGAAATGACACTATCATTGATTCAGCTGCTCAGGCATAAAATCCAGCCACCTTCCTTGATACCCTCTTTTCCTTCTCATCTCTGCGTAGTTCTACCTTTGAGTCCCAACTAGGGGACCCTGTCCTGACCTCCCTCACCTCTCTGCTGCATTAGCTTCCTTGCTGCTTCCACTCTTGCTCCTGCAATCCAATCCCCACCAGCAGTCAAAGTGCTCTTTTAACAAGTAAACCAAATGTTATTTCCCCGCGTAAAGCCAGACCATAGCTTCTTATGGTAATTAGAATAATACCTGCCCTTTCATGATCTGAGAGGTCCTCTGATCTGGCCCTTGCCTGCTTCTTCCCTCTCATTTCCTACTGATCTTCTTCTCTCTCACTAAGCTCCTGCCTCAGGTCTCCACAGGGTCCTTTCTCTGCCCTTGGCACGGCTTTTATCCTTTATATCTCAGCTCAAATAAATTTCCCCAGAGAGCCCTTTCCTGACTTTTGTCCCTAAGGTGGCTGTTTCCTCAACTCCGAGTTAAAGCATATACTATAATCTGAAGCTATATAGATTTCTCCTTGCTGACGGATGGTTTCCCTCAACTAGAATGAAGTTTCCTTAGGGAAACCCCTCACTGGGCTTTTTTAGTACTCCGGTGCCTGGCATTCCATGTATGCACAATCAGTGGTTGTTGAATGACTGAGTGAGGTCAGGGGCTGGCTGAGAAAAAGAAACAAGGGGAGGGAACTGGAGAAGGGCATTAGAATGGGGCCTGGAAGAGGGGTAAGGGGCAAACAGCTCAAGCAGAGGCAGGGAGGTGGGAACTCAGAGTGAGTGAGACCGAGAGCCAGTGCCCTCTCCTGCCCGCCTCTCCCCTTCTCTTTTTGCCCAGGACATTCTGTGGCCTGCTGGGATGGGGCTCACTGGAGCTCAGTAACAAGGGGGCTTTGCTGACAATTAATGAAGCTGAGGCCACCAATCACAGCAGCACTTAGTTATCATCGGCCTGAGAGAGCGCCCGCCTAGCTAGGCCTCAGGGGGAAGACTCTGCTTGCACAGGCATGGAGGCTGTACTCACCTGAGCTGGGGTAGAAGGTCTCACTACCGAAGGTGTCGTCACACATGAAACCAGGGCTGTCACTCCAGTGCAGAGCCCCGTTGCTCTTGGAATCCATGGCCCTCATGTCCAGCGCCGTGCTGTTAGAGCTGACCACAGTGAACTTTGGGTCTTGTGACACATTGACGTTAGAATCAAAGTCGGTGAGTAGGCAGACGGAAGTGTTGCTGGATGTAGGGCTTCTCAGCTTGTACACAGCGGGGTCAGGGTCCTTGATATCTGTGGGCCGAAAGGAGCTGGGTTAGGAGATGCTCGTTTCTCTCCTTGTCCCAACCGAGGCCTGAGTCCAGATGCCAGTGATGGGCAAGAGCAGGGCTCATTGGGCCCGGAAGGTGACATTTTCGAGCTTTAGATGGAAAAGAACATTCTAGAAACCACCTGCTTGCAACAGACTGGGACTCAGGCACAGGTACAAGCCATGAGTCCTGGCCAAGAGGCCACGCTCTTAGTGAATGCCCTCTGCCAGGTCCTGCCTGCATTCAAGGAAACCAGAAATGAAGGCCCACTCCTCTTCTACTCAATAGGAACCTCTTCAAATGCTCAGCAGGCCTGATAGAAAACACAACTCTGGCAGGACAAGCGAGCATAGAGAAAAGGCCCAGCAACGAAAAAAACTGTACATCTTGGAATCTGGCTTGGCCTCTCCCACTTATGCTGGGCATTGGGAGGACCTAGAAATTTACAATAGGCTGGAATTAAGTTAGAAGGTGAGTCACACTACTAGGAGATTTCTCACATCTATAGAAGTTTTGGACTATAAATTGAAGACTTCTATCCAAGCCCTGGCTCTACCATTTATTAGATACAAGCCTGAGCAAGTCATACCACCCCTTAAATCTCAGGAATTTCATTTGTAAAATGAAGATGTTACCTCATTCACCTTCCTAAGTAGGCTTTTCTGGGAAACTAATAAGAGTTTTTCCATATAAAATTATATTTAATAAAGTATTGAACAGATGTAAGTAGTTGTAGCTACTGATACTACCAGGATATTGTTACTGCAATGTGCTACCCAGTAATGCATAGTTTCTACTCTTCACCCCCAGGAAGCAGGAGTCGCTGAAGGCTTTTCCTCAGTGCTGAGAATCATTTTTCAGCATTTCCGTAGGGTTTAGTGTTTTAATGTAATTCTCATTGTTTGTTCTTTCAGACCTCCTGCCTTTAGAGGAAGAAGCAGAGGTTTGCAGGGAGGATTAACACATTGGGGCCACCCAGAGAGATTACAGCAGGGTTGGGACTACAGCTTCCTGCCCCTGTGGTTCTCTGCTCCCACAGCTCCTCACCATGCACACAAGGCTTCTCAGACTAGTGCTGCACCCCACTTACTGAGCCAGCCAGGGTGGCCTTGGCAATGCAGACATCCAACTGGACCTGAAACGGGAAATTAGCCCTTGGCATGGTCTTGGGATGCTGAGTCAAGGCAGAACTGCCTGCGGGTGGGGCGACCCCTGGAGCAGCAGAGCATACTGGGTCCATGGTCACATGTAAGGGACATCCCAAGCTTTGGCCCCGAAGGATTCTGCCAGCTTCCCTCTAATCTCCGCGTACTGTGGGACTTGGCATCACTGTGGGTTAAGGTCCTACGACATAAATCTTTTACTGGGAGGGGAGGGATGGGAAGTCATTAGCAGGACCAACACACCCCAAAGGATTTTTTAGTCATCAGTGGGAGTCGTGGGCCTGACTGGCAAGGGGAGCATGAGGATGTGGAGATGCTGAGAGAATGTGGCCTCCAAAAGAAGGCAGAGGACAAGTTGGCACCAGATGCAGTTTGGCCTGAAGGGGGCGGAGGGATGGCTGTGGGGGCCAGATGCCCAATTTGAGTCCTGGTTCAACACTCACTTAAGTCTTAGAGCCAGTGGGTATCAGGCTGGAGAAGGTCAAGACCTCGCTGTCCAATATGATTGATAGTCTTTAGCTACATGTGGCTATTTAAATGAAAGTTAACTAAAATTAAATAAACTTAACAATTCAGTTAAAAATTAAAATCTCATTGTCTGAGGTGGGTGCTATAGTGGGTGGTGCAGACTGATAGACCATCTCCACATCACAGAAAGTCCTACTGGAAAGCATCAGTCCGGAGAGAGCGATGCCACGGATCATGAGACTTTGAGGAAAGACAGTAGGAGTTGAGTGTGAGACTGAAAAGCCATCCTGAAGTTTGTGAGGGGTGACTACCAGGGGCAGACCAATTGCTCAGCTTTGCTGATGAGAGATCAAAATAAAATAGCAATAAATGCAGTCAGAATAATTGAGGTGATTTTTAGCTTTTTTCACACCCTGTTTTTTTTTTTATCAGTTAATACCCTTTGGGCTTCCCTATCCGCATTTTTGCTGTTGTTTCTCCTGTTCATCTTCCCTATCTCTGATTTCCTCCCTTGCTCATCCTCTCCCCACATCCCCCTTACCAATCTCCTCTTTGAGCTCATCCTCCAAAGTATTTGGCTAGAACTGTCTGTTCTAAATAATCCAGGGATTCTCTACTGCCTGTTGAATAATGGCCAAACTTCTTGGCATGACATTCAGGGTCTGCCATAATCTTCCAAATCTTGAATTTCCTCTCTCAAGCCCTTTATATGCCCATTAAGAGTATTGGCTCCCTGGGATGTCAGCTCCGTGACAGCGCAGGCCGGTCTCTGGTTTACTGCCCATCCCTGGTATCTACCACATACTAGTACGAGGTGCTCAAACAACTGCTGAATAAATACATGGGCTACTGACCATCAGGCTTGCAAAATTTCTGCTTATTAGGCTTTTTGGTTAAAGAAGCTGGGTACTCATCTCTAAACTTGATTTTTTTAAGCCCCAGTTTACTTTTACTCCCATGTACCTCTGGCGCAACCTTAATATTTTTATCTGAAAATAAGAAATAAGTCACTTTTCATTTCGAGGGCTTTAAGGGCTTCTGGGAGAGAAGCATCCTGTTCCACCGTAGCAAGATAAACATGTCCTACCATAGACGATATCTCCAAAGGTAGCTCTAGCGAGACTTTTCAACATGGAAGTTCAGCTATTCTAGATCCTAACCTTTCATTTGAATTCAAAACTAACCACAAAAGCATTGTCCCAATGCTCTGTGCTTTAGGTCCCCAGGGCCACAGCAGTGATTGAAAGCTCCCTTACCACGAAATCTGTGCTTTGCAGTTAGACCCTAGGAACCCAGAAATATGAGTAAGAGAAACTGACTGAATCCTGCTGAGGCTCCGGTGAGCATTAGGAAGCAGTAACACTTCCTGGGAAGACTTACCGGGAATGATGGAAACTCTGGTGCCTTTGCCATATTGCAACTGGGAGGCAACACTGCCATACCACTTCCAATATCTCCATTACAGAAACCCTTAGTTTCTCCTCTGAGGAATGGGGTAACCCCTCTTCCAGCCCATTGAGGAAGGAGAGGGGAGGTCCCTGGGCCATGAGCTATCCATGGAAAGAGCTGGTCTTTCACCTTCCTATCTGGTCTGCATTTCTAAATTGGATTCTGTTTCCCAGTGGCTGGCTATGGCCTTGACTGTCTGTATTCTCTTGAAGGCTCTCATATTCATTTTCTTCATTGCTTAAGAAGACATCTTTGCCTTTCTCTCCATCTAACCTTATTATCAGACTTATGCCTGATTGCACGTGCCTTGTTTAATCTTAAGATCATGCCTTCTTTCTTGTTGTTCTTTGTGTCTGGAACCCACTCTCTCTCCTTTCTTTGTTCATATAGGTCTTATTTATCTTTCAGGCTCAAGGAACCTTTTTCTACTGCATAAAGAAAGCCATCTCCATCTAGGCCAACTTTCCGGCCAACACCCTATTCCTCTGAATCTCTAATGTGCCTATTGACATCATCAATTGGCCAATACTAGAATAGTCTTTAGGTTGCTGAATTTGCAATAGTTCTGTCCCTTTTGCTAGTTTTTATCCTATTTGGGGACAGGTCAGAAATCTATCTAAGACGTCTCTATACTCCGTCTAATATTTTACTGAGTGATGACCACATTGAAGGCATTTAAAAATATCCATTGGACAATTAGAGTTCAATTTTAATGTGTTTGACCTAGAGAAACACAGACTTTAAAGATGGATAATGATGCCTTCTTCCTTCATAAAGGCCTCTGTAAGGCAATCAGTTAGAACACCCACAATTGGCCTTACCATAGTCATCACCAAGATTCCAAGGGCAAGGATCAATGGCACTGGCCCATGGGGTTGCAAGTGGTGCCATCTGGGATGACTCACCAGATATTATGGACACTCGGGTCCCTTTCCCAAATGTGAGTTTACCAGTCATTCCTCCAGAGGCACACTGCAGTTGACACCAGCACAGAAACTCACTGGCCCTACCTCCTACTTCAATAGAAAAAGCACTGATTTTCCATAAGGACTGGAGCATCACCCTCTTTAGAGTTAGACCTTCTGCTCTTTTGTGTTGAGATTTTGTCTCGGGTGTGTCCAATCCTTTCCCTCCTGCCCCATCCTGCTGTAGTGCTCCGGGTTGGAGGTTGTGATCTTAATAAACCAATAATTTAGTAGAGCAGAACTCCTTGCTCAGGGGAGAAGTGTCTTGGATCTTCTCGTGGAAGGCCCAGGACTACTTGCTCATCACCTGCTTCATGATTCTTTAGGTCCCAGACTAAGGATGTTTCTAGGGCATTGAGGGCTAGATGGGAGGATATTTGAGGGACGAGTGGAAAGAACCATTTGGGATCTTACTGAAGAAAACACCTGGGCTCAACTCAGCCTCTTGGACTAAAAAGAATTAGTTGTCAATGTCCACCCTTGCCCCACTCTACTTACTTGGCTGGACACTCACTCTGGTCCCTGCTCCAAAGATGAGCTTGGTAGCACCAGTATTTCCCCACTACAAGTAAGGACTTTGCAATAACCTTCCTGATGTTAATCTGCTGGAACCCACCAGGATCTGAGAGCACCAGCCTAAAAGTCTCCCTGGGTCTTTGTTTCTTAGACTTCCTATTTCCCAGGGAAGCGGTTCCCCTTTCCCTTTGTAATAATGTGAGCTTTAATACAGCAATACCTTGATGATAATAATAATTTAGAAAAGCTATCATTTATTGATTACTTGCTATGTACTGGGTATTGTCTCATATTATGATGATGTGGTTATTGTCATTTTGCTTTTGAGAAACTGGAGACTATTAGCTAGACAGAGAAGAGACAGAATTTTCCCCAGATCTGCCAGCCTCCCAAGCTGTGCTATAAGCCCCTACCATCTTGCCTCCATGCCTTGTTATTTCACAAGGCATAACTGCTGTTTAAATAGGGGTCGGAGTCACCTTTATCCTGAGAGAGGTTCAAAACTCTACTTAAACTCCAGAGAGGATGATTTCTGCTCATTAGCCAAACCAGGGAATTTAGCTACCTGCTGCAATACGAGAGAATTTGTGTTTGCCATTAACCATCTCTTTCCCCTCAAGGACACTTAGCTGATTTCCTGAATGTTCAGATTATCTGGTGCTGATGTTATAGGCGTTGCTTGATAGCACCAGGTATCTGGAACTCTTTTTACGTTTTCATAAATTATTCTGCTCAGATTTTTATTTACTCTGCTGGCTCTTGGCATTTCTGTCTTGAATATGAGAAATGGGAACATTTTAAGTCACCGAGAGCTTGTAGAAATGGAAAACAAATGTTCCATTTATCCCTGACTTTGCCATAAATCATTGCTTGTTTTCTCATAGACAAGTCATCAGTTACTTTTACTCTGGTCATTTGCATGGTCTTACTCACATGGGTGTACAGCCAGCCTGGTCCCGGTTCCAAATATCAGCTTACTATAGCCACCAGATGCCACACAATAGGAGGGTGCTTTACAAGAACTCTAACCAGGCAGGGCCAGCTTTCCTGGGCAGTGATGCATCCTGTCCCTGTGTTATAGGCTCTTCCAAATCCCCCTATCTCTGACACACGAGAGAAGTCTGGCTCACTGAGTCCTAATTCCTCAGCTTCCTTTGTAAGCATCCCACGAACCTTTCCCTCAAAGCCAGCTTGAGCTGGTCTGGCCTTCTGGAGGGTGGATGCCCATTCTGGGTCCCACAGCTGAATTGGAAGAGCCTGGAGAAGAACCAGGGATTAATTTTGGAAGTGAATCTTAAGGGTAGCTTTATAACAGTGGAAAAGATGGGTAGGGCTTACTCATGGAGTGGAGGCCTATGAAGGACACCCCTTTTAGAGAGTGGTTCCTGGAGGGCAGAGAAAGACAGATTAAAATTGGGAACATTCACATAAGTGCACAGGAGGACTTCTTAACTGTGAGGGTTGTGAAAATCTGGAGAAAGTTATGGGGCCCGAGAACTCTTTCTCTGGAGGTTTTTAAGATTCAGGTTGATATCCATGTGGAGAATAAAAGTCTCCAAAGTTTGAGAGTGGTTTAGACAAGTGTACTTGAAGACTGACAATGTATAGTACTACTTTAAAGGCTCTGAGAAGTCCTGCTGGTAAAGAAATCCAGAGATTCTCAAACCTATTTGATCCAATAATCTTAAAAAAACACCCACACCAAAACACCACTCATCAACGCCTATAGAACACATGCACCTTTAAATATATGTTCCTTGGAAGTCCTTTCTCTAGTTCCAAGTATTTAAAATTCCATCCTAAATTTTAGCCTAATTTTATCCTCAAGTTTTCTGTCTTCTGAACCTGTTTGTTTTATCTAGTCCTGTGGACACAGCCTCATTGATGCAGATTATTTCTTTCTAATCATTATGAAACCATTCTATTTGGGCAATGGCTGGACATGGTAGCCATTGTATAGCAAGTTCTCCTCCCACAGCTTGAGGGCAGATACAGATGCAGTCCACCTGCAGGACCCAAAGCGCCCCAACATTTGCAGGGCTGACCTACTAGGAACAATGGCAACTTTGCCTTTCCCACATGTGAATTTATCAGTCTTCCTTCCACACACCTTCCCACACACCTTGGAGCTGTGTACTTCAAAGAAGAGTCTTGTCCTAATGGAGACATTCCCTGGGGTGGGGGCGTCTCTCAAGTGGACTTCATGTAGTTATCATTAGGCCTCTCTCCTTTTGCTGCTCAGACCCCTTTGTGCTGCTTCCCTATCACAGGTATTGTAGTTATGCCTCTGAATGCTGGATCCTGAGAAGTATGATGGGCTCCAGGCTTTCTAAATGCAGCCTGCACTGCCTCACGACAGGGAAGAGGCCTTGATGAAACAACAAACGAACAGACAAACAGGGAGGAAGTTCCCCTGGAGAGATGGGCTCTCCTTGCCCCCACTGTGAGCATGTGGATGGATTCTGTAATTTCCTTGTTTTGAAGTCTAACACCGCCGTCGGAGAATCCTTGCTCCTGTCTAAGCCAATAGATTCTAAACAGCCACTACACCTCCACTCAAGCCTTCCCTGCCTTCCCTCACCAGAGGCATTTTTTCAACAATCATTTGTTCAGTGACACCTATGCTAGGCTGAGGAGGTGTAAGGGTGAAGGGGGGAGGGTGCTGGCCACGGGGTTTACAGGGCCATGCAGGATGGATATATGTACCAGGCAGCTAGGCCAGGAGGTCCGACACCTTCCTTTCTGCTCCCACTGTGACTTGTATGCCTCCACTGCAACACTGTGATGCTGGCGCAATCGCCTCTGTGCCGAGTTTACCCCTGCGAGACCCCCAGAGGCAGAGGTCTGCATTGTCCTCCCTCCCTCCCTTTCTCGCATGGAGCAAAGTGCTTAGAATATAGTAGTTGCTTAGTAAATACATTGAACAAGAAGGCCCTCTAAATATTTAATTGTATCTTAATGCAGTCTTGCTTCCTATCTTCTTTTATAAGGACTATTTCATTTCTCTTTTAAACTGTTATGATTTCATTGCCTAAACTTTTAATTGTTTTTGTTGCATTATTTTGACATTAAGTTCTTTCCCTGTCTCTAGACTAGATGCCGAGTTTTGCAAGAGTGTGTGCACCGCCCAGGGTCTTTGGGAAGTTTAATTTATCACCTCTCATGAAAACTAGAAGGTAACGAAAATAAATTTTTGGGCATAATCAGTCACAACGTCTTTTCTGATAAAGATCTTTTGTCTCAGAGGAACCCAAGAACAGCAAAAGAGTCTGCCTCTGCAACGATGAAAAGGCCAATTCCCACTGGCAATTACTACTGTTAGAATATAAACCACCACTGAACCAGTGGCTGGGAATTCAAATTTCACACATTCAAGCCTCATAAAGAAACATGAGACATTAGCTCAGGAAGTGCAGATTCAACACATAAGAAAGTAAAATAGGGACTTTCTGTGTCTTTGGTGAGTCTGAGGTCAGGCACTTACTTGGAAGCACATGGAGTCTCGTTCCGCTCCCAAAAGTGAGTGTTCTGCCTCCTGTGTCTGCACCCTGGTACATGGCAGTACAAATACCTGCCCTCTGCCACCCGGGGCGGCTGGCTGGCCCCCTCCCACATTTACAGCCCTCAGTTTTGGGAACAGAGCTTCTTAAACAGCCTGCTCCATGGGTTTGAGGATAAATTTCTCTCTCTGTGTCACTTTAGGTTCAATAAACAGCCCTCCTAGGTTTCTACTTCCCTCCCTGCGGTACCTGCATCCTCCCTGCCCAGTCTAACGACTTCACTCTTCAGAAATGCTGAGTCCTGTGCCAAGGCTGCCACGGTCACCACGGAAAGAAGTCTCAGGATGGGCCAAGCAAGGACTAAAAGGTGGCCTTTGGGTCTGAGCCTTCTTACTTCACGGAGCGCAGGAGGGATGGTGGTGGTAGTGCAGTGGCGTGGTTAACAATGCAATGGAGTAAAATAGATTCGAGTTAAACTCTGGCTCTGTCACTCCGAGTTGTGTGATTTGGGGCAAGTTACTTGCCCCAAACATCTGTTTCCTCACTTGTGAAATGGGAATGATACCAGCTACCTAACACTAGGATGGGCATGATCATCAAATGAAAAATTACACGAGGGACAGAGTGTAGTCACTGGCACATGTCAGGCATTCAGTCAGTCAGTAGTAGCGAATAAGAGGATGATCCCAGCAACACTTTACAGGAGGGAAAGGGAAGCAGCTTCTTGCAGTCAGAGAAGAAATGTCCCCACCCCACCACCCACTCCGACACCACTGGGTGCCTCAGCACCCTGTCTGGGATGCTCTCATGTAGGACAAATAGCTCATGGGTCCAAGTGAAGGTGCTGAGAGAGAGCCTCAGTTAGAGGGCTGAGGGGCGGGGTAGACCCTTGGCTGTCAGGGATAAAGTTCTGCTTTAGCAACCTAACCAAGAATGAAGTCTCTTTTCTCAAAACGTTTGTCCTCTGCACGCACCGTGCAAAACCCTTGTCCACACAGCCTCATTAGACCCGACACTCTGATAAGTTACTCCCAGACAACAAAGGACTCCTTCCACGACGAGCAGACCAGACTCTCATTATTGCGATATCTTCCAAAATGTATTTCTGTCTACATTTCCCTTGATCATTTCTATAATACTCACATGGATGAACAACAAGGCTGGTCCCTCTTCCAAACGTAGGTATGTAGCTTCCTCCTGATACACACAGCAGGAAAGCCTCTGATAAAACCCCCTCTACCCACTGCCCAGGGGTGTCAGGGCAACAATCCAAGGAAACACTGGCCCATGCTCCCTGAGGTGGAGGAATCTCTCACAGCTGTCCTCAGGCCCTGAGCCATGGCCTCAGAGCAGTGATGGGAGCCCGGGGTTAGGGGCTGGACAGCTCCTCACCCCGGTCCCCAGGAGAAAACACACACTCCTGTCAACGGAGAAGCAAGAAGCGGAGAAGCGGAGAAGCGGGGCAGCAACTCCCCCACACCACCACCACCACCACCACCACTGCCGCCGCCGACCTGCCTGCTTAGGCAACACTGAGGGCCTGACTGCACCTCTGTTGGCAGACGTAAGGGGCTCCTTATGTGCCCAAGGATGGAGGCAGAGGAGATTTGATATTACATTGTGCTGACGGGTTCTGACCGCCTTTCTGGAAGCTCCCCTGTCCTGTCTTTCCCTTTCCTTTGCTCTTTGAAGCTTCCTTTCGCAGCCTTCTTCCTGGGGGCCAGGGGTACGTCCCTGCCTGTCCCTCTTCCTGGCCAGACTCCAGGTCCCTGCCTATCCCTGTTCCTGGCCAGACTCCAGGGAGGATTCAGGGCCTTCCTGATTGGTGTGTTCATCCTTCCCTCTTTACCTCCTGGAAATAGGCCCAGGCCCCCAGAGCTCTTTGGTTCCTTTATTTCTAATGAGCTTCATTCACACAGGGCCCTGCTTTTATGAAAGGCTAGGGCAGAAAAAAAGTCACAACAATTTCCATAACATTTTTGAAAGATGGGAGCAAACTGAGATCACACTCCTACTTCAGAGACACGAGGTGAAGCTCACAGAAGTCACGGCCTGCTGGTCTGCAGTCCTGGGCAGAGGTGGAAACTCTACCCTCAGTCTCTGACCGCTGTGTGCTGTCGGCCCTCAGCTGACTGCTCGCTGGGCTCGAGGGCCGTACTAGCGAGGGCTGTGTGGCTCTGCCAAGCTCAGGAGTGGGGGTGATGGGCTGGAACCCCGACATGGCCCCAAACTGCCTGCCCGGCATGGCCTTGGACAGACGCTTAGACTCCGAGCCTCTGGTTCCTTCTACAACATGAATAAGACTTCCCCAAGGTCCCTTCCAGCTTTCACTTCTGTGGTCCTTTGTTGAGTTTGAAACCCAGCCTCAGGGAAGAGCAGGGAACAGAGGATGAGAGTGTGGTCAGTAGAGATGCTGAGACAAGGGAGGGTAAAGGCTTGGGACAATGACCATCTAAGAACCTGAGGTGTGGCATTAGTGGAAGACACATCCTGCCCCCTCCCAAGGAAATAAAAAGTAGACCTGCACTGGGGTAGGAACAACACTGGAGGGGGCTCATTTTTACCGAAGAATCTGGGCTCACTTACTTGGTGTGACCACCACGTAGGTCCCTTTCCCAAAAGTGAGTCTGTTGTTTCCGTAGTCACACTCTAGGTAGCTGCATTACAAAAAGGTCCTGGCTTCCCCACCCTCTAGTGGAGGTCACACACTCTTCACCATAGCTCTGAAAGCTGGGAACCTGGAAGGGCGGACCCCAATGTTTTCCCTGTAAGGGGTGGGGAAGGGACTGAAGGAGCCTCCCTGATAGTTGTAACAGCACCAGCTACCTGGTGGCTTCCATTTTCCTCACCACAGCTATCAACAAACACAGCCCCCAGCTATTTCTCCTCTAGGTAAAACAGTTTCACAAGACTGTGAAAACCTGCCCCCTACATGGGCCGGGAGGTGTGAGTAAATCTAGAGACTCCGGCAGCAGGCAGGCATTTCCCACCTCAGCTGCCAGGCCAGATAAGAAGACACCACTTTCTCAGGGACATGGGCAAAAGTGTATTCTCCACTTTGCCAGAAGGTGTAGGAGAAAGAGTATTCCCAGCACCCCGTGCTGGGGCACCTGCCACAGAGCCTGGGCCTGACTCCGAGAACCCACGTCCTCTCAGGCTGAGCAATCCAGCCTGGTGCCTCAGCCTGACTCACTCCTGATTCTGCCCTCACCTCACTCAATGCTTCCTGCACAAAGGGGGCTTTCTGTCCTCCAGAAAGTCAAACATCTTAGCATAGAACACACTTTGCTCCTTTTCCTGAAACATCCATGGGCTGCGCTGCCTCTCTGCCCGGGAATTGGACTCTCCACTGGCAACACTGTCCTGCCTCCGGCCCACAGGGCTCCCCGCCAGGTCCCAGGTCCCGCGCAGGACCAAACACAGCGCCCACCTTAGCTCACTCAGTGTCTGACATGACTGGAAGTTCTTGAGAGCAGGGGCATTATCTTAGCGTCGTCTTTTCTTTGCTTATTTCTTCTTAAAAAACCAATCATGGTCCCTGGCTTGTTGGTGATACTCAATAATCATTTAATGAATTGAACTTACTTTTACTGTCCATAATTATTGGGACAAGGAGGCCCGTTTTGGGAGAGGTTAAAAGCTAAGTAAACAGGAGGTACAATATCTAAGTGCTTAGGCAGGGAAAACCCAAGGAAGCATTTCTCAGAGACGGTCATGAGGCAGTATAAAACCCCAAGCGTCGGGAGGTTTATATGAACCTCAGCAAGGAGGGGGATACGGGATGGTCAAGGAAAATCTTAGACTCCAAAGTAAACTCAAATATTTTTCTTCTGCTATCTTGACATAGATTCTCCTTAAAGGGTAAAAAGAATAACAACACAGAAAATATATATTCCAAGTCAGTAGCATTGTAATGTTCAATAACAACAAAATAGTGGTAGTAGTAATGATGATGATATCCTATTACAGACCATGCTAAATGTTACATATAAAAACATAAATCCAGTATTGGAGATGGGGCTGCACATTTCTGGAGATCTGACTTACGTGGGATGATCAACAGTCGGGTGCCAGTTCCAAATATGAGTGTCTGAAAGCCTGTATTCACACTCTGAAATATCTCTGTACAGAATGGCACCCTGTAGCTGGGATTCCTAGGTCACACACACGTTAGTTACTGGGCGAGTTCCTGTGTCTCTGTGCATGTACCAAAGTGGGAGGGGGTATATAATTTAGCTATTTAACCTTCATTTTCCCAAGAGCATTGGAAGATGACAAGAAATAAGGCAGAATCCAAAAGGGGATCCTGCTTTGTCTAGAGTGGGTTATATAAAAATGTCACAGCCATTCAGTTGAAAAAGCCATTCATATCATTACAGTGTTTCAGTCCTAGACAGGACTTCGGGTAGTTTTATCCACCCGTGCCTTTTAAGTGTGCAGTTCATGTTTCCTGCACGACTGATGCTCATGAATACTATCTAATGCTGCAGTTATCACGGGCCACTTATCTTCTTTAAATAACACACAAACCATGGGGGGGGGGGAATCAGCGAAGACAGATGCCCCTCACTCATACAAACCAAGTTATTTCATGGAACTTACTTGCTTTAACAAATAGTCTTGTTCCTGTCCCAAAGAAAACTTTGAAGTTTCCAGTATTTCCCACAGTGGTTTGTGTTGTGACAAAATGGGCCATTTCCTTTTCCTTCCATTTTTATACTACAGCTGGGGAGCAGGCCCAGGGAGCGTATGGGTCATTGCTAATATCAAGAGCACTTTTTAATACTCCCCTAACAAAACCCATTTGTTATTTCCCCCCAGGTTCCCGAACATATCTCACAGCTCCTATCTACTGGAAGGTTAGTTCACCAAAGAGGAGTCACTGTTCTGTGAGAACCAGAGACCAGGATCCCCATCCCCAGGCTTTAGTCCCAGCCCCAGATCTCACTGACTTGATGATATTGGACAATTCAACCAACCTCCCTGGGGCATAATTTTCTTATTAGAAAAATAAAGAAGTCTGAATGAGGCATTTCCTTAGCTCCCTTTTAGGGGTAAAATTATATCATCTAGCAATGTCCAAACTGCCCTCAATGTTGCATTTTTCTATAACACAAATGAGTCAGGCACTTGCAGATCAGTCAAACTGGTGACTGGTCCACCTGGAGAAATACAAGAAATAGTGAGGGAAAGGGGAAGTCAGAGCAAGGGAGTAGCTGCTGCCAGCTCTCTCTTCTCTCCCTTGTAGTAAATGCTCCCAGTGGCCCTTGAACTTTTTGTTTCTTCATTAAAATGGGAAGAGAATACTTTGGACACCTGAGGCATTCAAGTCAAGATTTCCCAAAGCTCCGACTCTAAGTGATGGCAATATCTAAGAATACAAAAGATAAATTCCATGTATTTCCTTACTCACTGTGATTGGCATTATCTCTCATTTCTAAATAAGCCTTGGCATAGGGTCTGTGACATAATGTGGTAGAAAGAGCAAGGCTTGAGATCAGGAAGCTGACTCTGGTTTGAATCTAGACCCTGCCACTTATTAATCTTTTTTAAAAAAACCAACCATGTTGGATCTTGGACAATTATTTCTCTGAGCCTCAGTTCCTTCTCCTGTAAAAGAGGAGTGCTGCCCCCTGCCCCATAGAGTTGTTTAAAGACAAAAAATATCATATGTTATGTGTATGTTTATTATTTCTATGTTAAGTTAGATTATTGACTAACAAGGTTATTTCCTTTGGGTTATGGAATTTGTTTATGGACTAGCCATAAGAATCCATACCCTCGAATCATATAAACTCTAGGGTGGTATAGGAGCACAGATTTTGAAAGCTTCAACCTTCTCACCTCACACTGGAGGAGTATGAGACACACAGTGGGGCAATGCGTGGTTCAGTGTTACATTGCCATTTGGGACCTACTCCAATCTAGAACTACACTGAAACCAGAAGCCCTGGGCTCTTTACTCTGCACGTCACTGACTCTTCTTGGACAGCGATTTGTATAAAGGGACACAATCTATAAAGTGAACTGAGTATGGCTTATTTGAGGCATGGATAAAATGACCTTGAATATCTCCCCCACAGTGTGTCTCTGAATCAATGGCAGTGGAAGTAGAAAGGGTCTATTACATCGTGGCCAGACAATTTTAAGCTCTTCTAACCACACTCTCCCCGCACCCAGCCCCTTTATCAGGCTCCATTTAGCTTAATTCTAGTGCTAAAATAGTTAATATTAGACAGAGCTCTGTCAGACTTATATCATGGGAAAAATCATAACGGTTTGCTAATTTCTAATGCAAAGAAAATACGCTCATACAGTTTTTGATTACTTCCACTAATTTATCTGGGTACCACAATTCTTAATACTTCAAAACTAGATCACAGTTAATTGTAAATAACATAGAAATGACAAAAATGAAATCTCCTTTTCTCTTGTTCACCATCACCAGAATGCGTTTTGTAGTTACCATATAATCCCACACTTACTCAGCTCCACTTTTAGCTGGGTGCCTGTCCCAAAAGTGAGTTTGTTTGTTCCTCCCATGAGTCCCACAGTGTCTGATGCCTCATAATAAACTCCCTTCTGTCACTCCACCTCTTTTCCTGAGTTACCTAATGAGTTAGAAAACACTCAAGATTCAATATAGTTATTTGACTTATTCATATGAGAAAATAGCTCTCCCCATGACCCCAAATGGAATAAATTCATAGGCTGTTGGTGCTGGGAGACTAGAGAGGTTATCCAGATCTACTTCCCAATTTTCAGATGAGAAAAATGAGGCCCAGAGGCAAGAGATCTACAGTAAGTACACTGCTGGTTGGCAGCAGAGACCAAAACAGGGTCAATTTGATTCTCAATCTAGTGTTTTTCCTTCTCCACCACACACTGAATGTACTGTGGTGATTACTTTATCCTCTTCTCCCCTTTTGCCTGGAAGCTTGATTTCTTTGGGTGTTTGATTTCAATTAAACAAGCATTTAATGACTTACTTTGTAAAAGGACCATATTAGACACTTGATGGGATAGATGAAGAGACTGTTCTCAAGGAACTTTCAGTTTTAATAGGCAGATCTTCCCAGTAATAAAAGATTTCCGTAGCTGTATATATCACAGACTGTCCAAGATACCGCAGCTGAATTTGGGATAGAGGGTAAAAGGATGGGAGGGATGCCTGGGGAGAGACTATAGTCCAGGCTTTACACAGGAAGCCAGGCTATTTCTAGAGAAATCAGGTTTGTCCTAATGATCTAGGATGTTAGTCTCTACTCCATTCTGACCCAGTGAATTAGGTTTGCTGTTATTTCAATCTTTTTTCTTAGCTATTTTTAGTTTAATAAGCCCTCCATGAAGGCTCAATCTTAAATTCATAGGTCAACTGACGAAACAAGGATGATACATCCATAAAGGTAAAACACAGTGAGAACATGTAGATGCCTTAAATTACGTAAGAGGAAAACTAGGGTGGGATGGGGTCAACATTTACCTGGAGAGACGAGAAGCATAGTGCCCTTTCCAAAGGTGAATGTGTTGTATCCTGAATTCACACTATAGCAACCCCTCATACAAAAATAGCCTGCAGTGTTGGGCTTTCACTTGGGGGAGAGGGAAGAAAACCCCATCACTTATGGATAACCTATCATGTATGAAGCTGGTTAACAATCTTTTGGGCCACAACTACAACAACTGTGTCACAAGCTGAGATGTTATTATCCTTATTTTACAAATGAACTAGCATTGCTACCAAAGACACAAATAGCCTAGATGCATGAGACAGATAAAAGGCATAAGATAGACAAATCTTAGGAGGATCTATGAGAGAGGAATCCTTTTTTGTATTCCTACAAGAGTGATATTGCACCTGTATTACATATATACTATACATATGTATATATATAATATTATTTAATTATATATATATATAATTATTTTGCTAGAACCAGACATCAGAACTCTAGTAATAGTGATCCCCCAAAATTTCAGCTCACCCATTATTACACATCATTTCTTGAGACCATGAAGACATTTTATCCTCAATCTTTCCATTATTCCCACTTACCAGGCCTGACCAGCAGTCTAGTCCCACTCCCGAAGTTCCACTGATAGCCTGCATTGTTCCCACAGTGTTTCTTAGTCAGCCAAAAACACTCACAAGCCCCACACATCCTTCTCATACGTGAGACTAAGAAATATGGTCCTTTTACCTACAAAGTAACTTTCTTTTTACATTCCACTAACACACAGGCCATTTGACTCAAATTTGGGCATTTATTGTGTAACACTTAAAATGAAGTCTTTATCTACCCACATGTCTGGATCTATCACCATCACACTCATGATTTTCAGCTCTATTTATTCAACAGATGTATCTAGTCCTTGTGTCTCCATTAGAGTTATCAAGTTTTAGATTCTTGCCACAGTGTCTCTCTTAATTTGAACTTCCATCAATCTGAAATGTCATGGAATAGGATCCAGATCATGGAGTGACGGCTTCCTGCTCTGCCAAGTTAACTTGTTCTGCAGACTCAGTGGGAGGCTTATTTCTTACTCAGGTCCTGTTCTGCCCCAGAGCCAGGTGTCCTCTGATTAAAGGACATCCTGCTTCAGGTGTGGTGAACAAACAAACAAAACAAAAACACCACCACTTGTCTTTTCTTTAGTTCTTATCCTCTGCAAATCTACTGTTTCTCATTTCTCATATTAGAACATCAGAGAATAGAGGCAGGACCCTTCTACTATCTCTTTAGCCTTCTGAAAATGACCAGGAAAGGCCTATTATGTTCTATTATCTGCTCCATACATTACAATCAGAAAGGAGACAACATAGGGAAGGAGACATGCTTAGGAATTTAGACTTACTTGGGATGACTTGGAGCTTTGTTCCAGTTCCGAAGGTCATCTTTTGGCTACCCCCAACATTCACACTACAGTGCAGGCCTTTGCAGAATGGCTTCCTATCTCCTGCCACTTTCATTTGGGTAGCATTTAAGTCACTCTACTTCAGTGGAAGAGAGAGTGGTTTTCACTAATGCCCATGACTATAGATCCATTATGAAAAGTAGCTAAGAACCTGCATATACATTCTTTCCATGTTGAATCACACTAGCTGACCTAGCCCATAATATTTTATGTGTGTATAGCATTTAATAATTTACAAAGTGCTGTCATATACATTAGCTTATTTTATCTTTAAAATAACTTATGAGGTGATATTACATGTTTTCATTTTACAGGTGAAGAAATTGTGACCCAGAGGCACTAGTCAAGCCAGGTTTAGAAGAACTGGAAAGGTTCAGGCAAACTTTCTGTTTTTTCCTTTAGGATCAACTCTCTGACTTGGCTGTTATAGTCTGTTATTTTTGGTTCATGTCTATGATTATTTTTCTCCACAGCTAGATTTTTCTATACTCTGTGCCATTACTTTAACATTTCTTTCTACATCAGAATGCATATAGGTCTGCATAAACCATTAATTTTTTGACACTCAGGCCCTACAAATACTGCAGTAAGTTCAATGGGCCTCAGTAGCCACATTAAGTCTCCTGCTTTAGTGACATATCACCTGCTTACTGGGCTTTACTGATAATCTCGTCCTACTCCCAGGGATAAATGTGTTATAAATCATAGACGTGCTACCTGACAACAATGCCTGAGCTGCCTTGATAATGTGATTAGCATGCATCTCTCCTTCCCCATGGGAGCACTGGCTGGGATCCCCCCTTTTTATTACTGGAATAAAGACTAAGCCATGAAATCAAGGCTGTGAAAGACTCTTCTTCGGGCACCATAGTGGATGATGTAGGGGGAAGCCTGAGAAGTGTCTGAGTGATATTCTTTGGACAACCCTGACACTTATTTTACCCAGTAATCCTGTTTTACCAGCCAAAGAAGACCAGCTTCAATCCCCATTTTTACTTAGGAATCAACTACACACAGTCTCAGGTTTAGCAGATTGCTCCTATCTCTAGGTAACCTTCTATTCCTTTATCACTTTAACGTATTTAAAAATTATTTGTGAGCATGAAATGAAACATAGGGTATAGTTGGAGTACTAGTGTTGGGGAACAGAATCCATTTTTTCCATTTTGTTTTAATGGTTTTCATTACTAAACTGCAATACCCCGTGAATTAAAGAATAAGGAGACATTTAGTCAGCCTGTGCAATATAAGCCTGCAGGATAAGTACAAGCATTATGATCATTAATAACCAGGTACTTACTAGAACTCACGGATACGGTAGTTCCCTTCCCAAAGACCAAGGCAGTTCCTGCCTGGTAGGCACAGTGAAACGAGGCCCTGCAGATACCTCATGCATCCACTCACTCACTTACTCCACCTTGTATTTAACTATAAACAATGGAAAAATATTATGTCCTTGCTCTGGCAAGGAACTCAGTGGACTTTCCATGTTTGGGTGTGCAATAACAAAGCTCTGCTAATTCACGAGAAGGAGGGTAGGTGGTGGTAGGTCCTTCACTCACTCAACCATGCACTGAACACCTCTGCTTGTAAGGCACTGTGCTGGGCACGGGGCAAAGAGTGGAGAGTTGCTCAAACACCATCCCTGTCCTTATGGTGCTTGCAGTCTAGGGTTGGGCACACATGAACAAATACTTAGATAATATAATGTCAGGCAATAAAACTACATGAATAAAATCAGGCTGGGCAATGGGACAGAGAACCACCAGAGAGCAGCTGTATTTGGTGGCTTGCTAGATTGGCTGGGCAGGAACGGTCTCTCTGAGGAGGTGAGGTCTGAAATGAGGTCCAGGCATGACCTCCACTTACAGATAAGTAAATTGAGGCCCTGAAAGATCAAAGCCTGGCTCCAAGTCACACAGCATCAACCACGAACATGGATGCTTCTCTCTGCTGAAGTACTAGGGCTAAGTCCACCAGGTAAAATCCTGGTTAGAAAAGATAAAGTCAGACAGAGGTTCTTCCAAAGTGGCTGTGGGATGTTATCTGGGTAATTGGAAACTATGGCACTGGCCATTGAGGCATTGTTTGCTCACCTAATAGGGAAGCAGAATGGACACAGTCTCCTCATCTCAGTGGCCAGCTTGTCAGAAAAACCCACTCTGAGATGCCAACACCTTCTCTTCCGGTTGGCATCCTCTTACAAACAATGCAAACCATTACCTTCTAGTTAGGATGGGGAGGGCATGAAGAACTCTCTACTCCCAATTAAATCTGAATAAATTGAGGACATTTAGCAGTCCACTTAGATTTTCAAAAATGCTTGTTACATGTCTCAATAATTATTTGAATTCAGAATTCATGGTAATACTTACTAAGATCTACTTTTAACATGGTCCCCCTTCCAAACACCAGCTTCTGGGTGCTTGAAAACCACAGTGATCTATTTCACCACAAAAACCAAAGGGCACTTCATTTTCAAGCACAGGAATTCTCTCAGAGTTTTCACTTGGTTGAAACCCAGTTCAACACTAAGCACATATTTAGGTAAACTCAAGAAAAGTCTTAAACTCACATACTCCTTGGAATGGTAGGAAACCTCAGAACCATTTACTATAAGCTCCCGACCTCACAAATTTCCTTCCTAAACAATCTCAGATTTTTATAATCTCCAAGGACAGTCTTGATCACCAATTCTCATGTTCTATTTTTTCATAATGAGAAAGGTTCACCTTATTTCCAGATTCAGCCCTTTCTCTGCCATACTGAAGTTCATTAAGTTAACTCCCTAATAAAATTTTTCATAAAATCTAACTTTTTAAAAATCATAAATCATCGGACAGACCATACTTTTCAAAGAGATTTCATATATATTACCTTATTTGAGTCTTAAAAAATCTTTGAGCTAGGCAGAGCTGGCATCATAAACTCCATAAACTCCAAACTGAAGCTTAGAGAGCTTGAGTGGTCTTCTCATTGCCTGTGGTTGGTACATGGCTGGGCCAGACCCACAGTGTCCCTTGGCTCCTAGCCTTAATGGTTTAATTTGTACATATTTATATATGTCTTTCAAGTATCCACCTCTTCTTTATTCCCTTCACCAATGAAAAAAGCAACATCACCAAAACAAAAATAATAACTTCTCCCTCTGCCACCCAAAACACAATAAACCCAAACAAACTTCTAGCTTCTCTTTTTCAGAGCAACATTTTTTTAATGCCTACATGCTTTCTGTGAGTCAGGAGGTAAGAGTTACCCTTATTTCAGTTGCATTAATTGGGAAAAATAGGGCCAGAGGAGATAAATTAGAATGATGGCTATAGAGGCCGCAGCCTGGTACGGAAGGCAATATGTCCCACCTCCTTCTGCCTCGTGGGACAATAGGAGAAGAGGTATAAAGAAATAGGAAAAGTACCTTAATTATTTTCCTCCTCTTAAGACAATAGACCCTAGGAAATATTAAGATAGCAATATCCTTTACCCACACTGAATTTGTACGTACATATGTGCTGATACATAAAAGCAACACTAAACATTTTACAGGCAAGTTTGAGACAGATTAATATGGGCCAACACAGCACACTTAATTTAAAATTGATGACCAGGCTCCTGCTTCAGTGTTGGAAACAGAACTGCAGCTTAGGCCCCGGTACTCACTTGGCTTCACTGACACCCTGGTTCCTCCTCCAAAAGTCAGCTTGTTCCCTGCGGCGTTAATCACAGTGATTCGAGGCCCAGCAAAAACCCAGGGACCAAGGAGATCACACCCCGTAGATACAAAGGACATGTCGTATAGCCTTGGTAAAGTGCAGGGGCAATATTTAGGGTCATCCTGTCTCCTAGCGCTGTACCCACTTTCTAGAGCTGAAATGTAAGTGGACATATATTTCATTTAATCATATATTTACTTACTTCTCTGCTTTGGCTGTTTGGACCTGGATCTGTGAGTGAGGATAATACCTCTCAACCATAACTTCATTCAGCGGCCCACTTGACCATTTTTAACCCACAAAGGAACCTGAGAACAGGAAGCCCTATAAGCTCAGGGACCCTCAGGGTCAGGCTGCTCATCTGTCTAATGAGAGGAAATGCTAATGAACATATGCATACACAAGCATGCACACTGCTGGGGTCTCTACATTCACATCAGTGCCCAGGGGAGGCCCCAAACAAAGGAAGGACACTTTAGTCCTGGGTTCACCCAGGCCCTCCCAGCTGCTGTGCACTTCGGATCAGCTTTACTTTCCTTGGTTCAAGTTCAGATCCAGATCCCCTCCAGCTATTCTGGAGCCCATCCATTGATGGGACTAGTACTAAGGAAAGGGATGAGTAGGTTTCTTGGGGAAAGTTTACAGAATTTGATGCAAAGATCATTCTTGATAAGAAAGGACTGTAATAACCAATGGGGCTTCTGACAGGGTGATGGCCAAAAATTACCAGTAATTTTGAAAGTGTTTAAATTGGACGGAACTTTGCTATCTCTCAGGGGACAATGGGTCTGTGGTAGCAACAGTCTTCCTATCTTCAGAGGCCCCTCCTATCAGCAAGCAATTACCAGCCCTTTTGAAAGTGTTTAAATTGGACTCAAGAAAGAAACCTTGTAAATTTGTCCTCCAATTTGGCATTCTGGGCAGAGGGCCATATCCTGCTCCAAGGGTTGCGTATAGACCAGAGTGAGTTTTCCAGGCTGCCTTGCGTGCTCTGGGACTGCCCTTTGCTTGTGGTGAGACGAACACAGGCTCCTCTCAGGTCATCTTAAGGGGGACCCTCGGTTGTCTTGACCTTCCTTGTACTTCCCACCCCGGTCTTAGCAAGAGGGTCCTTCGGAGGGGGCAGTACACATATTCCCTTAATTTCAAGGCTATGGGAATTTATTCATCTCCCCTTTCAATTTCTTTACAATAATATCTTCCTGGAGTAAAAACAGCCCACTCACCAGGCCGTACAGTTAGTTGAGTTCCTCTTCCAAAGTACAGCTTCCCCAGGCTTGAACCTCTATCGACACAGTGTGGGCCCCCTTTACGTAAACTGGTCCTACTGTTCTCTATCACCCTCTTCCCTGCCCCGGAGGATAAGGTTGAACATTCAGCTCCATCCTCTTTAAGTGGCTGTAAGTCTTCTTCTTGTGCAGCTGGCAGTCTACGCTGGACATCAGTCCTCAGAGGCTATCTCTCAGGGGACAATTGGTCTGCGGTAACAATAGTCTTCCTACCTCCAGAGGCCCCTCCTATCAGGAAGCAATTACCAGGCCTTTTGAAAGTGTTTAAATTGGACAGAACTTTGCTTTCCAGGCCCTATTTCTCAGTATGAAAGGCTGCTCACTTGGATTGACATCACGTTCGGCTCCCTTCCCTGAGCTGAATCGGTGAAAACTTTGACAGACTAGAGCTGTCCTTCACAAAAGCACCTCATTTCCCTCATTCAGCCTCGTACCCTCCCTCCAGGCATTCCCCCTTTCTCTTCTTTCTTTTTTTTCCCCTTCACGATAGCCCATTTCATTTTTCCGTTTATTGCACTGAGAAATCATACCCCATCATCTAGGCGTAAAAATCCCAAATAGGCTTCAGCTCATGAATAATTTGATGACCTGTTTCTTGGGATGTCAAAATAATAAAAACAGAAGAAACAGGTCTGAGCTCACCTTTTTTCCTCTAGGCTCGAGTCATGGGATCTTTGCACTTGGAGTTGAAAGGGAACCTAGAGAGGATTCAGTTCAATGTCTAAACGGGCATAGACATCCCATCTCTAACACCCGATGGTTAGCCTCGCGGAGTCAGCGTGAAGATCTCCAAGGAAGGAGACTCCTGCTCTTCACCAGCAGCCTTCCCACTGCAGGCTGCTTCTACTTGTTCAAAAAGATTGCACAGGAGGCTGAGACATGTCTGCTCCCACCCACGGTTTTGATTTGCCTTCTGTACTAACCCCTTTGTCTACACGGCAAGGCTTCAAATATTTGAAAAGAGTTATAGCTCATCTTAATACAGCCCAGGGATATCCTCTCTCACTACTTTTAGGGAGCTGAGGTAATTTCAGATTCTTAGTTTGGTTTTTGTCTGCACCCCTCAACAAGTTGGTCACCGTGAAGGCATACCTGACCTGAGGAAGAGAGCCATCCTGGGGTAGAAGAGGTGAGGGAGAGGCATGAGGTAGAAAGGCCATGACCCTAATGCAAATGGGAAAGCTTTTTGGAATTTAGGTACTGACCATTGTGTTTCCCAGGTGAAATGGCTCATAACTGTATCCACCATTTTTGTTTTAACAGGATTCTGACTTTATCCTTTTTACTTACTTGCTCTCACAGTGACTGTGGTTCCTGTTCCAAAGGTGAACTGGTAGTTATTAGACCCACAGTGCGAGGTCTTCCTACACAAACCTCATCAGCACTGTGGCTGAGTGGTTGAGGACACAGGCAGGCTGCCTGAGCCCAGTTCTACCCTCTGTGCTCTGAGCCCTTAGCTAACTATTTTAACCTCTCGCTTTTTCACTTTCCCACAGTTTCTTCATCTGTTAAAGTGGGGATGACGATAATGACCTTAGAGGATTGTGAAAAAGGTTAAATGAGTATGACAGGCATTTACACAGTACTTTGCACATAGCAAGTGTTCAATAAATGTCAGTTATTAGAGTATCAAGAGTATCTAATTCTTTTCATCTTGTAAAAATATGTCTAATTTTTCATTTGTCATATCTCCTCTCTGAAATCCCGGACATTCATAGGTACTTTACATTATATCCAAATACTCTTTTGTCAACTAGTGAAAGTAGCAATAATTAAAATTTGGAAATTTCCTTTACATAGGGTAACATCCCGGGAGGATGGCTGGCAGTTTCAGAATGTTTACTGAATCATAGGATTTGTTTACTAGGTGTTACATCTGTTTAAGAGAAATATGTACAAGGAATGATAAAATGTTATGAGAGGGGACCACAAACACAAAACAGCTCAAAACAAATACAGACTGCTGGGAGGAATTTAGGGTAATATATTGGTGATTTCCTCTTGTAGACAATTACAACTTACTTGGCTTTACCCTGAGTTTGGTCCCAGATCCGAAGTAAAATCTGTTGCCGCTGTACACTATGTTTCCTGTCATTACAAAAAGGCTCCTCGGACTTCCTAAAAGGGAGGTGTCTTATCCAGTGATTACCAACCTATTTGGGTCAAGACTAACCCACCCCACCAGCTTTTTTGCAATTTCCTCAGAAAATTCAAGAAGCAAAGTGAGGAATGAGCCAAGAAGGCACATTCATTATTAGAGACAGGCATGAAAAGGGCAACTGATTTTCTTCAGTGGTTTTATCGATTTCTTTTCTTTAGTTTTCTGCTTGGGTTCATTCTTGTGTCTTCTGTGCTTCATACACACAATATTTGAGACAAGGACACTGTGAGTAAATGTTCTTTACGTTTTTCTAATTATAAATGAAAATTCTCCTGCAGTGGACTGGACTGTGAGGAAAGTCCTTACTCTGCCTCTAGCTCCAGGGCTATCTGGCAGCTTCTCTCCCTGAGTCTGTACCTGGATCTGTGTTGTGCTCAACAGCCTGATCTGAGCTTCTCCTAATGACCCCCTGAGCTGTGCCAACCGGCTAGCTGTATTCTGTATGCGTGATCTAACGAGATCACGATATCCTACCTGTCAAAGTACATTATATAACCAGATGTACTTGAACATTCACATCGACTCCCTCCTCCAGCCTCCACAATAAAATTGTACATTTTGGCTCCCTCCCCCTCCCTGCTTTCTGCCTGTATAATCCCTGTAGCAAGAGGGGGAAAAAGAGACTGCCGTGTTGACTGTCATTTGCAAGTCTAGATGAAACCTTATTTATGAGCAAAATATTTTGCTGACAACTTCAAGAGAAAGGAAATTTCTGTGCCAACAGTTAGACACCCACACAGTTTGGATTTAAACAAATCTCAACAAATGAACACAGTTCTGAGAAATAAAATAGAGGTGACTTCAGTCAAAGCCAAGTAGTTATAATGCTTCTGCAGTTTTGGAGGGCGAGGGGCTTGTTCTTACTTGTAGAAATAATAAGCAGTGTGTTACAGGAAGGTCACCAGAGAGCTAGAGAAACAGAATACCACTTAAATATCTTAAATAGGCACCTTTGTGTTTAGTGACTTACGTACAAAATAAGCTAGAACAGGCTAGAAATAAATGTAGCTGGATAGCCAGACTTGGTTTAACATAGTTACAGGCAAAATTATCGTGTAGCATTTTGTCTGGTTTCCATGAAAATGTGAGACAGAGGTTCCTTTTGTGGAATCTGTTCCTATTTTTTCAGCAATTCTTCTAGGTTAAGATTGCTTCTCCCTACCCCTTTTCATCAACTACTACTACAAACTTAGCAATAGGCAACTCTTTTGCTTTGGTCATTGATAAAGAATTCTCTTTCTACATTACCCTTTTAAGTATGCATTGTTTATGTCTCTCTCTCACCCTCAACCCCAAGAACCATTAAGTTACATATATGCCGGTATATATTTGTAGACTAATAAATCAGTGCATAGAGTATCTGATTGTGGTGGCCTACCAGGTACAACAGTCAGTTGGGTCCCAGATCCAAAGGTGAGCTGCCAGCCGGAACCAGAAGAAACACCGTGATATGCCCAACAACAAAAACCAGATCAAATAGGCCATTGGCAGAGCACAGAGGAAAGAGCTGGCACTTAGTTCATGAAATAAGCCTGTATCATTGTCAGCTTAGGTTTGATCTGGGGTAACCAAACTGCCTGTCTACAGATCCTCAGTAAACCCTTCTTTGTTTTTTTATTCCCACTTTCCTTTAGGGAATCTTTGTTTCTGCTACAGAGTTCTAAGCATCAAATGTATGCTCTCAATATATGTGTAGAGTGAGTGCTCTCCTATTTTAGAAGTCAAACCAGTGTTCATATGTTTTCATCTAAGAAGGTTCATGAAGTCCAGGACAGAGAACATTTCTCTTCCTTTCTGGACATCACTGGGTTACCCCACCAGGAAGCTGCACAAATCCTTGAGTCCTCCCTCGACTCAGTCAACAGGATCTAAATGATGTATAGAGCTGGCGTTATCTAGCTAATTTGACCATTAGTTTGATATCGATAAAATAATTTTATAATGATCAAATTACCAGGAGAATTTCTAGTTTCTACTTCACTTTTGGGTCATTTCTTTTCTTAGGATTAAAGTGGTTTCTGTGTTGGTTTAGCTGCTAAAAAAAACTTTAACACTGCAACAAAAATCAATTTTACTATTTCCTAAGGTAGGGAGGATGCATAAAAGAGTCATGCTCAAGAGGGATCAGGATATAGTCCATCATATCCAAGGGACCAACTGGGACCCACTTCTAGAACGTAAGTTCCTTGAGGGCTGTAGCTCACTGAGTTTGTTCCCTGATGGGTCCCTGGTCTGGGCATTGAGCCTGGCATAGAGTAGATGCACAAAAATATCTATCAGAGGAGTCCTGCAGACTCCTCAAACTTCAGGCCAGAGAAATTGATGAGACAGTTTCAGCAAATGGAGAGTTAAGTTCTAGTCTTACTCAGCCATGATCAGTCTTACTCAGGCTGGCTGTGGGGCCATGATCAGTCTCTTAGTCTCACTCCTCATACATGGAGACAGTCAGAAGGGATGGCTTACAGAATTCTCTCTGCTCCATGAGGCTATGCTGTACAAATTTTTGGCCTAAAATCTCAGAAACAGAAAATGTCCCCTAGTACTTATAAATAAACTTTTTTAAAAAAGTGATTTTCAGGCTTTGGGAGAGGCTAATCACAGTTATTTCGGTCAATAATCATTATTTACAAGGTTCCTTCTAGAAATTGACATAATCTTAGCCAAAGAGAATAGTGCCTCGGAGGCTTGTTAAGGAATTAGAAGTCCTGTCCACTGATTACTGTACAAATCCAGGGCTACAAATCCTCACCAATACCCCAGGGAATCAGTCACACGCTTTTAGTTCCATCAACATATATTCTGGGAGCAATTCCGAGACTCCCCTACATGCCCATTGTGCACCAAGATGTCAGCTCCTAGCCAGGGAGACTTTTGTCCCCCTTCTTTTTTTGATGCTCATTCACCCTTTCTAAACTTTCTTTATATAAGTGAATAATTGGGCCTAAATCAGTCCTTAATCCACAGACACTGCTTAATCCAGGGATATACTTTTATACTTACTGGGCTTCACAGATAACTCAGTTCCCTGTCCGAAGATAAGCTTTCCTCCCTGGTTATAATTCACACTGTGCTACACATCCTGTCAAGAACACATCCAATCTTCCTGAACACATTTCTAATCCTCCACCCAAACTCCACAGCAGATCCCTCCCACACCACAGCACGAGCCACAGCTATACTTATCACGGTAACCTTTTCTTTCCTTGTAAGGGGCATAAGGTACTTACACAGGGACTGGTAAAGAATAATGAGAATTCCCATTTATCCAAAATGTTTCTACTTAACACCAAACTGATCTCTCATTTTTGCTTAATGGCTCTGGCTATTGCTGTTCAGGGAAATGGCTTCCTTTCAAATGTGTTTCTTATGGTCTTGGCCAGGATTACTTGGCACACGGGGGTTAAATGGAGGGCAGGAAGGCTCCAGGGAATCAGGCTTACCTGGGGTGACCACAACCTGGGTTCCTGCTCCCCAATGCAATTTCCCCCAGTTGCCAGCTGTCACACTGTGACAAACACCTCTACAAACTGGCTCCCCAGACAAGACAGCTGCTAAATGAAGACAAACTGCTCATGGGGAAACAATCTCGCTATGCAAGGAGGTAACTGCATGGTATGAGATATAAGCTTTTCTCTCCCTTCTCTTCTAATTTTTCTTCTTTCAAGGCACCGAGGATGATGGGTGCCGAGAGCTGCATTACTTCCCAGGCAGCAGGGCCAGAGAGAGGCAGGCACCGCTGGGGTTAATGAAGCTGCGCGAGACCCCCTCCCATTCTGCAGCGACAAAAACCCACCACTTCGGGAGTTTAGCTAATGTCACACCTGGTCCCCAGCGCCTCTGGAGCTCACAGTACAGCTGATTACCACTGCCACCTTCTCATTTAAATAACCTGATGCTTTGAATTCAGGAGTCTTCTGGAAAACTGTGCTAGGATCCCTGAATTCTGCTCCTGTTGGAACAAAGTCAGTCACTGGCCTCTACTTGCCTCTGTGTTTAAGTCTATAAAATGGGGATAACTACAGAATCGCCTTCTGGGACAGACTTGCCTTCAGATGGTTTTACTTATTGGAAGTCTGAGAGAGTGGATGAACCCCAAGGCTGGGGAATGGGTGGGATCCTGGGTGGGTTGTTTTCCCTCCACACCTCTCAGAGCTCAAGGACGAGGGAGGAGGAGACCAGGCACAGGGCCTTGGTCTGCTCAGCCCCTTTAATGTCCTTCTGACCAAGGAGGCCCCTGTGGAAAAGAGAGCAGGTCTGTTTTTTGGAGATAATTGCATTCAGTGCACAATTTCAAATTCTATGCCACTTACTTGGCTTGACAAGCAGCCTTGTCCCCTTCCCAAAGGTAAAGGAGAAGCCTTGTCCTTCCGCACAGTGATTATCTCAACATCAAAAACCTGCCAACGCAGCTTCCACCCACACAGAGCCCTCCTGAGAAGGGAGAGCTCCATGTATTTCCTCCAGTGTTATTCTCACAGGCCTGTGATTTTCCTCCCTGAATAAACAACCCCTCCCACTCTGTATTGTCCTGAGATTCTGTTGTCCCTCCCTTTCTACCTCCTGCTCCATCCAGGCTCCTAAGGTCACAGGGGACCCAGGTCTCAATCCCCAGGCTCATTTCATCTCCCGCCTAAATGTACTCACAGGGCAGCACAGACAATCTGGTTCCACCACCGAAGATCAAGCCCTGGCCGTAGTTATTCCCACAGTGCCTCTGGGCTCTGCAAAAACCCACAGGCTCACCGGCACCATCTCAACACCACAAACCACCTGGGACCCAGAGCCTGTGTTTTTGGCTCCAGGATGAAAAAACCAGCCCGTTTGTCCTGTCCAGTCCTGAGAACAAAGGGAGTTTGGGACACACCTAGCAAAGGTTCCGAAACAGCCCAGCAACCACAGTGTCCCCATTAATGAGCCAGAGTTTTGTTTTCACAGAGAGAGGCTCCAGGGGGCTGGGAAGAGGCATAAAGAGGTTCTTTCATTTCTCCTCCTGCCTGCAGGCAGGGCTGCACTTTAATCACCTCTGATAGGAGGGGGTCTAGCTCCTTTCAGAAGCCCTCCAGAGAAAGTGCTCTGGCAACTACTCCTGACAGCTCATTTTCATTGTTCAAAAACCCATTAGGAAAGTTTTACCACTAACCTAACCTCACCCCCTTCTTCTTGCAGTATTAGCCTTAAACTGGAGTCTGAATCCTGGTGGAGCCGGAGAACACAGCCCCTGCAGCTTGTGCTTAATGCCTGCTTCCCGGATTCAGATCTGTGACGCAATGCCCACCTTACCCTCAGTCTCTTTTCTGCAATATTAACAGCCTCAATTTTCCCTCTCTGGACCTTACTGATCCTCCATCTGGGCCCGAGAGCTTCATTTAGGGGCCATTTTCAGGCGCCCAATTGCTCATGAGCTTCACTACCCACAGAAGCCGAAGGACAATTTTGGGATAAGTTGCTCTTCCCTGCGAAGCATTTATCCTTTCTCTGTCCCTGTCCTTCCACACGTCTTGGGAAGGGGTAGGGGTACTTTGGAGGCAGTCACACTGGGGTCCGTATGGCAACAGGGTGGTGCAAGGTGTCAGTTCTCCAGCCCTCACAGGGCAGGCTGTGAGCCAAGTGCCTGCTCCGGGGCGTGTGTGGAGCCTCAGGAGCTAGCTCTCTGCAGAAACCTCTCCCTGCCTCTGACACTGGGATGATTTCATATTTAAATTAGCAGGATTCTTTGTATTTCCACTCGGACACTTTCAAATCCCAGGTGAAGAACTTCATAGAACAGGCTGGCATTCTCTGCCCTCCCCACATGCCGGCTCTTCTCCTGATGCAGACAGAGCCTTGACAGAGAGCCCGAGGGTGGAACAAAAGCTTGACTGCACGTTGGAGATGATGTTTATCATTATTATTAATAGCTAGGGTTTAATGAGCTGTTTCTGTGTTTGGGGCACTATGCAAAATACTTGGACTCTATTATTTCATTTGGTCCTTACCACAACTCAACAAGCTAGGTATATTTCTACCCTCATTTATGGCTGGGGAAACGGAGGCTCAGATGGGTTAAATAATCTGCCCAAGGTCACACCGCTAGTAAAGCAGGGGAACCAGGACTTGAATTTGGGTTTTTCTTTCTCCAAAGCTCATGCCATTCTGCCTAACCCATCAGCACCGGCTTCACATTGTCCAGAGGGGCTTGTGCCGACACAGAGAAGCCGCGGCAGAGGCCCATGTTCTGCAGCAGAAATTCTGTTCTTAAACCAGCTGCCCAAAGTTCTAGTGGCCCTTGTCAGAGATTTAAATTACAGTGAGGGTCGGGGATGGTCAACGTTAGATGTAAAAAAGTACTTTCTGGCAGCAGGAGTTGCTAAATTGTGGAATTACAGAGAGAAGCAGAGGAGAGAACCAACCCTCTTTGGGGAAAGAACATTAATAAAAAGCCCAAGCGGATGCATAGGATTAAAGTATTTTTCAAAGGAATGATTTGATTGATTGTCCCTAAAGGCCCAGCCAGAGAAGAACACAACTTACTTGGTTTCACAGTGAGCGTGGTCCCGTCCCCGAAGGTTACTTCGCCTGTGTTGGTGGTACACAGTGTTCAGTGCTATTGCAATAACCTTGACTGGGGCCTTCAGGAAGACAGGTGCAGGTGGAGGAAGCAAGCAGGAAAACAAAACCTGAAGTGACTGCCCCTGGCCAAACAGTCTCTTTGTAATTAGGTTAGAACATGAGATGAATACTAATAATTAGCAACTTCCCAGCACGATGTTCTTTGCCATAATTTTCCTTGAAAGAATGGGTCTTGGCAGGGGCAGCTCCTGGGAAATTCAAAGTGGCTACTGCATGGTCTCCTGGGATCCCATCTTGTTTGTTATTCCTGCAGGCCCTATGTCTATTTTCATCCAATTCCTGCCGTTTCCCCTCCTACTTTCCCTAGAACTTCCTCCTGGTGGAGGTTCGCATATTTTCTCAGGGAGAGGCTATGTGGATATTAAAAGCCAAATACAATGCCCCAGGGAACATGTGCATTAATAACCTTGTTTTCCAACTGGTATCACGAACCACCCAACACAGACCAAGCAAAGAAAACACCACCTGTGTTTTGACAGCTTCTGCATGATGGAAGACCGGCTTCTTGGGAAGAATAATTAGCCAGAAAGAAGAACTTACTTGGTGTGACCAAGAGTTTGGTGCCCTTCCCGAAAGTAAGTTGGTAATTCCAAACTCCAGAGTGTGCACAGAGTTTTTTTTCTTTGCAGAAACCCCACGGATGCCGAGAAAATCAAGCCACTCACAACACAAGAGTAGTGCTGACAAAAAAACCTCAGATGTAACAATAACCAGACAAGAGAAGAGCAGGTATAGGAGTCCTACAAAGACCCACTGGATTTCAGGGTTCATCTACAGTTCATCTAGTCTGTTCTCCTGTCTTCAGAAACGGTGCTCTCTGACCAAATACCCATCTAATCTTTAAGAGCTCCTGGGAAGGTGGCTCTCCTTTGCCAACAGCCTTTGCATTAAAGCAACTGGTTTTTTTTTTTTTTATATCTAACTGAAATCTGTAAACTGCAGTCTGAGTTCTTTATGTCTCAAGCTTCCCTCCATGAAGACAGGAGTTTTCATGTCAACATATTATAGACAGATACTCATCACAACATACCCAGCCAGTTCCAGTGGTCATCTTTGGGGAGGAAACTGATATTGAAGGAAGAGGGTGGAGGGGTGGGTCAAAGTGCATATTGGATTTATCTGTCATTTGGGTTGTTTTTGCAAGGAGAAATTTTCATGCATTACTTACACAAATTAAAATTAATAACATTAAATAGAAACCCTCAATATATTTAAAAATGGCTCTTGGATCTCATGCCAGCCTTCCTGTGCTCCCTAGACTCAGGAGTCTCAGGTTCTACATCCTAGAGTTTTGGTCTCCTGGGATCAGAGGAGGGAACTGGGCCAGGGTTTGTGGTCAGAGCAAGCTGGAGGCGCTGAGGCCAGGCTGGTACATGTGCTTGCCCATGAGAGTCTGGTTGGCTTTTGAATTATGCTAGAGTGATCCGTTCATCTTCCTGCTCAACACTAACTTCCCAGTTCCTAGCAGACCTGTCTTGGTGCACTAAAAGCACTCCGAGGTACACTGAAAAATCAGTCAAGGGATGAAGTTATTGCTGATCAAAACCAGGATGGCCAGGGACACTTACTTGCAGTCACAGAAAGTCTTGTGCCCTTTCCAAAGGAAAGCTGCCTGTCTCCTGTATTCCCACAGTGATCATCTCCACAACAAAAACTGATGTTTTCTCTTAATCTTTTTTTCCTGGCAGAATAACCCAGAAATCTCCCTATTTAACTATAGTTTTTGTTTTCCCTTAGCACATCTTTGCCTCCTTCTTCCTGATTCTCTATAAAATGTGGCACGATTAACATGCCTCTGGCTTTGACTGCCTGTTTCGCCGATAAGAGCTCCCATACATGGAGTTGTGACTCAAAAATGCATTTCTGAACCGCCTGCAAACTTCCAACTTATTGTTAGCCTATGAAAACTATTCCAAAGGAAATCCCTGTCTCTGGCCTCATACTGAACTCTTTGCTGTCCTAGAAATAAAAACAAAAAGTGGCTGCTTTTCCTAAATGAAGAAAAGGACTTGGAAAATGGCACAGAGAAGGCTCAACATGAGATGTTGCTCTTGGCCGACATACCACCTTTGTTGCCTCTGGCGTTAAAGTAGCTCTTTAGAAAGTTATCTCCTGCCCATCCCTGGAACAAGGGAAATGAGAAGGCATGGGTATCAGAGCCAGGAATTTTAGAAGAGGCCGAACAGAGAAAAGTGGGTCTTTGTGAAGAGTGGAGGGAGAGGGGTCATAGGTAGGCTGGGCCATTTCCAAACCCACTTTGGTTGGAGCCAGGAATCACACTGGGCTTAACAATGTGTCCAAACAAGTCCACTGGGGACAAACCTGGGGGAGACTGGAAGATGAACTCTGGACAAAGTTTCACAATTTTTACTTTTTGTCATATATAAACAAGAAAAAGATAATTCATTTCTAAGCAGCAGGACACTGGCAGCAACTTTCTCAACTCTAGAGGGGAAGAATTTGGTGTTTGGCTAAGCTGTGGAAGGACTGAGAACTGGGCTTCTGTGAGAGCCAGAGGCTACTAACATGTCAGAGCCTAAGGAACTTTTCCCACCTAAACCCAAACCACTTTTAACTCAATGGGGGTCAATATCAGAAAATCACACGAATAGCACTTACTGGGGAGAACATGAAGTTGAGTCCCTTTTCCAAAGATGACTTTGTTAACATTTTGTGCACCGTGAGTGGGGCCATAACAAAAACTCCTAGTGACGCATGTTAGGAAAGCTACACATGCCTTGGTGGATAGCTCACCTTCATGGGACTTAACAAATTCCCACATAGTCTCCTCTACTATAACAAACAGTTCTCATTATCGCTTCAGCCATCTTTCTCTGTGTCTCCTGGTTGTTTTGCTTGAATTTTATGCTGCTTATTGCAAATATGCACAGAGGAAATTGGATGACCTCATTTGACACTGAAAGTGAATTATAAAAACAACAGTTCCATCAACTGCTCTGTGCTATCACACACAGTTCTGTTACTTTAGGCAAAAATAAATGACTGGGCAGACAGCCACATTAGAAATCCACTCTTCAGAGTCCCCCAAAAGATGAGGGCAGGAAGGGGCCAGGTCAGACACACATCTGAATTTCCACCTGATATAGAGCTGCATTACAGAGCCCCACCTTACCCTCAGTTATGTTCTAGAGTGGCCTTATCATCAAACCCTGAAGATACCTCACCTTAGGCCAAGTACAGGTTTGCTACATGCATTTTAGCCCTGCCCTAGTTGGGGGTAGTGAAAATTCATTCTGGCCCAGAGGGATCCCAGTCTTTCGGGAAATGTTCTCCTTTCACAGTCCAAGAACATGGTCACTCACTACCAAGTGATGAAAACTTGATGCCATTACCACTAGCCCTGATGGGTCCTTGTTTGACCAAGCCCCACTGCCTATTTCTCATTGTCTACCTAACTCTCAAATGCTCTTTATCACAGTCATTTCAAAAGATGAGCATGGGTTGGTCATGCTTACTAAATCTAAAACAAACTTATGGAGTCAGGTAGCTGATTTCCTTGTCTGGAAATTTCCCATAGCTAAACCATTTAAGAATAGGCTACCCTACTTTAAAGCTCTTTGGATTGGTTATTCCATAGTCTCATTTCTAACCTGTTGCAGGGTTTAATAACCCAGTCAGTCAACTTGACAAGATTTGCCTCTTAATATTATTTTTTTGACTGACAATTTGATGGTTCCTGCTGTCCCCAAAATGGCATTATGGAGGAACTGACACTCCAGGTACATCCCTAGGGATGCCAAGATCCCGAATTTCCCATTTTCCTCCTCCCCAATGAGATATATTTAAAAAATTTCTACTCCCCATGGAGAAATCGATCATTAAACAAAAATATTGTTATCATGCCTGCCATCTTATTTCCCTCTGAATTTCTTTTCAGGTGTTTATAAAGCCATCTGGGACCATTAATTAATCTCTGAATTGTGGGTCTTTTAAAAATCCCATTGCATTTGAATAGTAAAGTTGTTTTTAGTAAAATTTGACATGAATGGGACTAGATGTGGATATTTGTCAAAATGAGACAATATTTAGGTTTCCTATTAGGTCTTTAGAATAAATACATATGCAGGAATGAAAGACAAAGAAAATACCTTCTTCATCTTAGTGGTGTTTCAAATGAGATAGATTCTAATTTTTTAATAGAATAAAAGACAAGGTTAATAGGCAAAATCACAGTAAACACACAAATCATTGCAGAACACAGTTGGAGAGATACTGTGGCTGTAAATAACTCACAGCCCTATATCTCTTTGGAAGGAGAGCTGAGCTACCATATTAACGGCAATTTGGCATTGTCTCATTTCACTTTGTTTATCATTATTATTCTATTCTCAACAATCACCAATGTTTCATGCATTTGCAAAAGTCATTTTTTTCCAAAGGTACAGTTGTCTACATACTAAATGAAATCGCCACTAACTTCACAGGATTTATTTGTTGGCTCGAATATAAAAAGAACACGGTCACTTACTGGGCTTAACCACTAGCTGGGTTCCAGTTCCAAAGAAGATTCTGGCATTATTATTCCCACAGCATTTCCTGCCTTTACTGAAACCCCTAGCCAAACCCCACCAAACACAAGGCACCATGGTGAGGGGGCATTTGGATTCTCTATGATTTTTTTAAGTTTCTGTGTCTCTAGAAAATGGCCATTTATAACAGGAAGAAAAGAATTGGTTCTGTTACACAAAGCAATCATTTTTATTTCAAAAGACTAAACTTATGAGCTTTTAAATCCTTTTGCATTTCTAGGCTTAAATCTGCCAAAGCTGAATCAAATAATTTGTTAACAACTCTTGCTGGGTCTGAAGGGATGATGCATTTCTATGTCCACAGGGAGGTTTTCCAGCTGCAGAGCCAACTGGACTCACACCCAGGCTCCACTTAAACCCAAACTCCATGGTCCTGTCCTCTACTCAGTGGTCAAGTGATTTCACAGCTTTCTCACTGTGTAACAGATTCTATGTGGCAGCCTAAGAAAAGATTTCACCAGGGAAGAAGAGCAAAATGTAATAAGTCCTATCTTTCCCCAAAGAAATTCCACCATGGACATGTATGATGTTTTAGACAGACCAGGGTAGGAAGTTATAACACACCATCTGCCATAACCCAAAGTCCAGTTCTGAAATAAATGGAAGAAGTGAACATATCTATAATAATAAAAGCATAATATGCTAATTAGACTGGATAGCTGAACGACCTTCTGGACGTCCTCCCCAGCGTCCTTCTGGACGACTTTCCTGATGAAGCTGTGAGGGCTGAGGCCCTTGCATGAATTTTGTGCATCGGGCCTCTAGTTCTGTTATAAGAAAGATTGTACCTTAAAGGCAATGATAAGAGCACACAGAAGCTTCTTTATCACAAAGCTGAGCATTACTGGATTTTAATACACAGTATTGAAGAAGAGGGAGAGGAGTGAGCATTCAAGACAGTGGTACCAGGTCTTGGTTAAAAGTAGAGCATAAGAGATAGAATTTTAAGTGTGGAGAGAGGAGACTTGAACTCATCCCCAACATGACTATGGCTTTTAATTCTTCAGATTTGAAGAAAGAGTTCAAAACCAATTTTATATCTCTCCTCTCAGCCTGGGGCATTCAGAATAAACCATTCTAGGGAAAATGAAGGGGAAGCAAGTGCAGGCAATATAGGAAGGCAGTTACATGGGTCGTAGTTTTAAAACTGAGCCAACTTACCCTAAGTCTAGTATTTGCCTTCCTCCCACTGCTTTCCCCCTGACTATTGGGTCAGTTTTGCCTGTCTTCTCAGCAACCTTCCCAAGTATAGCTCTGGGGTCTCTTTAGGAAGAAAAAGAAGATATGGCCTATAGACAGAGGTGCTTGAACCAGTTGGCATACAGTTGTACAAACAAGTTAGCAGAGCTTGTATTTACTATATACAGGTAAAGTAGGAGCAGAACTGAGAAATGGCCTGGAAACAGGGTTCACAGAACGGAAAACCTGTAGCATTTAGATGAGAACAATTTTCCCACAGTAGTTCCCCCCCCGCTGGGATTTATCTTAATATCAACACCATGTCCTCTCCTCTGACTATGGGGTACCATCCAGGAGAATGGGAAAATTTGAAAGCCTACTCTACTGTAGTAGATAAGGATGACTGCGGGGAACTAACCCCTTTCCCAGAGTGGCTATTACTTCCCACTTGTCACGGACACAGAATCCCACTACTCACGTACTTGGTTGGACAGAAAGCAGAGTGCCAGTCCCAAAGATGAGCTTGTTTGCTCCACTTCCATAGTTTACACAGCCCTTCAGAGCCTTACAATAACCCCCAGGAAAGGGCATGGCAGGATGGGGTGAGTCTGGGCTCAGTCTTTCCAGGCTAAGAACAGTCCAGGCTTACACAGCAAAGGCTGACCTGCCAGGTGTCCCTTCAGTCCCCATATTACTGCCCTGCCACTGCCTTTTATATTATGTCCTTGTGGATTTGTGCTAAGGCCCAGAACCCTGGGTGATTCACCAACAAGTGACTAAGAGCTCCGCAGACATTTGCTCTCCATTCGGGACAGCAGCCAGAGGCAAGGATGTGGGGAAGCAGCAGGCACGCTATTCCTTCCCCCTGGTCTTTGACTGTGGACTTTTCCCTTTCTCTGAATTCATTCTTTTAATGGAATGAGGCTGGTTCTATTCTTGGAAAAAAATTCCAACCATATCAGAGGGAATTAGATACTCCTTAACAACCCAGCTCTGCTCTCTTAAAAGGCTGGTTAAGCATTATTCATTCTGGAAGCAACTAGACCAAACAAGAGAGGTGGTGCCTTACATTGCTTCTCACTGGGAGTGAAAACTCCATTTGGGTCAAGTACATTGTCTCCAGCAGGCTGGATTGTTCTTAAAAATATAATTTGCATGCTATGCTTCATGCATTATTCAACCTGTGTCTCCACTTCCTTATAGTCGCATCTTTGAGACTTACCTGGTTTTATAATTAGCTTGGTCCCAGAGCCCCAGGTCAACCGATAGTTGCTATCCACACAGACACAAAAACCTTAACAAAAACCTCACTGTCCTTCCAGGGAGCCAATTAGAGATAAATCCCAGATAAAAAATCCAGAGCAAAGCACATGAAACAATGTAGGAATATTGACTATTGAAGATTATTTGTTCATTTAATTACATTTGATCCCCTTGCCCATTATAGATTCTAGACACAGATGATAAAATCGAATGACTAAACATTCAGAGTCAATCTAGGTCTCTCTGCATATAAGGTAAACATAATTCATAAACAGTTTCCAAACTGGAGAAGTTGGATTTGCTTCACCTTTCCTGATATCCTGTATAATAAAGAGCTAATATGCTAATTAGACCGGACAGCAGAATAACCTTCCGGAACAACCAGTGGCGGGGGGGGGGGGGGCGGGGGGCAGGGGAGGAAGGGCAGGGTCTCGAGGCAGCTGGGGCTGTGAGGGCTGAGGCGGCACCTGGTGATACTGTGAGGGCCAAGCCGCTTGCACAAATTTCGTGCATTGGGCCTCTAGTTTTTAAATTAAAATGCAAAAAAGAGAAACATCATTTGTTTGGAGTCATAATGCATCTAATTCTCCAGTGTCTTATTTTCACTGCTGATAAGATTCTAGTCAGAACCATGGTATTCAGATATAGATTAAGCTGGTTTGGTTTACAGAGTTCTATCAGAAAAATGACATCCTGAGGAATTTGGACCCAGGCAGCCGGAGGCGTGGAAGGCCCCCAACTAGTTCAGTGTAGGGAGGGTGGCCTGTGGTATGCAAGAATGTACTAGAGCAAGTTGGCTTTTATAGAAAACACCTCTTCAAAATCACTCCTCCTAGTACTTACTGGGAAAGACTTGTAATCTGGTTCCAGCTCCGAAGATTAATTTGTCATTGTTGGAGTTCACACAGTGATAGCGAGGCCTACAAAAACCTCTAAGCCCAGCAGGGTGCTCTGCCTCCACTTCTTACCCATCACTGGCAGCAAATAACTACCACCATCAAAGAAGATTTGGGGATGCACTTAAAACACCAATGCAATGAAACAGTCAGTTTTTGCTAAATTTCGTCCCCTGCAGATGCCCATGGCCTGTGCCGACTATGTTTTCAGTTCACAAAGATGACAGCTCAAGATAACTCACCAGGGGAATACAGGGCCTCTCAAACTCTAATTTCACTTCTGATTTGGGGTGGGGACTTGATTACAATAACTTTACTTGTCTGTGCTTGGCTCTTTTGTCTGGGAAATAAGTTTGATGCTGTGTGACGCTGCTTACCTTGGAGAATGTTGTGAAGATGAAAGTGATAGTGCAGTGGGTTACAATATAGAAACGCATTTTGCTTAATGAGGGGGGTATGTGCGTGCTCAAGCCAAGATACTATGGACATGAATAGGAGGGAATATGTTAGCTGAAGTTTATTGTCAAAATAACGAAGAGAAAGCTTTTTTAGTAAAAACTGAAGGACAAAATATCTGTCTCGTGTGTTTTTCCACCAGAAAGTCAGTGGATACAACCACTTAATCTGCCAGAAGAGACAGGTCTGGAAAAGGTCAGCTGAGTTCTGAGGGCTAACGGCCGGGGGTAGGAAGGAATGACTGTTTTCCCATAGCGGCCAATGAGCATAGATTAGGTTCCCATGACATACTAATTTCTCTTTGCTGTTGGCAGCATTAAGTGAAATCAGTCGAAGTTATTTTTAAAAATGAATTTGACCATCTTAATGGTCAAACGGGCAGTGTATTTAGATTCAGAAATTGTATCGCATCAGTGCCTAGCTGGGAAATGAAGTGGGGGGGTGGGTGGGAAAGAACTCTGTATGACTTACAGACACTCTAGCCCACAGAAATGAGAAAAGACACACTTACTTGGTGTAACAATCACTTGAGTGCCGGACCCGAACTGCAGCGCACCCGCAAAGCCTGTCTGTGCACAATGGTAGACTCTACTACAAAAACCCTGCGGTGTTCCTTATTTCCTGGTAGACCGTCCTCTGGAGGCTCTTTCTCATCCAGGGCCCAGCTCCGGCCTCCATAAAGGCACTTGGTAGCCCATGGCGGCCACTGCCACCTCTGCTGGGGCCCCATCCTCAGAAAAGACCCCCTCAGGTGCTTGGGGAATCACTCAAGGAGCTAAGAAACTCCTCAGAAATACAACTGCCAGGCTAAAGAGGCAGGCGGCGGCATGTGGTGGGGTTGGCACTGGTGGGCATGGGCGTCAGGAATCAAAGGAGAGGGAAAGGAGTTAGAAAAGTTAGAGACGGAAGGCTGGTAGACCTGGAGTGGGAGGGCCCGAGAACCAAAGTAAGGAGCATAGACAAACACACAGCTGATGTCAAAACTGGTCACGCTTTGCTTTGTGAGAACACACGGGTTTTAGGGGAAGAAATGTCCCCGGCTCTGTCAGTTGCCCTGACCTATTTAGTGCTGCTTCCCCTCCTGGGCCAAGTTCTCACGTGCAGCTGAGAAGGCCCGCGCCACACACGGCCACCACCTCCCTGTCTTATTTCTGCCTCGCAGAGTCATCTGACGAAATGTTCCACAGCAGCCACAAAAAGATACTCAGAATCTGTCTCGCTCTTCTTAATTAGGCTGTCAATCTGTTGAGATAATAAGTCCTACGAAGTGTCTTAATCTCTCCCAAGGAAAGGAGTCATATAAATGCAAAATAGCAGCAGCTATAAGTCAAATGGCTCGCTGGATATCTCCGTTGTGTGAAGAGATGTTGAATAGAAGGAAAACTTTCTGTGTGGGGAGTAGACAGACTGGAAAAACACAGCAGCATTTGTTTTCATTAGGCTGAGTCTATACAGCACAAAGTAAAACAGATCTGGCAATTATTTAGGTAATTCGCCAGTCAGTTCAGGCAACTTGAAGCACAAAGGAGGTTTTTCAAGGAAGTGCCTGAGGGTCAGGATCAGCTCCTGACATTAATCAAATTAACCAGGCGATTGTGCTGTGTAAACACAAACTAATAAATGCGCCTGATATGGTTCTTCTGAAAGGGTTATATTGATAAACTTAACGTTAAAACTGGTCCAATATTTACATCCACCCTCTTCATTTTGGCACCGCAATTGCCATTTCCCATTTCTCTTGCTACACGGTCTTACATTTAAAGCCAGGAAGGCAGGAGTGACCTTCTCCCTGGAGAGTCTTATCAGGTTAACACATGGAAGCTCATTTAGAAATTCTTATTAGCTGTCTGGGATGTGTGAGCTGGCTATTACAGATTAAGGGCTTTGTCTCAAGTGGCAAAGGACTTACAGGGAATAACGGTGAGTCTTGTTCCAGTCCCAAACACAAGCTTGTCTGCTCCAGAAGTTGGCACAGTGTTTCTGCCTGCTACAAAAACACTTTGCTCTGCTGAATTTTCTTCCTCTATAGCGCTCACTAGGGGTATGCTATACCCATCCTCTAGAAAATGCTGTCTTCCATGTTTCTTAGCAAAAAAAAAAAAATCCAAATCACTAACAGTCTGTTCTCTCCTCCCCATTTTTCTTTCCCAAACAAAAGCTTTCCATTTTCATGCTTGAAAGGCAGTTCTTAAAGAATTCTAGTAGCTCCAGGGGTGGTTTCCACTCTAGTCTCCTATTCTGTAAAATCACCTTTATTTTTTGTGAACTTCTCACATTTGAAGTTTTTATTTCTCCCAAGTCAGCCAAACGGATATTCTCTCAGTCTTAACCTAGAACTTCTATACCCACCTCATTCTAAATCTTGCCCCTCTTTTTGCCAGTAGCTGCAACCAAATGGGTTAGAAAAGACACACTCTATTAACTTTTATAAAAGGAAAATAAAACTTAAAAATAAGTCTTTGCTTAGAAGTTGAACAGGCAGAGATTTACCAAAAAAAGAACATAGATGGCAATTGTGGCTTAGTCAGGGACATTCAAACCTACCTGGTTTTACTTGTAACGTTGTCCCCTGCCCAAAGGTGAGTTTCCCCACAGTACCAGAGCCACACTCTAATGATGCACTTTACAAAAACTTCAAAAGGAGATCATTTCCATCACCTTCCCTCCAGCAATCTATAATAGCTAATATTTATTGAAGGCTTACTATGTGCCGGCCACTATACAAAGCCCTTTATCGGTATAAACCCTATTAATCTCACAACAGTTCAGTGAGCACATGAAGTAAAACAAGGCAAGAAGAGATTAAGTGACCTGCTCAATGCCACCCATCCAGTAAGGAGCAGAGTTAGGATTTGCCCAGGCAGTAGATTTCAAAATCTGTGTCCTTAATCATTATGTTATACCTTCTATTAGGCTTCCTTTTTCTATTTTGGGTTCTCCTTTAAAGTGCGTATGCCAGTAACATTGACAAAATAGTTAGCTCACTGACCCTAATAAATGTACTTTGATCTGATTCTCCTGAAAGGCTTACATTTCATAAACTTAACGTTAAAACCGGTTTAATATTTATACCCACTTTCACCATTTTGGCATTGCAGTTGACATTTCCCACTTTTTCTTGCAACACATGTCTTACATTTAGAGCTGCAAAGGAAGGGTGACCTTCTCCCTGGAGAGGCTTATCAGATTAACATGTGGAAGCTCCTTTAGAAATTCATTAATGCCTATATCAGAGGTGTCTTTCAATTCCCCTTCCTCTCCCCGAGCTGCACCAGCCTACAGCTCCAGAGCTACCCTCAGCCAAAGCCACTGCACACACTGCTGGGAACACAGTCTGGTTGCACAGAGCACAGTTTTGAATCTCTAAGATGCTTCTGAAGATTCTTGGAGAGAACTCAAGGGAGACCAGAGTTAGGATGAAACGCACTCCTTTCCTGTTCCTTCTAGCAGATCCACCATAGGCTGTGAGCCAATGAGGACTGAGAGATGCAGGAATTACATGATAAATTTGGGTCCTTCTAGATAATCCATGCCAGGGAGATGTTCTCTTGGGAAGTCACTGGGATGCGCCTAAGTCCTGGGAGTTCCCAGCAGCACTTGACTCTCTCTGGCTGCGAGCCAAGGGAAGAGTATTTACCAGGGGCCCATGGTGAGGTTGGAGCATATGGATGGACTAAGAAAGCCATAATACATGATGCATATTCTTACCTCCTCTAATTTCCAGTGCTCCTTTATGGCCCCTTTTGGAATGGGCCAGCCTGTTTGCCCTGTGAGAAAACAGTCTCATACTCCCCCGACTGCCTTCCTACCATGCACTGTGGACCAATGCCATCTGGTTATTTTGATTGAAGGATAAACAAGGGCTCAGCTTGGGTGGACAGGAGAAAACACTACCCATAACTGCACAGTTTAAACAGTTGGGCTTCAAAAGGAGACAGTTTCTAAGATATTTCAAACTGCATAGACAGGTTTCAGAATTAATTTGAAGACTCACTTGGTTTTACTGCCAGACGTGTCCCCAATCCCCAAATCAGCTTACGGCCGTTGCCAATATTACACAGTCACAGAAAGCTTTACAGAAACCGACCAGGCCAACGTGTACCAGGAAATCCCTTTCAATCCCCAAATCCAGAGGCGTGCTCCTCCAGCTGGGACCCTGGCCAAAGAGGCATCGTGGTCCATTCATAGCATATTTGGGAAGGAAATGCTCTTCTGAGGTTAAATAATCCATCCTTCCACTGCCAGACCGAGCTGCCCCTGACCAGGCCAGCAAGGAGTGGCTCAATCCTGATAAAGCTCCTGAAGATGGGTTCTCCCACTCCTCATGTTCAACACAACTAGACTTTCTGACCCTAATGGTTAAGACAAAAAGGACAAGAAATGTGTCTTTCTCCAATTCATTTGTTCCTGCGACAATTATATATGTGCCCATTTCCACATGTACATATGGCATGTATAACACTGTATGATCATAAGGATTAATGATTAGAATGAACAAAATATAAAACTGGGTGGAGAAAACAGCCCCCACATGAAACCCAGTGCTATGGCTGCCTTTAGAAATGAGAGCATTCATTATGGATTCAGCAGAGGTACTCACGGGATTTGACCATTAACCTTGTTCCCCCTCCAAATGTGAGCTTGGTGCCTGCATTATTATTCACACAGTGATCTTCAGCTCAGCAAAAACCTTCTAGAAACCAAACTAAGTTTTCCCTAAAGATCTTCTGGAAGGAGCGATACAGTGAGCACAGAGAATATTACATAATTGACACAGTAATAACCTGGCACAGAATCCTAGCACCAGCTTGGATTTTAGGACTGTTTCAACATTGGAGAAATGAAGGATATTCTTTCTGAATATTCTAAAGAAGGAGTTTTCTGCACAAGCCCAGAATACTGGCTGCCAAAAATCCTAGCACACCCTCTGGTTTTAGATAACAATTCTCCAGGGGTTCTAAAGATTATATACCTTATTTGGACAAAGTAGGAATATAATGGCACCAAAGCCAAAACAGCCAGAAGCTCTGTCATCACAGAGGGAGAGACGGAGGGCAGCTGCCCCTGCCCACCTGGCAGGAGGGGTCAGAAGGTTGGTTTGCCCATTGAGGGTGCTGGAGCCAGACACCTCTGACTGAAGTCCAGATTCTGGAACACCTAAAAGGAGTCCCACCTTTTCTCACTCCACAGAACTAGAGGTAGTTGCAGGCACTGGTCAGCCCTGGATTAGCTCCTGACTCCAAATTCAGACTTTTTCATCCTCTGCTTAGACTGTCACCAGGAAAAAGACTGTCATCATTTTCTACCTTTGTCCTAGTAGAGACTTTTCATTCTCACTGTCCCATTGTCCTGGGAGATAACACAACTCATGGACTAACCTGAAATCATTCCCCCACAGGTAGCTTCTCCCATCCTGTCTAGGGCATCCTTTGGAGTCTCTCTCACTTTTGAGGTAACTTGAAGGAAAATCTGAGGAGGACACTCCCTGGGCACCACTGCCAAGTGTACAGCATGGTGTCCTCCTTCTTCCCCCCGGCTGCCGGGAGGACCAGGGCCTCACAACAGCAATTAGGAATGGACCCTCCAGGGGGAAAACAAGGGACATGCAGACAATATGGCAGCTCATAAATGTCCTACTTGGATTTAGTCAGTGTTGTTTGTCTCCCAGAGATTATCTTCCCATGGCAGATCCCTCTTTCTTACTTTGCTATTTGCCTCTTAGCCAAGCCTTATTAATTTTTTAAAAGGTATATAATGCCTCAAATTCCCTCTATAAAATTAAGTCTAGTAGTCTCCTGGGTAGGAAAACTTTTGTTTCACATATGAAAGTCTGTCTTCGGTGGTATGTCCACGGTGTCTGGTTTGTGGAGATGAAGTATGGGTGTGGGAATGGGTAAGCATTCAGGGGAAGTATGCGTCCAGTTTGCCTGGGGCAGAGCATTTGTGAAAAGGAATAGCTGAAAATAAATTTGGAGGACAGAAAGAATCCAGATTTTTAGAGAGCCTTAAGTGATAAGCTAAGAAGTAGACATAATGGTTTCTCAAAATATAAATGCCAGGTGAAATTGGATAGGAGAGAGGCGTAGAGAGGGGTAAGAAAGGGAGTGAAAAATGTGGAATGATAATACAGTTTTAGTGTAATATAGAATATAGAATTCTTATATTTATAAGTCTCTCAAGGTTTCCAGCTAATAAATATTTTTCTAATGGTAACACAATTCTTATGAAATTGATGGTAAGCCTATCCTCAGAGCTCTCCTTCACCCCTCCTGTTCAGAGTACAGGGACCCAAAATTGCCACTTCAGACTAGCGGCCATTTTTGCTTCCATAGGTTATAACGAGTATTTCCCTTTCCTTGGCCCTCAAACACCAACAACTTATAAAATAAAGTCTGTCTTGCCTGTAATACTCACTTGTTAGAACCTGCAGCCTGGTTCCTGCTCCAAAGACATATTTGTAGTCTACTGAGGTAGACACAGTGTCATGTGGCTCTACATAAACCAACATCACGTTACCATTTGTTGGAATAGCTTTGCTGTTGGTTACTAGGACATCATATGCACTTTTCCTGTTGGAAGGTCTTTACCTCATGGTTTTCTAAAAGGAATTTATTTGCTATAATATCTCAGCTCTTATAGAAAGTCTCCACTACTATGATTAGGTCTGAGTTTGCCAAACCTCCTCAATCTCTTGTGCTGTTCATCTTAACTGTGTTTAAGAGGCTTTTTAAACAACCATATCAGGATTTGAACATCTAACTGATTGATATTGAATCTTCGAAGTACTCCCTTTAGGACTCTTTATGAGAGTCACTTTATGAGTCACACAAACACACCAAGGATATTATTTTATAGTCATACCTCATTTTGGAACCAAAATGTACCAGTAACTAGCTTGAGTTCCTCATTTATTTATAAGTCATGGCTCTGAAAGGATTTTGGTTATTAACGAAGACAAAATCTGACTTCAAAAGATTAAGGCATTATAGATGCTACCAACAGAGGGCAGAATCAAAGAAGAGATGAGCAATGGACAGTAGTTTGGACTAACATGCGAGATACTTCAAACTGGGCCACTTACTTAATTGTATAAACTCTATTTGTTAACAAATCAGCCCATGATCTTATTGTCACACTTGGTTCATGCACAGAGGGCTGTTGATGAAATACTATGGAAATGTGAGATGGCAGGCATTTCTGCAAATAGTGTGCCTGCATGGGAAGCACTCCAGTTCCTATAATTCTAACAGAAAAAAAAAAAGCAAAAACAAAAACACTGAACTCTGCAAGTGTGGAGAGAGCCTGTAAATTCTCAGTACTGCTTCCTATAATTCAGCTCTATTACCCTCTCCCTGACAGCTTCACAACTCGGGTAACACATTCTGCTTTAGCACAGATAACTCAGTGGAGGAGGGGGGCCTTCCAAGGTACTGGTATTCTGTTCCTCCCATAAGGTCGACTCAGTAAGCCGAGGTAAAGGGGTGAAGTCTGCGTAAGGAACTACTTTGCCCCTGGAATGAAGAATGGGCCTGTTTTCTCTCCAGAGAAAGTTTCACTGTTCTGCTATTCTCTCAGAAGAGGAAAGTTGTGAGAAGTTTTTAGCTCCTGCTGCCCTCCTCTCATCCGAGTCCTCAGTGCACTTGCCGGGTTTTTCAGTTCTATCAGATGACCTGGGCATAAACTCAACTGGATCCTCATCACTTATCTGTTAAAGACATGCTCCCATGGCTACACACTGCTGCTACGGTAGCATCCCTTTTCATTGATTTGTTTCTGTCCCTATCAGAAAGCTTTTCTTCCCCTTATCTCTGTCTCTTTCCCAAAGCCTCAACGTGCTTTTGTGGCCCTTCGAGAAACACTGATTGTAGTAATAATACAATTTATCAAACTACCCTTAAACCTGATAACCAAATCCAGACTCCAAGGAAACAGGTGTTCATATCTTGCTCACACATCCGACATAGTTAACAACTGCATGCTAAATTAATCAATTAAATTCAGCTGTGTTTCAACAGGTCCTATTGGATTTCTTTCCAAAAAGAATAATTTGTTAACCACAAGAACTCACCGGGTGTGACCAACAGGGAGGTGCCTTTGCCAAAGCTCAGTGCATAGCCGGCGTTTGAGTTCCACAGCACTTTTTCCCTAAACAAAAACCCCTTGCAGTAGCCATTCTGCCTCTCCTCCTTGGGTGAGCCTCTATGAAATCTAATGTCTAAAAGCCAGTCGCACAGCAGTCACACAGACCGAGGTCATCCAGGGCCCTCTTCCATGAGACCAGTGCTGAGAAGGTCACCCACTCACCACGGTGGGGTGGGCAATCACTTCTGAGAAGTGCCATCCTGGGGAAGGGACCATGTTACATGTTGAGTTTCCCTATGTCCAGCAGAGGGAAGTGCCCGTCTGGACTGAGGACAGCCAGGGGCATGACCAGGAGCAATTCTGTGGGCTCATGGGTGAAGGGCAGAAAGACACCACTGAGAAAGTGGTTGGTAAATTTCTTCTCATTCACTCAAGTTTGTACTTTAATTGTATTCATTGATTTAGTCTGTGAGACTCTAGCACTTACTTGGTTTAACAGAGAGTTTAGTGCCTTTTCCAAAGGTGAGCTTTCCTTGGTTGCTTCCATAATTCACACAGTCATATGGGGCCTTACAATAATCAGTGGGTGGGAAGGACTGAGGGAGAGACTGAACAAATGAGATCACCTTCCCTTCTTGTGGAAGTCTTACCACCTTGCAGCCTCAGCTCCCAGCTCCTTGCTCGAGTTAGGACATTTCTCTAAAAATCATAGCAGACTGTGAAGATAGAGCTGAGCTTGATCCTAAACCACCAGTTTTGCTCCCAGAGCACTGGGTTCTGATGGCTTGCTTATGCCTGAGACTCATGGGACAACCGCAAGGTCTGGCAGATACATGTCATCCAGCATAGCTGGTCAGCATTGGGGGACCAGGGACCATGCAACTTTCAGAGGCATAGATCTTAAAAACAACAAACAACAAACAACAAACAACAGCTACACAAATTTAACAACAAAAAAGATCCCCATAACACAACAAAACCACTGATCGTACTCCTCTTGGAGAGGAGGGCTTCTTATTAAGAAAAACCCCCACAGATTTCTGAGTTGTTAGGTCTTTCAGCTCTGTCTTATTACAGAACATAGGTTTTGCATCTTATCATTAGAATTTCTCTATATCCAGAGCCAATGAAGAAGCCAGTGAAAATTTCTACTCCTTCATGACCTAATTCTTAGGATTGCCAGGGTCTGTCAACTAGCAGACATCCACCAGCTCAGGCACAAAGAAACTAGGCGCATCTATCCTCCTGGGAGCGGCAGTGTCTTAATCCCACTGAAACTACACAGAATAGCACTGCCACTCACTCAGGCCAACTGTTGAGATTCGCCCACTCCCCTCACTTACTGGGTGTTACTGTCAGCGTGGTCCCTGCTCCAAAGCGTAGGTCGTTGTTATTATTGCCACAGCAATACACCCTCTAACAAAAACCTCCTCAGGACACCTTGCAGTCAGGCTCCCAGCTTGGCACAGAACACAACAGTCCCATTCTCCCTTTTCTACAGAAATGGGGTCATTTTTGTCATGCTTCTAGGCTGTAAAAGTGGTCACTTTTCAGCCCACTGAGCACAGCTTATCGAGACCCTAACTGGGCACTGTGAGACATATAATCAGCTTTCAAACAGGTTCCTAAACCCACACCACAAACAAATCATGCCAAACACACAGTTTGTCTTCAGACACCACATGTATGAGGTACTGCCTGGTGGCATGCTCCAGAACTTCTATAACTTGCATTTTAATTATGGGTTCAAAACACCCAAAGTACTCATCTATGTAATTTCATGTTAATTATCATGCAGTCATTTTGTAACTGGTAAATAATGAAAAGTGGCAGTGTTTTGGGGGTTGGGGGTGGGGGTTGTTGCTTTTGATTATGTTTTCAGAGGGTCAAGGTTTTGTTTTTACCCCACCAAGGGTCTAACCAAACGACTCCTCTTAGAAGTCAAGTGCATAGGACGTAAAGCAAGTTTCCTGAGAGTCACTCTACAACTTTAGGTCACTGCAGCCCATTTCCTCCCATTTATACATATCACCCCTGAAAAGTTATCAGAATAAGCAGGACTCTCGCTTCTCTGTTTGAGAGCAATTTTCATTCTGCTTCCCAGAGTGACAAAGTCTGGATGATAAATTAATTCCCAAACCCACTGTTCCAAAGGAAACACACCGAGTAATGATGGCTGAAGAAGCAGGAGCAGGGAGAGGTTTGTTTTCACAGGTGGGAAGAAAAGCCTTGGTAACAGAAATAAAAATAACACAAATTCTGATTGAATGCACTGAGGCATCCTCAGTGAGATCACCTCCCACCACAGAGGGAAGGACTACATCCCGCCAGGATAACCACTCTGTAGTACCCTCTGTTTTAAAGGAACACACAGTTAAGCTACATCATGGTTCCTTTTACATACCAAGGGTGACCTGAAGTCTCGTTCCAGTCCCAAAGACGAGGTTCCTGCCTCCGCCAGTGGTTACACAGTGAGATGCTCCCTAACAGAAACCTGTTGCTTGAATCTCCTTCTGGTCTCCACGCTCCACTCCCTTACATAGAGCTCTCTCCCCATGACCTCTTCCCTGATGGGGAGCTTGTCTGAGCCCTCAGGGATCCATTTCTATTGCCCAAATTCTGCAATATTAACCCCTACGAGGGCAGCAGGATATGGCCAGATACTTGCTTGGCTAACATTACCTGTTAGGGACCTTTTTTTGACTTCAAGAGATCATGAGGTGCTGGCTAGTTGATTAAGGCCAAGGAGTTGTCAAGTTCAACTCTGCAGACATTAGGAATTGAGCTCTTTGTCTTTCCCTTTCTGGGTTTTATGTTAATGTTAATTGATCTCTCTTGTCAGACTTCATGAATGATGGCCTCAGAAATCAAATGATTAATAACTGTTCTAACTTAAGGTCCCTGAGTCAGGCAGAGAAGAGGGCATGAAGACAAAAAAGGAGAAACAATCAAGCCTCTATCTTCCCTGCCATTTCCACCATTCCTATCAAAGCCATTGTCACTGCAAAGGTGGTGCTAACGAAGTGGCCCGCAGATGCTTGTGCCCCAGTCCTAAGGGTATCCTTTGTCTGCCGGAGCCCAGAATTCCCAATAATGGCCTTATAGTTAAATGCAGTCACAGAAGTACCCAGGAGTTCTCTGAAGCACAGACTGTATCACCTCCCTCATCTACAGGACTCAAAACCTACTGTGTGTTTAGGACGGTGCTGGTGACAGCAGTGGTACCAGAGGCTCAGTAGCAGGATTTAGAAGCGTCCCCATAGGGACTGCATTTAGACCCCCCATCTCCCCGGCAGAAGCACTTACAGGGCTGGATGATGAGCTGGGTCCCTCTCCCAAAGGTGAGTAGTTTAGCACCTCCTGTATTCACACCCTGGGACAACCCTTTGCATAAATCTCTCTGTCAGAGACCCAGGCCCTGAACCTCTCAGAACCTATACAGCAGCGGTTCTCAATCTGTGGGTCACAACCCCTTTGGGGGGTCGAACGACCCTTTCACAGGGGTCGCCTAAGACCATCGGAAAACACATATATAATTACATATTGTTTTTGTGATTAATCACTATGCTTTAGTTATGTTCAATTTGTAACAATGAAAATACATCCTGCATATCAGATATTTACATTTTGATTCATAACAGTAGCAAAATTACAGTTATGAAGTAGCAACGAAAATAATTTTATGGTTGGGGGTCACCACAACATGAGGAACTGTATTAAAGGGTCGTGGCATTAGGAAGGTTGAGAACCACTGCTCTATAGCCACTCTTAAGCCCATGGATACCAGAGAGGGCTCAGAGCCCTGGCTGGGGCTGCTGGTCATTTCTGTCCCTCTCTTGTGTCATAAAAGCTTAAAGCACACATAACCAAGGCAAGGTGCCTACCGGTGAGCCCTGGGAGTGCCATCACACAGCTTCCAACTGCATCACCATTGACTTTTTCAGGAGAGTGGCCATGACCACAAAACTCTACCCCATCACATAGGGAGGACGGGTAGGACGGAGGCCCTTAGTCGCAAATATTTAAAGGGGCATAAGGAGAAGCCAAACATCAGACTAGAATGCTGATAGAAAAACACACAGAGATCCCACTTTCCTCTCAGACTTACTGGGCCTCACTGCTAAACGAGTCCCGGTCCCGAAAGTCAGCTTGTTTCCACTGCCAGTGTACCCACTGCTGTCAGCAGCTTTACAGAAACAGGGCAGACACCTGTCACGAGCGTCACCTCACCAACCCGCCTGCCCTGGTTTTCTCCTGACACTGATCCAGAAATGCCCTCACCAAGCAGCGTGGATCTTTTCTCATACCTCTCTAAGCCACAAGCTTTCTAAGCCACAATCTCTAAGCTTAAGAGTGCAGACTAAGGTTTCCCTTTTACCAAAGGAGACACCCAAACAGTAGGCAAGGTGTTCCACAGAGATACTGACATAAATTTTTTTTTTTAAATTCTATTTTAAAGCTGCGGGTCACACCAGTTAATTGGTGTGATGGATTCTCTCAAAGGCACTACATGGAAATTCGTAAGCGAATCACACTAATGAAATGCTTGTGTTGCACCTGAAATTTACTTTTTCTTTCTTCAGAATCAAATACTTCTAAACCAGAAAGAGTCTATTTAATATGCAACGGAACTTGGGTTGCGATTAGGGTGGGCCAGAATGCATTTTATACTCACAAGGTTGGACTCTCAAAACGGTTCCTGAACCAAAGATCAGCTTGTTTCTGTCATTCACACAGCATCAAAGTCCTCTACAAAAACAGCGGCCGCAGTTTCTGTGTGGGGTGGAGTGGGGCGACTGACATGCCCTGGAAACAGAAGACTGGTCCATTTTGCATTAAGAACCTGCTGGTATTTGGCCAAGAAGCCAAGGATATTGCAATAATTGCAGAAACTTCTAAAT